>NW_026800267.1:0-361730 GCF_032191835.1 Heteronotia binoei | reverse complement strand
GGTTTGGGGTTGGGTAAGATGTATTTTTAAAATCACACTGAATGGTACATTCTTGATCGGGAAAATTTTTGGATGTTTTTCCATTCTCCATTATAGCCTATGAGATTCATTAAAATGAATGGGCCCATATGGTACGGGTTAGGGTTAGAGTTCAGGACACACTTATGTTTGGGTGAATATTGGGGTTGGGTTTAGGGTTGGGTAAGATGTATTTTTAATATCACACTGAATGGTACACTCTTGATGGGGAAAAATTTTGGATGTTTTTCCATTCTCCATTATAGCCTATGAGATTCATTAAAATGAATGGGCCCATATGGTAAGGGTTAGGGTTAGGGTTAGAGTTCAGGACACACATATGTTTGGGTGAACATTGGGGTTGGGTTTAGGGTTGGGTAAGAAGAATTTTTAATATCACACTGAATGGTATACTCTTGATGGGAAATTTTTTTGGATGGTTTTCCATTCTCCATTATAGCCTATGAGATTCATTAGAATGAAGGGGCCCATATGGTAAGGGTTAGGGTTAGGGTTAGGGTTAGAGTTCAGGACACACTTATGTTTGGGTGAATATTGGGGTTGGGTTTAGGGTTGGTTAAGATGTATTTTAAATATCACACTGAATGGTACACTCTTGATGGGGAAAAATTTTGGATGTTTTTCCATTCTCCATTATAGCCTATGAGATTCATTAAAATGAATGGGCCCATATGGTAAGGGTTAGGGTTAGGGTTAGAGCTCAGGACACACTTATGTTTGGGTATATATTGGGGTTGGGTTTAGGGTTGGGTAAGAAGAATTTTTAATATCACACTGAATGGTATACTCTTGATGGGAAAATTTTTGGATGGTTTTCCATTCTCCATTATAGCCTATGAGATTCATTAGAATGAATGGGCCCATATGGTAAGGGTTAGGGTTAGGGTTAGAGCTCAGGACACACTTATGTTTGGGTGAATATTGGGGTTGGGTTTAGGGTTGGGTAAGAAGTATTTTTAATATCACACTGAATGTATACTCTTGATGGGAAAATTTTTTGGATGGTTTTCCATTCTCCATTATAGCCTATGAGATTCATTAGAATGAATGGGCCCATACGGTAAGGGTTAGGGTTAGGGTTAGAGCTCAGGACACGCTTATGTCTGGGTGAATATTGGGGTTGGGTTTAGGGTTGGGTAAGAAGTATTTTTAATATCACACTGAATGGTATACTCTTGAGAGGAAAATTTTTTGGATGGGTTTCCATTCTCCATTATAGCCTATGAGATTCATTAGAATGAATGGGTCCATATGGTAAGGGTTAGGGTTAGAGCTAAGGACACACTTATGTTTGGGTGAATATTGGGGTTGGGTTTAGGGTTGGGTAAGAAGTATTTTTAATATCACACTGAATGGTATACTCTTGATGGGAAAATTTTTTGGATGGTTTTCCATTCTCCATTATAGCCTATGAGATTCATTAGAATGAATGGGTCCATATGGTAAGGTTTAGGGTTAGGGTTAGAGTTCAGGACACACTTATGTTTGGGTGAACATTGGGGTTGGGTTTAGGGTTGGGTAAGATGTATTTTTAATATCACACTGAATGGTACATTCTTGATGGGGAAATTTTTGGATGTTTTTCAATTCTCCATTATAGCCTATGAGATTCATTAAAATGAATGGGCCCATATGGTAAGGGTTAGGGTTAGGGTTAGAGTTCAGGACACACTTATGTTGGGTGAATATTGGGGTTGGGTTTAGGGTTGGGTAAGATGTATTTTTAATATCACACTGAATGGTACACTCTTGATGGGGAAAAATTTGGATGTTTTTCCATTCTCCATTATAGCCTATGAGATTCATTAAAATGAATGGGCCCATATGGTAAGGGTTAGGGTTAGGGTTAGAGTTCAGGACACACTTATGTTTGGGTGAACATTGGGGTTGGGTTTAGGGTTTGGGTAAGAAGAATTTTTAATATCACACTGAATGGTATACTCTTGATGGGAAATTTTTTGGATGGTTTTCCATTCTCCATTATAGCCTATGAGATTCATTAGAATGAGGGGCCCATATGGTAAGGGTTAGGGTTAGGGTTAGAGTTCAGGACACACTTATGTTTGGGTGAATATTGGGGTTGGGTTTAGGGTTGGTTAAGATGTATTTTAAATATCACACTGAATGGTACACTCTTGATGGGGAAAAATTTTGGATGTTTTTCCATTCTCATTATAGCCTATGAGATTCATTAAAATGAATGGCCCATATGGTAAGGGTTAGGGTTAGGGTTAGAGCTCAGGACACACTTATGTTTGGGTGAATATTGGGGTTGGGTTTAGGGTTGGGTAAGAAGAATTTTTAATATCACACTGAATGGTATACTCTTGATGGGAAAATTTTTTGGATGGTTTTCCATTCTCCATTATAGCCTATGAGATTCATTAGAATGAATGGGCCCATATGGTAAGGGTTAGGGTTAGGGTTAGAGCTCAGGACACACTTATGTTTGGGTGAATATTGGGGTTGGGTTTAGGGTTGGGTAAGAAGTATTTTTAATATCACACTGAATGGTATACTCTTGATGGGAAAATTTTTGGATGGTTTTCCATTCTCCATTATAGCCTATGAGATTCATTAGAATGAATGGGCCCATACGGTAAGGGTTAGGGTTAGGGTTAGAGCTCAGGACACGCTTATGTCTGGGTGAATATTGGGGTTGGGTTTTAGGGTTGGGTAAGAAGTATTTTTAATATCACACTGAATGGTATACTCTTGAGAGGAAAATTTTTGGATGGGTTTCCATTCTCCATTATAGCCTATGAGATTCATTAGAATGAATGGGTCCATATGGTAAGGGTTAGGGTTAGAGGTAAGGACACACTTATGTTTGGGTGAATATTGGGGTTGGGTTTAGGGTTGGGTAAGAAGTATTTTTAATATCACACTGAATGGTATACTCTTGATGGGAAAATTTTTGGATGGTTTTCCATTCTCCATTATAGCCTATGAGATTCATTAGAATGAATGGGTCCATATGGTAAGGTTTAGGGTTAGGGTTAGAGTTCAGGACACACTTATGTTTGGGTGAACATTGGGGTTGGGTTTAGGTTGGGTAAGATGTATTTTTAATATCACACTGAATGGTACATTCTTGATGGGAAAATTTTTGGATGTTTTTCAATTCTCCATTATAGCCTATGAGATTCATTAAAATGAATGGGCCCATATGGTAAGGGTTAGGGTTAGGGTTAGAGTTCAGGACACACTTATGTTTGGGTGAATATTGGGGTTGGGTTTAGGGTTGGGTAAGATGTATTTTTAATATCACACTGAATGGTACACTCTTGATGGGGAAAAATTTTGGATGTTTTTCCATTCTCCATTATAGCCTATGAGATTCATTAAAATGAATGGGCCCATATGGTAAGGGTTAGGGTAGGGTTAGAGTTCAGGACACACTTATGTTTGGGTGAACATTGGGGTTGGGTTTAGGGTTGGGTAAGAAGAATTTTTAATATCACACTGAATGGTATACTCTTGATGGGAAATTTTTTTGGATGGTTTTCCATTCTCCATTATAGCCTATGAGATTCATTAGAATGAAGGGGCCCATATGGTAAGGGTTAGGGTTAGGGTTAGAGTTCAGGACACACTTATGTTTGGGGTGAATATTGGGGTTGGGTTTAGGGTGGTTAAGATGTATTTTAAATATCACACTGAATGGTACACTCTTGATGGGGAAAAATTTTGGATGTTTTTCCATTCTCCATTATAGCCTATGAGATTCATTTAAATGAATGGCCCATATGGTAAGGGTTAGGGTTAGGGTTAGAGCTCAGGACACACTTATGTTTGGGTGAATATTGGGGTTGGGTTTAGGGTTGGGTAAGAAGAATTTTTAATATCACACTGAATGGTATACTCTTGATGGGAAAATTTTTTGGATGGTTTTCCATTCTCCATTATAGCCTATGAGATTCATTAGAATGAATGGGCCCATATGGTAAGGGTTAGGGTTAGGGTTAGAGCTCAGGACACACTTATGTTTGGGTGAATATTGGGGTTGGGTTTAGGGGTTGGGTAAGAAGTATTTTTAATATCAAACTGAATGGTATACTCTTGATGGGAAAATTTTTGGATGGTTTTCCATTCTCCATTATAGCCTATGAGATTCATTAGAATGAATGGGCCCATACGGTAAGGGTTAGGGTTAGGGTTAGAGCTCAGGACACGCTTATGTCTGGGTGAATATTGGGGTTGGGTTTAGGGTTGGGTAAGAAGTATTTTTAATATCACACTGAATTGGTATACTCTTGAGAGGAAAATTTTTTGGATGGGTTTCCATTCTCCATTATAGCCTATGAGATTCATTAGAATGAATGGGTCCATATGGTAAGGGTTAGGGTTAGAGCTAAGGACACACTTATGTTTGGGTGAATATTGCGGGTTGGGTTTAGGGTTGGGTAAGAAGTATTTTTAATATCACACTGAATGGTATACTCTTGATGGGAAAATTTTTTGGATGGTTTTCCATTCTCCATTATAGCCTATGAGATTCATTAGAATGAATGGGTCCATATGGTAAGGTTTAGGGTTAGGGTTAGAGTTCAGGACACACTTATGTTGGGTGAACATTGGGGTTGGGTTTAGGTTGGGTAAGATGTATTTTTAATATCACACTGAATGGTACATTCTTGATGGGGAAATTTTTGGATGTTTTTCAATTCTCCATTATAGCCTATGAGATTCATTAAAATGAATGGGCCCATATGGTAAGGGTTAGGGTTAGGGTTAGAGTTCAGGACACACTTATGTTTGGGTGAATATTGGGGTTGGGTTTAGGGTTGGTTAAGATGTATTTTAAATATCACACTGAATGGTACACTCTTGATGGGGAAAAATTTTGGATGTTTTTCCATTCTCCATTATAGCCTATGAGATTCATTAAAATGAATGGGCCCATATGGTAAGGGTTAGGGTTAGGGTTAGAGCTCAGGACACACTTATGTTTGGGTGAATATTGGGGTTGGGTTTAGGGTTGGGTAAGAAGAATTTTTAATATCACACTGAATGGTATACTCTTGATGGGAAAATTTTTTGGATGGTTTTCCATTCTCCATTATAGCCTATGAGATTCATTAGAATGAATGGGCCCATATGGTAAGGGTTAGGGTTAGGGTTAGAGCTCAGGGCACACTTATGTTTGGGTGAATATTGGGGTTGGGTTTAGGGTTGGGTAAGAAGTATTTTTAATATCACACTGAATGGGTATACTCTTGATGGGAAAATTTTTTGGATGGTTTTCCATTCTCCATTATAGCCTATGAGATTCATTAGAATGAATGGGCCCATATGGTAAGGGTTAGGGTTAGGGTTAGAGCTCCAGGACACACTTATGTCTGGGTGAATATTGGGGTTGGGGTTTAGGGTTGGGTAAGATGTATTTTTAATATCACACTGAATGGTACATTCTTGATGGGGAAAATTTTTGGATGTTTTTCCATTCTCCATTATAGCCTATGAGATTCATTAAAATGAATGGGCCCATAGGGTAAGGGTTAGGGTTAGGGTTAGAGTTCAGGACACACTTATGTTTGGGTGAATATTGGGGTTGAGTTAATGGTTGGGTAAGATGTATTTTAATATCACACTGAATGGTACACTCTTGATGGGGAAAAATTTTGGATGTTTTTCCATTCTCCATTATAGCCTATGAGATTCATTAAAATGAATGGGCCCATATGGTAAGGGTTAGGGTTAGGGTTAGAGTTCAGGACACACTTATGTTTGGGTGAATATTGGGTTGGGTTTAGGGTTGGGTAAGAAGTATTTTTAATATCACACTGAATGGTATACTCTTGATAGGAAAATTTTTTGGATGGGTTTCCATTCTCCATTATAGCCTATGAGATTCATTAGAATGAATGGGCCCATATGGTAAGGATTAGGGTTAGGGTTAGAGCTCAGGACACACTTATGTCTGGGTGAATATTGGGGTTGGGTTTACGGTTGGGTAAGATGTATTTTTAATATCACAATGAATGGTACACTCTTGATGGGGAAAAATTTTGGATGTTTTTCCATTCTCCATTATAGCCTATGAGATTCATTAAAATGAATGGGCCCATATGGTAAGGGGTTAGGGTTAGGGTTAGAGTTCAGGACACACTTATGTTTGGGTGAATATTGGGGTTGGGGTTTAGGGTTGGGTAAGAAGTATTTTTAATATCACACTGAATGGTATACTCTTGATGGGAAAATTTTTTGGATGGTTTTCCATTCTCCATTATAGCCTATGAGATTCATTAGAATGAATGGGTCCATATGGTAAGGGTTAGGGTTAGGGTTAGAGCTCAGGACACACTTCTGTTTGGGTGAATGTTGGGGTTGGGTTAATGGTTGGGTAAGAAGTATTTTTAATATCACACTGAATGGTATACTCTTGATGGGAAAATTTTTTGGATGGTTTTCCATTCTCCATTATAGCCTATGAGATTCATTAGAACGAATGGGTCCATATGGTAAGGGTTAGGGTTAGAGTTCAGGACACACTTATGTTTGGGTGAATATTGGGGTTGGGTTTAGGGTTGGGTAAGATGTATTTTAAATATCACACTGAATGGTACACTCTTGATGGGGAAAAATTTTGGACGTTTTTCCATTCTCCATTATAGCCTATGAGATTCATTAAAATGAATGGGCCCATATGGTAAGGGTTAGGGTTAGGGTTAGAGCTCAGGACACACTTATGTTTGGGTGAATATTGGGGTTGGGTTTAGGGTTGGGTAAGAAGAATTTTTAATATCACACTGAATGGTATACTCTTGATGGGAAAAATTTTTGGATGGTTTTCCATTCTCCATTATAGCCTATGAGATTCATTAGAATGAATGGGCCCATATGGTAAGGGTTAGGGTTAGGGTTAGAGCTCAGGACACACTTATGTTTGGGTGAATATTGGGGTTGGGTTTAGGGTTGGGTAAGAAGTATTTTTAATATCACACTGAATGGTATACTCTTGATGGGAAAATTTTTTGGATGGTTTTCCATTCTCCATTATAGCCTATGAGATTCATTAGAATGAATGGGCCCATATGGTAAGGGTTAGGGTTAGGGTTAGAGCTCAGGACACACTTATGTCTGGGTGAATATTGGGGTTGGGTTTAGGGTTGGGTAAGATGTATTTTTAATATCACACTGAATGGTACATTCTTGATGGGGAAAATTTTTGGATGTTTTTCCATTCTCCATTATAGCCTATGAGATTCATTAAAATGAATGGGCCCATATGGTAAGGGTTAGGGTTAGGGTTAGAGTTCAGGACACACTTATGTTTGGGTGAATATTGGGGTTGGGTTTAGGGTTGGGTAAGAAGTATTTTTAATATCACACTGAATGGTATACTCTTGATGGGAAAATTTTTTGGATGGTTTTCCATTCTCCATTATAGCCTATGAGATTCTTTAGAATGAATAGAACCATATGGTAAGTGTTAAGGTTAGGGTTATAGCTCAGGACACACTTATGTTTGGGTGAATATTGGGGTTGGGTTTAGGGTTGGGTAAGATGTATTTTTAATATCACACTGAATGCTACATTCTTGATGGGAAAAATCTTTGGATGGTTTTCCATTCTCCATTATAGCCTATGAGATTCATTAACATGAATGGGCCCATATGGTAAGGGTTAGGGTTAGGGTTAGAGTTCAGGACACACTTATGTTTGGGTGAATATTGGGGTTGGGTTTAGGGTTGGGTAAGATGTATTTTTTATATCACACTGAATGGTATACTCTTGATGGGAAAAATCTTTGGATGGTTTTCCATTCTCCATTATAACCTATGAGATTCATTAGAATGAATGGGCCCATATGGTAAGGGTTAGGGTTAGGGTTAGAGTTCAGGAAACACTTATGTTTGGGTGAATATTGGGGTTGGGTTTTGGGTTGGGTAAGATGTATTTTTAAAATCACACTGAATTGTACATTCTTGATGGGGAAAATTTTTGGATGTTTTTCCATTCTCCATTATAGCCTATGAGATTCATTAAAATGAATGGGCCCATATGGTAAGGGTTAGGGTTAGGGTTAGAGCTCAGGACACACTTATGTTTGGGTGAATATTGGGGTTGGGTTTAGGGTTGGGTAAGAAGAATTTTTAATATCACACTGAATGGTATACTCTTGATGGGAAAATTTTTGGATGGTTTTCCATTCTCCATTATAGCCTATGAGATTCATTAGAATGAATGGGCCCATATGGTAAGGGTTAGGGTTAGGGTTAGAGCTCAGGACACACTTATGTTTGGGTGAATATTGGGGTTGGGTTTAGGGTTGGGTAAGAAGTATTTTTAATATCACACTGAATGGTATACTCTTGATGGGAAAATTTTTTGGATGGTTTCCCATTCTCCATTATAGCCTATGAGATTCATTAGAATGAATGGGCCCATATGGTAAGGGTTAGGGTTAGGGTTAGAGCTCAGGACACACTTATGTCTGGGTAAATATTGGGGTTGGGTTTAGGGTTGGGTAAGATGTATTTTTAATATCACACTGAATGGTACATTCTTGATGGGGAAAATTTTTGGATGTTTTTCCATTCTCCATTATAGCCTATGAGATTCATTAAAATGAATGGGCCCATATGGTAAGGGTTAGGGTTAGGGTTAGAGTTCAGGACACACTTATGTTTGGGTGAATATTGGGGTTGGGTTTAGGGTTGGGTAAGAAGTATTTTTAATATCACACTGAATGGTATACTCTTGATGGGAAAATTTTTTGGATGGTTTTCCATTCTCCATTATAGCCTGTGAGATTCATTAGAATGAATGGGTCCATATGGTAAGGGTTAGGGTTAGAGCTAAGGACACACTTATGTTTGGGTGAATATTGGGGTTTGGTTTAGGGTTGGGTAAGAAGTATTTTTAATATCACACTGAATGGTATACTCTTGATGGGAAAATTTTTTGGATGGTTTTCCATTCTCCATTATAGCCTATGAGATTCATTAGAATGAATGGGTCCATATGGTAAGGGTTAGGGTTAGAGCTCAGGACACACTTATGTTTGGGTGAATATTGGGGTTGGGTTTAGGGTTGGGTAAGATGTATTTTTAATATCACACTGAATGGTACATTCTTGATGGGGAAAATTTTTGGATGTTTTTCAATTCTCCATTATAGCCTATGAGATTCATTAAAATGAATGGGCCCATATGGTAAGGGTTAGGGTTAGGGTTAGAGTTCAGGACACACTTATGTTTGGGTGAATATTGGGGTTGGGTTAATGGTTGGGTAAGATGTATTTTTAATATCACACTGAATGGTATACTCTTGATGGGAAAAATCTTTGGATGGTTTTCCATTCTCCATTATAACCTATGAGATTCATTAGAATGAATGGGCCCATATGGTAAGGGTTAGGGTTAGGGTTAGAGTTCAGGACACACTTATGTTTGGGTGAATATTGGGGTTGGGTTTTGGGTTGGGTAAGATGTATTTTTAAAAACACACTGAAGGCTACATTCTTGATGGGGGAAATTTTTGGATGTTTTTCCATTCTCCATTATAGCCTATGAGATTCATTAAAATGAATGGGCCCATATGGTAAGGGTTAGGGTTAGGGTTAGTGTTCAGGACACACTTATGTTTGGGTGAATATTGGGGTTGGGTTTAGGGTTGGGTAAGATGAATTTTTAATATCACACTGAATGGTACACTCTTGATGGGGAAAATTTTTGGATGTTTTTCCATTCTCCATTATAGCCTATGAAATTCATTAAAATGAATGGGCCCATATGGTAAGGGTTAGGGTTAGAGTTCAGGAAACACTTATGTTTGGGTGAATATTGGGGTTGGGTTAATGGTTGGGTAAGAAGTATTTTTAATATCACACTGAATGGTATACTCTTGATGGGAAAAATCTTTGGATGGTTTTCCATTCTCCATTATAACCTATGAGATTCATTAGAATGAATGGGCCCATATGGTAAGGGTTAGGGTTAGGGTTAGAGTTCAGGACACAGTTATGTTTGGGTGAATATTGGGGTTGGGTTTAGGGTTGGGTAAGAAGTATTTTTAATATCACACTGAATGGTATACTCTTGATGGGAAAATATTTTGGATGGTTTTCCATTCCCCATTATAGCCTATGAGATTCATTAGAATGAATGGGTCCATATGGTAAGGGTTAGGGTTAGAGCTCAGGACACACTTATGTTTGGGTGAACATTGGGGTTGGGTTTAGGGTTGGGTAAGATGTATTTTTAATATCACACTGAATGGTACATTCTTGATGTGGAAAATTTTTGGATGTTTTTCAATTCTCCATTATAGCATATGAGATTCATTAAAATGAATGGGCCCATATGGTAAGGGTTAGGGTTAGGGTTAGAGTTCAGGACACACTTATGTTTGGGTGAATATTGGGGTTGGGTTAATGGTTGGGTAAGAAGTATTTTTAATATCACACTGAATGGTATACTCTTGATGGGAAAAATCTTTGGATGGTTTTCCATTCTCCATTATAACCTATGAGATTCATTAGAATGAATGGGCCCATATGGTAAGGGTTAGGGTTAGGGTTAGAGTTCAGGACACACTTATGTTTGGGTGAATATTGGGGTTGGGTTTAGGGTTGGGTAAGATGTATTTTTAATATCACACTGAATGGTACATTCTTGATGGATAAAATCTTTGGATGGTTTTCCATTCTCCATTATAGCCTATAAGATTCATTAGAATGAATGGGCCCATATGGTAAGGGTTAGGGTTAGGGTTAGAGTTCAGGACACACTTATGTTTGGGTGAATATTGGGGTTGGGTTAATGGTTGGGTAAGAAGTATTTTTAATATCACACTGAATGGTACATTCTTGATGGATAAAATCTTTGGATGGTTTTCCATTCTCCATTATAGCCTATGAGATTCATTAGAATGATTGGGCCCATATGGTAAGGGTTAGGGTTAGGGTTAGAGTTCAGGACACACTTATGTTTGGTTGAACATTGGGGTTGGGTTTAGGGTTGGGTAAGATGTATTTTTAATATCACACTGAATGGTACATTCTTGATGGGGAAAATTTTTGGATGTTTTTCAATTCTCCATTATAGCCTATGAGATTCATTAAAATGAATGGGCCCATATGGTAAGGGTTAGGGTTAGGGTTAGAGTTCAGGACACACTTATGTTTGGGTGAATATTGGGGTTGGGTTAATGGTTGGGTAAGATGTATTTTTAAAATCACACTGAATGGTACATTCTTGATCGGGAAAATTTTTGGATGTTTTTCCATTCTCCATTATAGCCTATGAGATTCATTAAAATGAATGGGCCCATATGGTACGGGTTAGGGTTAGAGTTCAGGACACACTTATGTTTGGGTGAATATTGGGGTTGGGTTTAGGGTTGGGTAAGATGTATTTTTAATATCACACTGAATGGTACACTCTTGATGGGGAAAAATTTTGGATGTTTTTCCATTCTCCATTATAGCCTATGAGATTCATTAAAATGAATGGGCCCATATGGTAAGGGTTAGGGTTAGGGTTAGAGTTCAGGACACAGTTATGTTTGGGTGAATATTGGGGTTGGTTTTAGGGTTGGGTAAGAAGTATTTTTAATATCACACTGAATGGTATACACTTGATGGGAAATTTTTTTGGATGGTTTTCCATTCTCCATTATAGCCTATGAGATTCATTAGAATGAAGGGGCCCATATGGTAAGGGTTAGGGTTAGGGTTAGAGCTCAGGACACACTTATGTTTGGGTGAATATTGGGGTTGGGTTTAGGGTTGGGTAAGATGTATTTTTAATAACACACTGAATGGTATACTCTTGATGGGAAAATTTTTTGGATGGTTTTCCATTCTCCATTATAGCCTATGAGATTCATAAGAATGAATGGGTCCATATGGTAAGGGTTAGGGTTAGATCTAAGGACACACTTATGTTTGGGTGAATATTGGGGTTGGGTTTAGGGTTGGGTAAGAAGTATTTTTAATATCACACTGAATGGTACATTCTTGATGGGGAAAATTTTTGGATGTTTTTCAATTCTCCATTATAGCCTATGAGATTCATTAAAATGAATGGGCCCATATGGTAAGGGTTAGGGTTAGAGTTCAGGACACACTTATGTTTGGGTGAATATTGGGGTTGGGTTTAGGGGTTGGTTAAGATGTATTTTAAATATCACACTGAATGGTACACTCTTGATGGGGGAAAATTTTGGATGTTTTTCCATTCTCCATTATAGCCTATGAGATTCATTAAAATGAATGGGCCCATATGGTAAGGGTTAGGGTTAGGGTTAGAGCTCAGGACACACTTATGTTTGGGTGAATATTGGGGTTGGGTTTAGGGTTGGGTAAGAAGAATTTTTAATATCACACTGAATGGTATACTCTTGATGGGAAAAAATTTTGGATGGTTTTCCATTCTCCATTATAGCCTATGAGATTCATTAGAATGAATGGGCCCATATGGTAAGGGTTAGGGTTAGGGTTAGAGCTCAGGACACACTTATGTTTGGGTGAATATTGGGGTTGGGTTTAGGGTTGGGTAAGAAGTATTTTTAATATCACACTGAATGGTATACTCTTGATGGGAAAATTTTTTGGATGGTTTTCCATTCTCCATTATAGCCTATGAGATTCATTAGAATGAATGGGCCCATATGGTAAGGGTTAGGGTTAGGGTTAGAGCTCAGGACACACTTATGTCTGGGTGAATATTGGGGTTGGGTTTAGGGTTGGGTAAGATGTATTTTTAATATCACACTGAATGGTACATTCTTGATGGGGAAAATTTTTGGATGTTTTTCCATTCTCCATTATAGCCTATGAGATTCATTAAAATGAATGGGCCCATAGGGTAAGGGTTAGGGTTAGGGTTAGAGCTCAGGACACACTTATGTTTGGGTGAATATTGGGGTTGGGTTTAGGGTTGGGTAAGATGTATTTTTAATATCACACTGAATGGTATACTCTTGATGGGAAAATTTTTTGGATGGTTTTCCATTCTCCATTATAGCCTATGAGATTCATTAGAATGAATGGGTCCATATGGTAAGGGTTAGGGTTAGAGTTCAGGACACACTTATGTTTGGGTGAATATTGGGGTTGGGTTTAGGGTTGGGTAAGAAGTATTTTTAATATCACACTGAATGGTATACTCTTGATGGGAAAATTTTTTGGATGGTTTTCCATTCTCCATTATAGCCTGTGAGATTCATTAGAATGAATGGTTCCATATGGTAAGGGTTAGGGTTAGAGCTAAGGACACATGTTTGGGTGAATATTGGGGTTTGGTTTAGGGTTGGGTAAGAAGTATTTTTAATATCACACTGAATGGTATACTCTTGATGGGAAAATTTTTTGGATGGTTTTCCATTCTCCATTATAGCCTATGAGATTCATTAGAATGAATGGGTCCATATGGTAAGGGTTAGGGTTAGAGCTCAGGACACACTTATGTTTGGGTGAATATTGGGGTTGGGTTTAGGGTTGGGTAAGATGTATTTTTAATATCACACTGAATGGTACATTCTTGATGGATAAAATCTTTGGATGGTTTTCCATTCTCCATATAGCCTATGAGATTCAATAGAATGAATGGGCCCATATGGTAAGGGTTAGGGTTAGGGTTAGAGTTCAGGACACACTTATGTTTGGGTGAACATTGGGGTTGGGTTAATGGTTGGGTAAGAAGTATTTTTAATATCACACTGAATGGTATACTCTTGATGGGAAAAATCTTTGGATGGTTTTCCATTCTCCATTATAACCTATGAGATTCATTAGAATGAATGGGCCCATATGGTAAGGGTTAGGGTTAGGGTTAGAGTTCAGGACACAGCTATGTTTGGGTGAATATTGGGGTTGGGTTTAGGGTTGGGTAAGAAGTATTTTTAATATCACACTGAATGGTATACTCTTGATGGGAAAATATTTTGGATGGTTTTCCATTCCCCATTATAGCCTATGAGATTCATTAGAATGAATGGGTCCATATGGTAAGGGTTAGGGTTAGAGCTCAGGACACACTTATGTTTGGGTGAACATTGGGGTTGGGTTTAGGGTTGGGTAAGATGTATTTTTAATATCACACTGAATGGTACATTCTTGATGTGGAAAATTTTTGGATGTTTTTCAATTCTCCATTATAGCCTATGAGATTCATTAAAATGAATGGGCCCATATGGTAAGGGTTAGGGTTAGGGTTAGAGTTCAGGACACACTTATGTTTGGGTGAATATTGGGGTTGGGTTAATGGTTGGGTAAGAAGTATTTTTAATATCACACTGAATGGTATACTCTTGATGGGAAAAATCTTTGGATGGTTTTCCATTCTCCATTATAACCTATGAGATTCATTAGAATGAATGGGCCCATATGGTAAGGGTTAGGGTTAGGGTTAGAGTTCAGGACACACTTATGTTTGGGTGAATATTGGGGTTGGGTTTAGGGTTGGGTAAGATGTATTTTTAAAATCACACTGAATGGTACATTCTTGATGGATAAAATCTTTGGATGGTTTTCCATTCTCCATTATAGCCTATGAGATTCATTAGAATGAATGGGCCCATATGGTAAGGGTTAGGGTTAGGGTTAGAGTTCAGGACACACTTATGTTTGGGTGAATATTGGGGTTGGGTTTAGGGTTGGGTAAGATGTATTTTTAATATCACACTGAATGGTACATTCTTGATGGGGAAAATTTTTGGATGTTTTTCAATTCTCCATTATAGCCTATGAGATTCATTAAAATGAATGGGCCCATATGGTAAGGGTTAGGGTTAGGGTTAGAGTTCAGGACACACTTATGTTTGGGTGAATATTGGGGTTGGGTTAATGGTTGGGTAAGATGTATTTTTAAAATCACACTGAATGGTACATTCTTGATCGGGAAAATTTTTGGATGTTTTTCCATTCTCCATTATAGCCTATGAGATTCATTAAAATGAATGGGCCCATATGGTACGGGTTAGGGTTAGAGTTCAGGACACACTTATGTTTGGGTGAATATTGGGGTTGGGTTTAGGGTTGGGTAAGATGTATTTTTAATATCACACTGAATGGTACGCTCTTGATGGGGAAAAATTTTGGATGTTTTTCCATTCTCCATTATAGCCTATGAGATTCATTAAAATGAATGGGCCCATATGGTAAGGGTTAGGGTTAGGGTTAGAGTTCAGGACACAGTTATGTTTGGGTGAATATTGGGGTTGGGTTTAGGGTTGGGTAAGAAGAATTTTTAATATCACACTGAATGGTATACTCTTGATGGGAAATTTTTTTGGATGGTTTTCCATTCTCCATTATAGCCTATGAGATTCATTAGAATGAAGGGGCCCATATGGTAATGGTTAGGGTTAGGGTTAGAGCTCAGGACACACTTATGTTTGGGTGAATATTGGGGTTGGGTTTAGGGTTGGGTAAGATGTATTTTTAATAACACACTGAATGGTATACTCTTGATGGGAAAAATCTTTGGATGGTTTTCCATTCTCCATTATAACCTATGAGATTCATTAGAATGAATGGGCCCATATGGTAAGGGTTAGGGTTAGGGTTAGAGTTCAGGACACACTTATGTTTGGGTGAATATTGGGGTTGGGTTTAGGGTTGGGTAAGATGTATTTTTAATATCACACTGAATGGTACATTCTTGATGGATAAAATCTTTGGATGGTTTTCCATTCTCCATTATAGCCTATAAGATTCATTAGAATGAATGGGCCCATATGGTAAGGGTTAGGGTTAGGGTTAGAGTTCAGGACACACTTATGTTTGGGTGAATATTGGGGTTGGGTTAATGGTTGGGTAAGAAGTATTTTTAATATCACACTGAATGGTACATTCTTGATGGATAAAATCTTTGGATGGTTTTCCATTCTCCATTATAGCCTATGAGATTCATTAGAATGATTGGGCCCATATGGTAAGGGTTAGGGTTAGGGTTAGAGTTCAGGACACACTTATGTTTGGTTGAACATTGGGGTTGGGTTTAGGGTTGGGTAAGATGTATTTTTAATATCACACTGAATGGTACATTCTTGATGGGGAAAATTTTTGGATGTTTTTCAATTCTCCATTATAGCCTATGAGATTCATTAAAATGAATGGGCCCATATGGTAAGGGTTAGGGTTAGGGTTAGAGTTCAGGACACACTTATGTTTGGGTGAATATTGGGGTTGGGTTAATGGTTGGGTAAGATGTATTTTTAAAATCACACTGAATGGTACATTCTTGATCGGGAAAATTTTTGGATGTTTTTCCATTCTCCATTATAGCCTATGAGATTCATTAAAATGAATGGGCCCATATGGTACGGGTTAGGGTTAGAGTTCAGGACACACTTATGTTTGGGTGAATATTGGGGTTGGGTTTAGGGTTGGGTAAGATGTATTTTTAATATCACACTGAATGGTACACTCTTGATGGGGAAAAATTTTGGATGTTTTTCCATTCTCCATTATAGCCTATGAGATTCATTAAAATGAATGGGCCCATATGGTAAGGGTTAGGGTTAGGGTTAGAGTTCAGGACACAGTTATGTTTGGGTGAATATTGGGGTTGGGTTTAGGGTTGGGTAAGAAGTATTTTTAATATCACACTGAATGGTATACACTTGATGGGAAATTTTTTTGGATGGTTTTCCATTCTCCATTATAGCCTATGAGATTCATTAGAATGAAGGGGCCCATATGGTAAGGGTTAGGGTTAGGGTTAGAGCTCAGGACACACTTATGTTTGGGTGAATATTGGGGTTGGGTTTAGGGTTGGGTAAGATGTATTTTTAATAACACACTGAATGGTATACTCTTGATGGGAAAATTTTTTGGATGGTTTTCCATTCTCCATTATAGCCTATGAGATTCATAAGAATGAATGGGTCCATATGGTAAGGGTTAGGGTTAGATCTAAGGACACACTTATGTTTGGGTGAATATTGGGGTTGGGTTTAGGGTTGGGTAAGAAGTATTTTTAATATCACACTGAATGGTACATTCTTGATGGGGAAAATTTTTGGATGTTTTTCAATTCTCCATTATAGCCTATGAGATTCATTAAAATGAATGGGCCCATATGGTAAGGGTTAGGGTTAGAGTTCAGGACACACTTATGTTTGGGTGAATATTGGGGTTGGGTTTAGGGTTGGTTAAGATGTATTTTAAATATCACACTGAATGGTACACTCTTGATGGGGAAAAATTTTGGATGTTTTTCCATTCTCCATTATAGCCTATGAGATTCATTAAAATGAATGGGCCCATATGGTAAGGGTTAGGGTTAGGGTTAGAGCTCAGGACACACTTATGTTTGGGTGAATATTGGGGTTGGGTTTAGGGTTGGGTAAGAAGAATTTTTAATATCACACTGAATGGTATACTCTTGATGGGAAAAAATTTTGGATGGTTTTCCATTCTCCATTATAGCCTATGAGATTCATTAGAATGAATGGGCCCATATGGTAAGGGTTAGGGTTAGGGTTAGAGCTCAGGACACACTTATGTTTGGGTGAATATTGGGGTTGGGTTTAGGGTTGGGTAAGAAGTATTTTTAATATCACACTGAATGGTATACTCTTGATGGGAAAATTTTTTGGATGGTTTTCCATTCTCCATTATAGCCTATGAGATTCATTAGAATGAATGGGCCCATATGGTAAGGGTTAGGGTTAGGGTTAGAGCTCAGGACACACTTATGTCTGGGTGAATATTGGGGTTGGGTTTAGGGTTGGGTAAGATGTATTTTTAATATCACACTGAATGGTACATTCTTGATGGGGAAAATTTTTGGATGTTTTTCCATTCTCCATTATAGCCTATGAGATTCATTAAAATGAATGGGCCCATAGGGTAAGGGTTAGGGTTAGGGTTAGAGCTCAGGACACACTTATGTTTGGGTGAATATTGGGGTTGGGTTTAGGGTTGGGTAAGATGTATTTTTAATATCACACTGAATGGTATACTCTTGATGGGAAAATTTTTTGGATGGTTTTCCATTCTCCATTATAGCCTATGAGATTCATTAGAATGGATGGGTCCATATGGTAAGGGTTAGGGTTAGAGTTCAGGACACACTTATGTTTGGGTGAATATTGGGGTTGGGTTTAGGGTTGGGTAAGAAGTATTTTTAATATCACACTGAATGGTATACTCTTGATGGGAAAATTTTTTGGATGGTTTTCCATTCTCCATTATAGCCTGTGAGATTCATTAGAATGAATGGTTCCATATGGTAAGGGTTAGGGTTAGAGCTAAGGACACATGTTTGGGTGAATATTGGGGTTTGGTTTAGGGTTGGGTAAGAAGTATTTTTAATATCACACTGAATGGTATACTCTTGATGGGAAAATTTTTTGGATGGTTTTCCATTCTCCATTATAGCCTATGAGATTCATTAGAATGAATGGGTCCATATGGTAAGGGTTAGGGTTAGAGCTCAGGACACACTTATGTTTGGGTGAATATTGGGGTTGGGTTTAGGGTTGGGTAAGATGTATTTTTAATATCACACTGAATGGTACATTCTTGATGGATAAAATCTTTGGATGGTTTTCCATTCTCCATATAGCCTATGAGATTCAATAGAATGAATGGGCCCATATGGTAAGGGTTAGGGTTAGGGTTAGAGTTCAGGACACACTTATGTTTGGGTGAACATTGGGGTTGGGTTAATGGTTGGGTAAGAAGTATTTTTAATATCACACTGAATGGTATACTCTTGATGGGAAAAATCTTTGGATGGTTTTCCATTCTCCATTATAACCTATGAGATTCATTAGAATGAATGGGCCCATATGGTAAGGGTTAGGGTTAGGGTTAGAGTTCAGGACACAGTTATGTTTGGGTGAATATTGGGGTTGGGTTTAGGGTTGGGTAAGAAGTATTTTTAATATCACACTGAATGGTATACTCTTGATGGGAAAATATTTTGGATGGTTTTCCATTCCCCATTATAGCCTATGAGATTCATTAGAATGAATGGGTCCATATGGTAAGGGTTAGGGTTAGAGCTCAGGACACACTTATGTTTGGGTGAACATTGGGGTTGGGTTTAGGGTTGGGTAAGATGTATTTTTAATATCACACTGAATGGTACATTCTTGATGTGGAAAATTTTTGGATGTTTTTCAATTCTCCATTATAGCCTATGAGATTCATTAAAATGAATGGGCCCATATGGTAAGGGTTAGGGTTAGGGTTAGAGTTCAGGACACACTTATGTTTGGGTGAATATTGGGGTTGGGTTAATGGTTGGGTAAGAAGTATTTTTAATATCACACTGAATGGTATACTCTTGATGGGAAAAATCTTTGGATGGTTTTCCATTCTCCATTATAACCTATGAGATTCATTAGAATGAATGGGCCCATATGGTAAGGGTTAGGGTTAGGGTTAGAGTTCAGGACACACTTATGTTTGGGTGAATATTGGGGTTGGGTTTAGGGTTGGGTAAGATGTATTTTTAATATCACACTGAATGGTACATTCTTGATGGATAAAATCTTTGGATGGTTTTCCATTCTCCATTATAGCCTATGAGATTCATTAGAATGAATGGGCCCATATGGTAAGGGTTAGGGTTAGGGTTAGAGTTCAGGACACACTTATGTTTGGGTGAATATTGGGGTTGGGTTTAGGGTTGGGTAAGATGTATTTTTAATATCACACTGAATGGTACATTCTTGATGGGGAAAATTTTTGGATGTTTTTCAATTCTCCATTATAGCCTATGAGATTCATTAAAATGAATGGGCCCATATGGTAAGGGTTAGGGTTAGGGTTAGAGTTCAGGACACACTTATGTTTGGGTGAATATTGGGGTTGGGTTAATGGTTGGGTAAGATGTATTTTTAAAATCACACTGAATGGTACATTCTTGATCCGGAAAATTTTTGGATGTTTTTCCATTCTCCATTATAGCCTATGAGATTCATTAAAATGAATGGGCCCATATGGTACGGGTTAGGGTTAGAGTTCAGGACACACTTATGTTTGGGTGAATATTGGGGTTGGGTTTAGGGTTGGGTAAGATGTATTTTTAATATCACACTGAATGGTACACTCTTGATGGGGAAAAATTTTGGATGTTTTTCCATTCTCCATTATAGCCTATGAGATTCATTAAAATGAATGGGCCCATATGGTAAGGGTTAGGGTTAGGGTTAGAGTTCAGGACACAGTTATGTTTGGGTGAATATTGGGGTTGGGTTTAGGGTTGGGTAAGAAGAATTTTTAATATCACACTGAATGGTATACTCTTGATGGGAAATTTTTTTGGATGGTTTTCCATTCTCCATTATAGCCTATGAGATTCATTAGAATGAAGGGGCCCATATGGTAAGGGTTAGGGTTAGGGTTAGAGCTCAGGACACACTTATGTTTGGGTGAATATTGGGGTTGGGTTTAGGGTTGGGTAAGATGTATTTTTAATAACACACTGAATGGTATACTCTTGATGGGAAAATTTTTTGGATGGTTTTCCATTCTCCATTATAGCCTATGAGATTCATTAGAATGAATGGGTCCATATGGTAAGGGTTAGGGTTAGATCTAAGGACACACTTATGTTTGGGTGAATATTGGGGTTGGGTTTAGGGTTGGGTAAGAAGTATTTTTAATATCACACTGAATGGTACATTCTTGATGGGGAAAATTTTTGGATGTTTTTCAATTCTCCATTATAGCCTATGAGATTCATTAAAATGAATGGGCCCATATGGTAAGGGTTAGGGTTAGAGTTCAGGACACACTTATGTTTGGGTGAATATTGGGGTTGGGTTTAGGGTTGGTTAAGATGTATTTTAAATATCACACTGAATGGTACACTCTTGATGGTGAAAAATTTTGGATGTTTTTCCATTCTCCATTATAGCCTATGAGATTCATTAAAATGAATGGGCCCATATGGTAAGGGTTAGGGTTAGGGTTAGAGCCCAGGACACACTTATGTTTGGGTGAATATTGGGGTTGGGTTTAGGGTTGGGTAAGAAGAATTTTTAATATCACACTGAATGGTATACTCTTGATGGGAAAAATTTTTGGATGGTTTTCCATTCTCCATTATAGCCTATGAGATTCATTAGAATGAATGGGCCCATATGGTAAGGGTTAGGGTTAGGGTTAGAGCTCAGGACACACTTATGTTTGGCTGAATATTGGGGTTGGGTTTAGGGTTGGGTAAGAAGTATTTTTAATATCACACTGAATGGTATACTCTTGATGGGAAAATTTTTTGGATGGTTTTCCATTCTCCATTATAGCCTATGAGATTCATTAGAATGAATGGGCCCATATGGTAAGGGTTAGGGTTAGGGTTAGAGCTCAGGACACACTTATGTCTGGGTGAATATTGGGGTTGGGTTTAGGGTTGGGTAAGATGTATTTTTAATATCACACTGAATGGTACATTCTTGATGGGGAAAATTTTTGGATGTTTTTCCATTCTCCATTATAGCCTATGAGATTCATTAAAATGAATGGGCCCATAGGGTAAGGGTTAGGGTTAGGGTTAGAGCTCAGGACACACTTATGTTTGGGTGAATATTGGGGTTGGGTTTAGGGTTGGGTAAGATGTATTTTTAATATCACACTGAATGGTATACTCTTGATGGGAAAATTTTTTGGATGGTTTTCCATTCTCCATTATAGCCTATGAGATTCATTAGAATGAATGGGTCCATATGGTAAGGGTTAGGGTTAGAGCTAAGGACACACTTATGTTTGGGTGAATATTGGGGTTGGGTTTAGGGTTGGGTAAGAAGTATTTTTAATATCACACTGAATGGTATACTCTTGATGGGAAAATTTTTTGGATGGTTTTCCATTCTCCATTATAGCCTATGAGATACATTAGAAAGAATGGGTCCATATGGTAAGGGTTAGGGTTAGGGTTAGAGTTCAGGACACACTTATGTTTGGGTGAACATTGGGGTTGGGTTTAGGGTTGGGTAAGATGTATTTTTAATATCACACTGAATGGTACATTCTTGATGGGGAAAATTTTTGGATGTTTTTCAATTCTCCATTATAGCCTATGAGATTCATTAAAATGAATGGGCCCATATGGTAAGGGTTAGGGTTAGGGTTAGAGTTCAGGACACACTTATGTTTGGGTGAATATTGGGGTTGGGTTTAGGGTTGGTTAAGATGTATTTTAAATATCACACTGAATGGTACACTCTTGATGGGGAAAAATTTTGGATGTTTTTCCATTCTCCATTATAGCCTATGAGATTCATTAAAATGAATGGGCCCATATGGTACGGGTTAGGGTTAGAGTTCAGGACACACTTATGTTTGGGTGAATATTGGGGTTGGGTTTAGGGTTGGGTAAGATGTATTTTTAATATCACACTGAATGGTACACTCTTGATGGGGAAAAATTTTGGATGTTTTTCCATTCTCCATTATAGCCTATGAGATTCATTAAAATGAATGGGCCCATATGGTAAGGGTTAGGGTTAGGGTTAGAGTTCAGGACACAGTTATGTTTGGGTGAATATTGGGGTTGGGTTTAGGGTTGGGTAAGAAGAATTTTTAATATCACACTGAATGGTATACTCTTGATGGGAAATTTTTTTGGATGGTTTTCCATTCTCCATTATAGCCTATGAGATTCATTAGAATGAAGGGGCCCATATGGTAAGGGTTAGGGTTAGGGTTAGAGCTCAGGACACACTTATGTTTGGGTGAATATTGGGGTTGGGTTTAGGGTTGGGTAAGATGTATTTTTAATAACACACTGAATGGTATACTCTTGATGGTGAAAAATTTTGGATGTTTTTCCATTCTCCATTATAGCCTATGAGATTCATTAAAATGAATGGGCCCATATGGTAAGGGTTAGGGTTAGGGTTAGAGCCCAGGACACACTTATGTTTGGGTGAATATTGGGGTTGGGTTTAGGGTTGGGTAAGAAGAATTTTTAATATCACACTGAATGGTATACTCTTGATGGGAAAAATTTTTGGATGGTTTTCCATTCTCCATTATAGCCTATGAGATTCATTAGAATGAATGGGCCCATATGGTAAGGGTTAGGGTTAGGGTTAGAGCTCAGGACACACTTATGTTTGGCTGAATATTGGGGTTGGGTTTAGGGTTGGGTAAGAAGTATTTTTAATATCACACTGAATGGTATACTCTTGATGGGAAAATTTTTTGGATGGTTTTCCATTCTCCATTATAGCCTATGAGATTCATTAGAATGAATGGGTCCATATGGTAAGGGTTAGGGTTAGAGCTAAGGACACACTTATGTTTGGGTGAATATTGGGGTTGGGTTTAGGGTTGGGTAAGAAGTATTTTTAATATCACACTGAATGGTATACTCTTGATGGGAAAATTTTTTGGATGGTTTTCCATTCTCCATTATAGCCTATGAGATACATTAGAATGAATGGGTCCATATGGTAAGGGTTAGGGTTAGGGTTAGAGTTCAGGACACACTTATGTTTGGGTGAACATTGGGGTTGGGTTTAGGGTTGGGTAAGATGTATTTTTAATATCACACTGAATGGTACATTCTTGATGGGGAAAATTTTTGGATGTTTTTCAATTCTCCATTATAGCCTATGAGATTCATTAAAATGAATGGGCCCATATGGTAAGGGTTAGGGTTAGGGTTAGAGTTCAGGACACACTTATGTTTGGGTGAATATTGGGGTTGGGTTTAGGGTTGGTTAAGATGTATTTTAAATATCACACTGAATGGTACACTCTTGATGGGGAAAAATTTTGGATGTTTTTCCATTCTCCATTATAGCCTCTGAGATTCATTAAAATGAATGGGCCCATATGGTACGGGTTAGGGTTAGAGTTCAGGACACACTTATGTTTGGGTGAATATTGGGGTTGGGTTTAGGGTTGGGTAAGATGTATTTTTAATATCACACTGAATGGTACACTCTTGATGGGGAAAAATTTTGGATGTTTTTCCATTCTCCATTATAGCCTATGAGATTCATTAAAATGAATGGGCCCATATGGTAAGGGTTAGGGTTAGGGTTAGAGTTCAGGACACAGTTATGTTTGGGTGAATATTGGGGTTGGGTTTAGGGTTGGGTAAGAAGAATTTTTAATATCACACTGAATGGTATACTCTTGATGGGAAATTTTTTTGGATGGTTTTCCATTCTCCATTATAGCCTATGAGATTCATTAGAATGAAGGGGCCCATATGGTAAGGGTTAGGGTTAGGGTTAGAGCTCAGGACACACTTATGTTTGGGTGAATATTGGGGTTGGGTTTAGGGTTGGGTAAGATGTATTTTTAATAACACACTGAATGGTATACTCTTGATGGTGAAAAATTTTGGATGTTTTTCCATTCTCCATTATAGCCTATGAGATTCATTAAAATGAATGGGCCCATATGGTAAGGGTTAGGGTTAGGGTTAGAGCCCAGGACACACTTATGTTTGGGTGAATATTGGGGTTGGGTTTAGGGTTGGGTAAGAAGAATTTTTAATATCACACTGAATGGTATACTCTTGATGGGAAAAATTTTTGGATGGTTTTCCATTCTCCATTATAGCCTATGAGATTCATTAGAATGAATGGGCCCATATGGTAAGGGTTAGGGTTAGGGTTAGAGCTCAGGACACACTTATGTTTGGCTGAATATTGGGGTTGGGTTTAGGGTTGGGTAAGAAGTATTTTTAATATCACACTGAATGGTATACTCTTGATGGGAAAATTTTTTGGATGGTTTTCCATTCTCCATTATAGCCTATGAGATTCATTAGAATGAATGGGCCCATATGGTAAGGGTTAGGGTTAGGGTTAGAGCTCAGGACACACTTATGTCTGGGTGAATATTGGGGTTGGGTTTAGGGTTGGGTAAGATGTATTTTTAATATCACACTGAATGGTACATTCTTGATGGGGAAAATTTTTGGATGTTTTTCCATTCTCCATTATAGCCTATGAGATTCATTAAAATGAACGGGCCCATAGGGTAAGGGTTAGGGTTAGGGTTAGAGCTCAGGACACACTTATGTTTGGGTGAATATTGGGGTTGGGTTTAGGGTTGGGTAAGATGTATTTTTAATATCACACTGAATGGTACACTCTTGATGGGGAAAAATTTTGGATGTTTTTCCATTCTCCATTATAGCCTATGAGATTCATTAAAATGAATGGGCCCATATGGTACGGGTTAGGGTTAGAGTTCAGGACACACTTATGTTTGGGTGAATATTGGGGTTGGGTTTAGGGTTGGGTAAGATGTATTTTTAATATCACACTGAATGGTACACTCTTGATGGGGAAAAATTTTGGATGTTTTTCCATTCTCCATTATAGCCTATGAGATTCATTAAAATGAATGGGCCCATATGGTAAGGGTTAGGGTTAGGGTTAGAGTTCAGGACACAGTTATGTTTGGGTGAATATTGGGGTTGGGTTTAGGGTTGGGTAAGAAGAATTTTTAATATCACACTGAATGGTATACTCTTGATGGGAAATTTTTTTGGATGGTTTTCCATTCTCCATTATAGCCTATGAGATTCATTAGAATGAAGGGGCCCATATGGTAAGGGTTAGGGTTAGGGTTAGAGCTCAGGACACACTTATGTTTGGGTGAATATTGGGGTTGGGTTTAGGGTTGGGTAAGATGTATTTTTAATAACACACTGAATGGTATACTCTTGATGGTGAAAAATTTTGGATGTTTTTCCATTCTCCATTATAGCCTATGAGATTCATTAAAATGAATGGGCCCATATGGTAAGGGTTAGGGTTAGGGTTAGAGCCCAGGACACACTTATGTTTGGGTGAATATTGGGGTTGGGTTTAGGGTTGGGTAAGAAGAATTTTTAATATCACACTGAATGGTATACTCTTGATGGGAAAAATTTTTGGATGGTTTTCCATTCTCCATTATAGCCTATGAGATTCATTAGAATGAATGGGCCCATATGGTAAGGGTTAGGGTTAGGGTTAGAGCTCAGGACACACTTATGTTTGGCTGAATATTGGGGTTGGGTTTAGGGTTGGGTAAGAAGTATTTTTAATATCACACTGAATGGTATACTCTTGATGGGAAAATTTTTTGGATGGTTTTCCATTCTCCATTATAGCCTATGAGATTCATTAGAATGAATGGGTCCATATGGTAAGGGTTAGGGTTAGAGCTAAGGACACACTTATGTTTGGGTGAATATTGGGGTTGGGTTTAGGGTTGGGTAAGAAGTATTTTTAATATCACACTGAATGGTATACTCTTGATGGGAAAATTTTTTGGATGGTTTTCCATTCTCCATTATAGCCTATGAGATACATTAGAATGAATGGGTCCATATGGTAAGGGTTAGGGTTAGGGTTAGAGTTCAGGACACACTTATGTTTGGGTGAACATTGGGGTTGGGTTTAGGGTTGGGTAAGATGTATTTTTAATATCACACTGAATGGTACATTCTTGATGGGGAAAATTTTTGGATGTTTTTCAATTCTCCATTATAGCCTATGAGATTCATTAAAATGAATGGGCCCATATGGTAAGGGTTAGGGTTAGGGTTAGAGTTCAGGACACACTTATGTTTGGGTGAATATTGGGGTTGGGTTTAGGGTTGGTTAAGATGTATTTTAAATATCACACTGAATGGTACACTCTTGATGGGGAAAAATTTTGGATGTTTTTCCATTCTCCATTATAGCCTCTGAGATTCATTAAAATGAATGGGCCCATATGGTACGGGTTAGGGTTAGAGTTCAGGACACACTTATGTTTGGGTGAATATTGGGGTTGGGTTTAGGGTTGGGTAAGATGTATTTTTAATATCACACTGAATGGTACACTCTTGATGGGGAAAAATTTTGGATGTTTTTCCATTCTCCATTATAGCCTATGAGATTCATTAAAATGAATGGGCCCATATGGTAAGGGTTAGGGTTAGGGTTAGAGTTCAGGACACAGTTATGTTTGGGTGAATATTGGGGTTGGGTTTAGGGTTGGGTAAGAAGAATTTTTAATATCACACTGAATGGTATACTCTTGATGGGAAATTTTTTTGGATGGTTTTCCATTCTCCATTATAGCCTATGAGATTCATTAGAATGAAGGGGCCCATATGGTAAGGGTTAGGGTTAGGGTTAGAGCTCAGGACACACTTATGTTTGGGTGAATATTGGGGTTGGGTTTAGGGTTGGGTAAGATGTATTTTTAATAACACACTGAATGGTATACTCTTGATGGTGAAAAATTTTGGATGTTTTTCCATTCTCCATTATAGCCTATGAGATTCATTAAAATGAATGGGCCCATATGGTAAGGGTTAGGGTTAGGGTTAGAGCCCAGGACACACTTATGTTTGGGTGAATATTGGGGTTGGGTTTAGGGTTGGGTAAGAAGAATTTTTAATATCACACTGAATGGTATACTCTTGATGGGAAAAATTTTTGGATGGTTTTCCATTCTCCATTATAGCCTATGAGATTCATTAGAATGAATGGGCCCATATGGTAAGGGTTAGGGTTAGGGTTAGAGCTCAGGACACACTTATGTTTGGCTGAATATTGGGGTTGGGTTTAGGGTTGGGTAAGAAGTATTTTTAATATCACACTGAATGGTATACTCTTGATGGGAAAATTTTTTGGATGGTTTTCCATTCTCCATTATAGCCTATGAGATTCATTAGAATGAATGGGTCCATATGGTAAGGGTTAGGGTTAGAGCTAAGGACACACTTATGTTTGGGTGAATATTGGGGTTGGGTTTAGGGTTGGGTAAGAAGTATTTTTAATATCACACTGAATGGTATACTCTTGATGGGAAAATTTTTTGGATGGTTTTCCATTCTCCATTATAGCCTATGAGATACATTAGAATGAATGGGTCCATATGGTAAGGGTTAGGGTTAGGGTTAGAGTTCAGGACACACTTATGTTTGGGTGAACATTGGGGTTGGGTTTAGGGTTGGGTAAGATGTATTTTTAATATCACACTGAATGGTACATTCTTGATGGGGAAAATTTTTGGATGTTTTTCAATTCTCCATTATAGCCTATGAGATTCATTAAAATGAATGGGCCCATATGGTAAGGGTTAGGGTTAGGGTTAGAGTTCAGGACACACTTATGTTTGGGTGAATATTGGGGTTGGGTTTAGGGTTGGTTAAGATGTATTTTAAATATCACACTGAATGGTACACTCTTGATGGGGAAAAATTTTGGATGTTTTTCCATTCTCCATTATAGCCTCTGAGATTCATTAAAATGAATGGGCCCATATGGTACGGGTTAGGGTTAGAGTTCAGGACACACTTATGTTTGGGTGAATATTGGGGTTGGGTTTAGGGTTGGGTAAGATGTATTTTTAATATCACACTGAATGGTACACTCTTGATGGGGAAAAATTTTGGATGTTTTTCCATTCTCCATTATAGCCTATGAGATTCATTAAAATGAATGGGCCCATATGGTAAGGGTTAGGGTTAGGGTTAGAGTTCAGGACACAGTTATGTTTGGGTGAATATTGGGGTTGGGTTTAGGGTTGGGTAAGAAGAATTTTTAATATCACACTGAATGGTATACTCTTGATGGGAAATTTTTTTGGATGGTTTTCCATTCTCCATTATAGCCTATGAGATTCATTAGAATGAAGGGGCCCATATGGTAAGGGTTAGGGTTAGGGTTAGAGCTCAGGACACACTTATGTTTGGGTGAATATTGGGGTTGGGTTTAGGGTTGGGTAAGATGTATTTTTAATAACACACTGAATGGTATACTCTTGATGGTGAAAAATTTTGGATGTTTTTTCCATTCTCCATTATAGCCTATGAGATTCATTAAAATGAATGGGCCCATATGGTAAGGGTTAGGGTTAGGGTTAGAGCCCAGGACACACTTATGTTTGGGTGAATATTGGGGTTGGGTTTAGGGTTGGGGTAAGAAGAATTTTTAATATCACACTGAATGGTATACTCTTGATGGGAAAAATTTTTGGATGGTTTTCCATTCTCCATTATAGCCTATGAGATTCATTAGAATGAATGGGCCCATATGGTAAGGGTTAGGGTTAGGGTTAGAGCTCAGGACACACTTATGTTTGGCTGAATATTGGGGTTGGGTTTAGGGTTGGGTAAGAAGTATTTTTAATATCACACTGAATGGTATACTCTTGATGGGAAAAATTTTTGGATGGTTTTCCATTCTCCATTATAGCCTATGAGATTCATTAGAATGAATGGGCCCATATGGTAAGGGTTTAGGGTTAGGGTTAGAGCTCAGGACACACTTATGTCTGGGTGAATATTGGGGTTGGGTTTAGGGTTGGGTAAGATGTATTTTTAATATCACACTGAATGGTACATTCTTGATGGGGAAAATTTTTGGATGTTTTTCCATTCTCCATTATAGCCTATGAGATTCATTAAAATGAATGGGCCCATAGGGTAAGGGTTAGGGTTAGGGTTAGAGCTCAGGACACACTTATGTTTGGGGTGAATATTGGGGTTGGGTTTAGGGTTGGGTAAGATGTATTTTTAATATCACACTGAATGGTACACTCTTGATGGGGAAAAATTTTGGATGTTTTTCATTCTCCATTATAGCCTATGAGATTCATTAAAATGAATGGGCCCATATGGTAAGGGTTAGGGTTAGGGTTAGAGTTCAGGACACAGTTATGTTTGGGTGAATATTGGGGTTGGGTTTAGGGTTGGGTAAGAAGAATTTTTTAATATCACACTGAATGGTATACTCTTGATGGGAAATTTTTTTGGATGGTTTTCCATTCTCCATTATAGCCTATGAGATTCATTAGAATGAAGGGGCCCATATGGTAAGGGTTAGGGGTTAGGGTTAGAGCTCAGGACACACTTATGTTTGGGTTGAATATTGGGGTTGGGTTTAGGGTTGGGTAAGATGTATTTTTAATAACACACTGAATGGTATACTCTTGATGGTGAAAAATTTTGGATGTTTTTCCATTCTCCATTATAGCCTATGAGATTCATTAAAATGAATGGGCCCATATGGTAAGGGTTAGGGTTAGGGTTAGAGCCCAGGACACACTTATGTTTGGGTGAATATTGGGGTTGGGTTTAGGGTTGGGTAAGAAGAATTTTTAATATCACACTGAATGGTATACTCTTGATGGGAAAAATTTTTGGATGGTTTTCCATTCTCCATTATAGCCTATGAGATTCATTAGAATGAATGGGCCCATATGGTAAGGGTTAGGGTTAGGGTTAGAGCTCAGGACACACTTATGTTTGGCTGAATATTGGGGTTGGGTTTAGGGTTGGGTAAGAAGTATTTTTAATATCACACTGAATGGTATACTCTTGATGGGAAAATTTTTTGGATGGTTTTCCATTCTCCATTATAGCCTATGAGATTCATTAGAATGAATGGGCCCATATGGTAAGGGTTAGGGTTAGGGTTAGAGCTCAGGACACACTTATGTCTGGGTGAATATTGGGGGTTGGGTTTAGGGTTGGGTAAGATGTATTTTTAATATCACACTGAATGGTACATTCTTGATGGGGAAAATTTTTGGATGTTTGTCCATTCTCCATTATAGCCTATGAGATTCATTAAATGAATGGGCCCATAGGGTAAGGGTTAGGGTTAGGGTTAGAGCTCAGGACACACTTATGTTTGGGTGAATATTGGGGTTGGGTTTAGGGTTGGGTAAGATGTATTTTTTAATATCACACTGAATGGTATACTCCTTGATGGGAAAATTTTTTGGATGGTTTTCCATTCTCCATTATAGCCTATGAGATTCATTAGAATGAATGGGTCCATATGGTAAGGGTTAGGGTTAGAGCTAAGGACACACTTATGTTTGGGTGAATATTGGGGTTGGGTTTAGGGTTGGGTAAGAAGTATTTTTAATATCACACTGAATGGTATACTCTTGATGGGAAAATTTTTTGGATGGTTTTCCATTCTCCATTATAGCCTATGAGATACATTAGAATGAATGGGTCCATATGGTAAGGGTTAGGGTTAGGGTTAGAGTTCAGGACACACTTATGTTTGGGTGAACATTGGGGTTGGGTTTAGGGTTGGGTAAGATGTATTTTTATATCACACTGAATGGTACATTCTTGATGGGGGAAAATTTTTGGATGTTTTTCAATTCTCCATTATAGCCTATGAGATTCATTAAAATGAATGGGCCAATATGGTAAGGGTTAGGGTTAGGGTTAGAGTTCAGGACACACTTATGTTTGGGTGAATATTGGGGTTGGGTTTAGGGTTGGTTAAGATGTATTTTAAATATCACACTGAATGGTACACTCTTGATGGGGAAAAATTTTGGATGTTTTTCCATTCTCATTATAGCCTATGAGATTCATTAAAATGAATGGGCCCATATGGTACGGGTTAGGGTTAGAGTTCAGGACACACTTATGTTTGGGTGAATATTGGGGTTGGGTTTAGGTTGGGTAAGATGTATTTTTAATATCACACTGAATGGTACACTCTTGATGGGGAAAAATTTTGGATGTTTTTCCATTCTCCATTATAGCCTATGAGATTCATTAAAATGAATGGGCCCATATGGTAAGGGTTAGGGTTAGGGTTAGAGTTCAGGACACAGTTATGTTTTGGGTGAATATTGGGGTTGGGTTTAGGGTTGGGTAAGAAGAATTTTTAATATCACACTGAATGGTATACTCTTGATGGGAAATTTTTTTGGATGGTTTTCCATTCTCCATTATAGCCTATGAGATTCATTAGAATGAAGGGGCCCATATGGTAAGGGTTAGGGGTTAGGGTTAGAGCTCAGGACACACTTATGTTTGGGTGAATATTGGGGTTGGGTTTAGGGTTGGGTAAGATGTATTTTTAATAACACACTGAATGGTATACTCTTGATGGGAAATTTTTTGGATGGTTTTCCATTCTCCATTATAGCCTATGAGATTCATTAGAATGAATGGGTCCATATGGTAAGGGTTAGGGTTAGATCTAAGGACACACTTATGTTTGGGTGAATATTGGGGTTGGGTTTAGGGTTGGGTAAGAAGTATTTTTAATATCACACTGAATGGTACATTCTTGATGGGGAAAATTTTTGGATGTTTTTCAATTCTCCATTATAGCCTATGAGATTCATTAAAATGAATGGGCCCATATGGTAAGGGTTAGGGTTAGAGTTCAGGACACACTTATGTTTGGGTGAATATTGGGGTTGGGTTTAGGGTTGGTTAAGATGTATTTTAAATATCACACTGAATGGTACACTCTTGATGGTGAAAAATTTTGGATGTTTTTCCATTCTCCATTATAGCCTATGAGATTCATTAAAATGAATGGGCCCATATGGTAAGGGTTAGGGTTAGGGTTAGAGCCCAGGACACACTTATGTTTGGGTGAATATTGGGTTGGGTTTAGGGTTGGGTAAGAAGAATTTTTAATATCACACTGAATGGTATACTCTTGATGGGAAAAATTTTTGGATGGTTTTCCATTCTCCATTATAGCCTATGAGATTCATTAGAATGAATGGGCCCATATGGTAAGGGTTAGGGTTAGAGCTAAGGACACACTTATGTTTGGGTGAATATTGGGGTTGGGTTTAGGGTTGGGTAAGAAGTATTTTTAATATCACACTGAATGGTATACTCTTGATGGGAAAATTTTTTGGATGGTTTTCCATTCTCCATTATAGCCTATGAGATTCATTAGAATGAATGGGTCCATATGGTAAGGGTTAGGGTTAGGGTTAGAGTTCAGGACACACTTATGTTTGGGTGAACATTGGGGTTGGGTTTAGGGTTGGGTAAGATGTATTTTTAATATCACACTGAATGGTACATTCTTGATGGGGAAATTTTTGGATGTTTTTCAATTCTCCATTATAGCCTATGAGATTCATTAAAATGAATGGCCCATATGGTAAGGGTTAGGGTTAGGGTTAGAGTTCAGGGACACACTTATGTTTGGGTGAATATTGGGGTTGGGTTTAGGGTTGGTTAAGATGTATTTTAAATATCACACTGAATGGTACACTCTTGATGGGGAAAAATTTTGGATGTTTTTCCATTCTCCATTATAGCCTATGAGATTCATTAAAATGAATGGGCCCATATGGTAAGGGTTAGGGTTAGGGTTAGAGCTCAGGACACACTTATGTTTGGGTGAATATTGGGGTTGGGTTTAGGGTTGGGTAAGAAGAATTTTTAATATCACACTGAATGGTATACTCTTGATGGGAAAAATTTTTGGATGGTTTTCCATTCTCCATTATAGCCTATGAGATTCATTAGAATGAATGGGCCCATATGGTAAGGGTTAGGGTTAGGGTTAGAGCTCAGGACACACTTATGTTTGGGTGAATATTGGGGTTGGGTTTAGGTTGGGTAAGAAGTATTTTTAATATCACACTGAATGGTATACTCTTGATGGGAAAATTTTTTGGATGGTTTTCCATTCTCCATTATAGCCTATGAGATTCATTAGAATGAATGGGCCCATATGGTAAGGGTTAGGGTTAGGGTTAGAGCTCAGGACACACTTATGTCTGGGTGAATATTGGGGTTGGGTTTAGGGTTGGGTAAAGGATGTATTTTTAATATCACACTGAATGGTACATTCTTGATGGGGGAAAATTTTTGGATGTTTTTCCATTCTCCATTATAGCCTATGAGATTCATTAAAATGAATGGGCCCATAGGGTAAGGGTTAGGGTTAGGGTTATTGTTCCGGACACACTTATGTTTGGGTGAATATTGGGGTTGAGTTAATGGTTGGGTAAGATGTATTTTTAATATCACACTGAATGGTACACTCTTGATGGGAGAAAAATTGTGGATGTTTTTCCATTCTCCATTATAGCCTATGAGATTCATTAAAATGAATGGGCCCATATGGTAAGGGTTAGGGTTAGGGTTAGAGTTCAGGACACACTTATGTTTGGGTGAATATTGGGGTTGGGTTTAGGGTTGGGTAAGAAGTATTGTTTATATCACACTGAATGGTATACTCTTGATCAGGAAAAATTTTTGGATGGGTTTCCATTCTGCATTATAGCCTATGAGATTCATTAGAATGAATGGGCCCATATGGTAAGGATTAGGGTTAGGGTTAGAGCTCAGGACACACTTATGTCTGGGTGAATATTGGGGGTTGGGTTTACGGTTGGGTAAGATGTATTTTTAATATCACAATGAATGGTACACTCTTGATGGGGAAAAATTTTGGATGTTTTTCCATTCTCCATTATAAGCCTATGAGATTCATTAAAATGAATGGGCCCATATGGTAAGGGTTAGGGTTAGGGTTAGAGTTCAGGACACAACTTATGTTTGGGTGAATATTGGGGTTGGGTTTAGGGTTGGGTAAGAAGTATTTTTAATATCGCACTGAATGGTATACTCTTGATGGGAAAATTTTTTGGATGGTTTTCCATTCTCCATTATAGCCTATGAGATTCATTAGAATGAATGGGTCCATATTGGTAAGGGTTAGGGTTAGGGTTAGAGCTCAGGACACACTTCTGTTTGGGTGAATATTGGGGTTGGGTTAATGGTTGGGTAAGAAGTATTTTTAATATCACACTGAATGGTATACTCTTGATGGAAAATTTTTTGGATGGTTTTCCATTCTCCATTATAGCCTATGAGATTCATTAGAATGAATGGGTCCATATGGTAAGGGTTAGGGTTAGAGTTCAGGACACACTTATGTTTGGGTGAATATTGGGGTTGGGTTTAGGGTTGGGTAAGATGTATTTTTAAATATCACACTGAATGGTACACTCTTGATGGGGAAAAATTTTGGACGTTTTTTCCATTCTCCATTATATCCTATGAGATTCATTAAAATGAATGGGCCCATATGGTAAGGGGTTAGGGTTAGGGTTAGAGCTCAGGACACACTTATGTTTGGGTGAATATTGGGGTTGGGTTTAGGGTTGGGTAAGAAGGATTTTTAATATCACACTGAATGGTATACTCTTGATGGGAAAATTTTTTGGATGGTTTTCCATTCTCCATTATAGCCTATGAGATTCATTAGAATGAATGGGTCCATATGGTAAGGGTTAGGGTTAGAGCTAAGGACACACTTATGTTTGGGTGAATATTGGGGTTGGGTTTAGGGTTGGGTAAGAAGTATTTTTAATATCACACTGAATGGTATACTCTTGATGGGAAAATTTTTGGATGGTTTTCCATTCTCCATTATAGCCTATGAGATTCATTAGAATGAATGGGCCCATATGGTAAGGGGTTAGGGTTAGGGTTAGAGCTCAGGACACACTTATGTCTGGGTGAATATTGGGGTTGGGTTTAGGGTTGGGTAAGATGTATTTTTTAATATCACACTGAATGGTACATTCTTGATGGGGAAAATTTTTGGATGTTTTTTCCATTCTCCATTATAAGCCTATGAGATTCATTAAAATGAATGGGCCCATAGGGTAAGGGTTAGGGTTAGGGTTAGAGCTCAGGACACACTTATGTTTGGGTGAATATTGGGGTTGGGTTTAGGGTTGGGTAAGAAGTATTTTTTAATATCACACTGAATGGTATACTCTTGATGGGAAAATTTTTTGGATGGTTTTCCATTCTCCATTATAGCCTATGAGATTCATTAGAATGAATGGGTCCATATGGTAAGGGTTAGGGTTAGGGTTAGAGTTCAGGACACACTTATGTTTGGGTGAACATTGGGGTTGGGTTTAGGGTTGGGGTAAGATGTATTTTTAATATCACACTGAATGGTACATTCTTGATGGGGAAAATTTTTGGATTTTTTTCAATTCTCCATTATAGCCTATGAGATTCATTAAAATGAATGGGCACATATGGTAAGGGTTAGGGTTAGGGTTAGAGTTCAGGACACACTTATGTTTGGGTGAATATTGGGTTGGGTTTAGGGTTGGTTAAGATGTATTTTAAATATCACACTGAATGGTACACTCTTGATGGGGAAAAATTTTGGATGTTTTTCCATTCTCCATTATAGCCTATGAGATTCATTAAAATGAATGGGCCCATATGGTAAGGGTTAGGGTTAGGGGTTAGAGCTCAGGACACACTTATGTTTGGGTGAATATTGGGGTTGGGTTTAGGGTTGGGTAAGAAGAATTTTTAATATCACACTGAATGGTATACTCTTGATGGGAAAAATTTTTGGATGGTTTTCCATTCTCCATTATAGCCTATGAGATTCATTAGAATGAATGGGCCCATATGGTAAGGGTTAGGGTTAGGGTTAGAGCTCAGGACACACTTATGTTTGGGTGAATATTGGGGTTGGGTTTAGGGTTGGGTAAGAAGTATTTTTAATATCACACTGAATGGTATACTCTTGATGGGAAAATTTTTTGGATGGTTTTCCATTCTCCATTATAGCCTATGAGATTCATTAGAATGAATGGGCCCATATGGTAAGGGTTAGGGTTAGGGTTAGAGCTCAGGACACACTTATGTCTGGGTGAATATTGGGGTTGGGTTTAGGGTTGGGTAAGATGTATTTTTAATATCACACTGAATGGTACATTCTTGATGGGGAAAATTTTTGGATGTTTTTCCATTCTCCATTATAGCCTATGAGATTCATTAAAATGAATGGGCCCATAGGGTAAGGGTTAGGGTTAGGGTTAGAGTTCCGGACACACTTATGTTTGGGTGAATATTGGGGTTGAGTTAATGGTTGGGTAAGATGTATTTTTAATATCACACTGAATGGTACACTCTTGATGGGGAAAAATTGTGGATGTTTTTCCATTCTCCATTATAGCCTATGAGATTCATTAAAATGAATGGGCCCATATGGTAAGGGTAGGGTTAGGGTTAGAGTTCAGGACACACTTATGTTTGGGTGAATATTGGGGTTGGGTTTAGGGTTGGGTAAGAAGTATTTTTAATATCACACTGAATGGTATACTCTTGATGGGAAAATTTTTTGGATGGTTTTCCATTCTCCATTATAGCCTATGAGATTCATTAGAATGAATGGGTCCATATGGTAAGGGTTAGGGTTAGGGTTAGAGCTCAGGACACACTTCTGTTTGGGTGAATATTGGGGTTGGGTTAATGGTTGGGTAAGAAGTATTTTTAATATCACACTGAATGGTATACTCTTGATGGGAAAATTTTTTGGATGGTTTTCCATTCTCCATTATAGCCTATGAGATTCATTAGAATGAATGGGTCCATATGGTAAGGGTTAGGGTTAGAGTTCAGGACACACTTATGTTTGGGTGAATATTGGGGTTGGGTTTAGGGTTGGGTAAGATGTATTTTAAATATCACACTGAATGGTACACTCTTGATGGGGAAAAATTTTGGACGTTTTTCCATTCTCCATTATAGCCTATGAGATTCATTAAAATGAATGGGCCCATATGGTAAGGGTTAGGGTAAGGGTTAGAGCTCAGGACACACTTATGTTTGGGTGAATATTGGGGTTGGGTTTAGGGTTGGGTAAGAAGAATTTTTAATATCACACTGAATGGTATACTCTTGATGGGAAAATTTTTTTGGATGGTTTTCCATTCTCCATTATAGCCTATGAGATTCATTAGAATGAATGGGTCCATATGGTAAGGGTTAGGGTTAGAGCTAAGGACACACTTATGTTTGGGTGAATATTGGGGTTGGGTTTAGGGTTGGGTAAGAAGTATATTTAATATCACACTGAATGGTATACTCTTGATGGGAAAATTTTTTGGATGGTTTTCCATTCTCCATTATAGCCTATGAGATTCATTAGAATGAATGGGCCCATATGGTAAGGGTTAGGGTTAGAGTTCAGGACACACTTATGTTTGGGTGAATATTGGGTTGGTTTAGGGTTGGGTAAGAAGTATTTTTAATATCACACTGAATGGTATACTCTTGATGGGAAATTTTTTGGATGTTTTCCATTCTCCATTATAGCCTATGAAGATACATTAGAATGAATGGGTCCATATGGTAAGGGTTAGGGTTAGGGTTAGAGTTCAGGACACACTTATGTTTGGGTGAACATTGGGGTTGGGTTTAGGTGTTGGGTAAGATGTATTTTATATCACACTGAATGGTACATTCTTGATGGGGAAAATTTTTGGATGTTTTTCAATTCTCCATTATAGCCTATGAGATTCATTAAAATGAATGGGCCCATATGGTAAGGGTTAGGGTTAGGGTTAGAGTTCAGGACACACTTATGTTTGGGTGAATATTGGGGTTGGGTTTAGGGTTGGTTAAGATGTATTTTAAATATCACACTGAATGGTACACTCTTGATGGGGAAAAATTTTGGATGTTTTTCCATTCTCCATTATAGCCTATGAGATTCATTAAAATGAATGGGCCCATATGGTACGGGTTAGGGTTAGAGTTCAGGACACACTTATGTTTGGGTGAATATTTTTAGGGTTGGGTAAGATGTATTTTTAATATCACACTGAATGGTACACTCTTGATGGGGAAAAATTTTGGATGTTTTTCCATTCTCCATTATAGCCTATGAGATTCATTAAAATGAATGGGCCCATATGGTAAGGGTTAGGGTTAGGGTTAGAGTTCAGGACACAGTTATGTTTGGGTGAATATTGGGGTTGGGTTTAGGGTTGGGTAAGAAGAATTTTTAATATCACACTGAATGGTATACTCTTGATGGGAAATTTTTTTGGATGGTTTTCCATTCTCCATTATAGCCTATGAGATTCATTAGAATGAAGGGGCCCATATGGTAAGGGTTAGGGTTAGGGTTAGAGCTCAGGACACACTTATGTTTGGGTGAATATTGGGGTTGGGTTTAGGGTTGGGTAAGATGTATTTTTAATAACACACTGAATGGTATACTCTTGATGGGAAAATTTTTTGGATGGTTTTCCATTCTCCATTATAGCCTATGAGATTCATTAGAATGAATGGGTCCATATGGTAAGGGTTAGGGTTAGATCTAAGGACACACTTATGTTTGGGTGAATATTGGGGTTGGGTTTAGGGTTGGGTAAGAAGTATTTTTAATATCACACTGAATGGTACATTCTTGATGGGGAAAATTTTTGGATGTTTTTCAATTCTCCATTATAGCCTATGAGATTCATTAAAATGAATGGGCCCATATGGTAAGGGTTAGGGTTAGAGTTCAGGACACACTTATGTTTGGGTGAATATTGGGGTTGGGTTTAGGGTTGGTTAAGATGTATTTTAAATATCACACTGAATGGTACACTCTTGATGGTGAAAAATTTTGGATGTTTTTCCATTCTCCATTATAGCCTATGAGATTCATTAAAATGAATGGGCCCATATGGTAAGGGTTAGGGTTAGGGTTAGAGCCCAGGACACACTTATGTTTGGGTGAATATTGGGGTTGGGTTTAGGGTTGGGTAAGAAGAATTTTTAATATCACACTGAATGGTATACTCTTGATGGGAAAAATTTTTGGATGGTTTTCCATTCTCCATTATAGCCTATGAGATTCATTAGAATGAATGGGCCCATATGGTAAGGGTTAGGGTTAGAGCTAAGGACACACTTATGTTTGGGTGAATATTGGGGTTGGGTTTAGGGTTGGGTAAGAAGTATTTTTAATATCACACTGAATGGTATACTCTTGATGGGAAAATTTTTTGGATGGTTTTCCATTCTCCATTATAGCCTATGAGATTCATTAGAATGAATGGGTCCATATGGTAAGGGTTAGGGTTAGGGTTAGAGTTCAGGACACACTTATGTTTGGGTGAACATTGGGGTTGGGTTTAGGGTTGGGTAAGATGTATTTTTAATATCACACTGAATGGTACATTCTTGATGGGGAAAATTTTTGGATGTTTTTCAATTCTCCATTATAGCCTATGAGATTCATTAAAATGAATGGGCCCATATGGTAAGGGTTAGGGTTAGGGTTAGAGTTCAGGACACACTTATGTTTGGGTGAATATTGGGGTTGGGTTTAGGGTTGGTTAAGATGTATTTTAAATATCACACTGAATGGTACACTCTTGATGGGGAAAAATTTTGGATGTTTTTCCATTCTCCATTATAGCCTATGAGATTCATTAAAATGAATGGGCCCATATGGTAAGGGTTAGGGTTAGGGTTAGAGCTCAGGACACACTTATGTTTGGGTGAATATTGGGGTTGGGTTTAGGGTTGGGTAAGAAGAATTTTTAATATCACACTGAATGGTATACTCTTGATGGGAAAAATTTTTGGATGGTTTTCCATTCTCCATTATAGCCTATGAGATTCATTAGAATGAATGGGCCCATATGGTAAGGGTTAGGGTTAGGGTTAGAGCTCAGGACACACTTATGTTTGGGTGAATATTGGGGTTGGGTTTAGGGTTGGGTAAGAAGTATTTTTAATATCACACTGAATGGTATACTCTTGATGGGAAAATTTTTTGGATGGTTTTCCATTCTCCATTATAGCCTATGAGATTCATTAGAATGAATGGGCCCATATGGTAAGGGTTAGGGTTAGGGTTAGAGCTCAGGACACACTTATGTCTGGGTGAATATTGGGGTTGGGTTTAGGGTTGGGTAAGATGTATTTTTAATATCACACTGAATGGTACATTCTTGATGGGGAAAATTTTTGGATGTTTTTCCATTCTCCATTATAGCCTATGAGATTCATTAAAATGAATGGGCCCATAGGGTAAGGGTTAGGGTTAGGGTTATTGTTCCGGACACACTTATGTTTGGGTGAATATTGGGGTTGAGTTAATGGTTGGGTAAGATGTATTTTTAATATCACACTGAATGGTACACTCTTGATGGGGAAAAATTGTGGATGTTTTTCCATTCTCCATTATAGCCTATGAGATTCATTAAAATGAATGGGCCCATATGGTAAGGGTTAGGGTTAGGGTTAGAGTTCAGGACACACTTATGTTTGGGTGAATATTGGGGTTGGGTTTAGGGTTGGGTAAGAAGTATTTTTAATATCACACTGAATGGTATACTCTTGATAGGAAAAATTTTTGGATGGGTTTCCATTCTGCATTATAGCCTATGAGATTCATTAGAATGAATGGGCCCATATGGTAAGGATTAGGGTTAGGGTTAGAGCTCAGGACACACTTATGTCTGGGTGAATATTGGGGTTGGGTTTACGGTTGGGTAAGATGTATTTTTAATATCACAATGAATGGTACACTCTTGATGGGGAAAAATTTTGGATGTTTTTCCATTCTCCATTATAGCCTATGAGATTCATTAAAATGAATGGGCCCATATGGTAAGGGTTAGGGTTAGGGTTAGAGTTCAGGACACACTTATGTTTGGGTGAATATTGGGGTTGGGTTTAGGGTTGGGTAAGAAGTATTTTTAATATCGCACTGAATGGTATACTCTTGATGGGAAAATTTTTTGGATGGTTTTCCATTCTCCATTATAGCCTATGAGATTCATTAGAATGAATGGGTCCATATGGTAAGGGTTAGGGTTAGGGTTAGAGCTCAGGACACACTTCTGTTTGGGTGAATATTGGGGTTGGGTTAATGGTTGGGTAAGAAGTATTTTTAATATCACACTGAATGGTATACTCTTGATGGGAAAATTTTTTGGATGGTTTTCCATTCTCCATTATAGCCTATGAGATTCATTAGAATGAATGGGTCCATATGGTAAGGGTTAGGGTTAGAGTTCAGGACACACTTATGTTTGGGTGAATATTGGGGTTGGGTTTAGGGTTGGGTAAGATGTATTTTAAATATCACACTGAATGGTACACTCTTGATGGGGAAAAATTTTGGACGTTTTTCCATTCTCCATTATATCCTATGAGATTCATTAAAATGAATGGGCCCATATGGTAAGGGTTAGGGTTAGGGTTAGAGCTCAGGACACACTTATGTTTGGGTGAATATTGGGGTTGGGTTTAGGGTTGGGTAAGAAGGATTTTTAATATCACACTGAATGGTATACTCTTGATGGGAAAATTTTTTGGATGGTTTTCCATTCTCCATTATAGCCTATGAGATTCATTAGAATGAATGGGTCCATATGGTAAGGGTTAGGGTTAGAGCTAAGGACACACTTATGTTTGGGTGAATATTGGGGTTGGGTTTAGGGTTGGGTAAGAAGTATTTTTAATATCACACTGAATGGTATACTCTTGATGGGAAAATTTTTTGGATGGTTTTCCATTCTCCATTATAGCCTATGAGATTCATTAGAATGAATGGGCCCATATGGTAAGGGTTAGGGTTAGGGTTAGAGCTCAGGACACACTTATGTCTGGGTGAATATTGGGGTTGGGTTTAGGGTTGGGTAAGATGTATTTTTAATATCACACTGAATGGTACATTCTTGATGGGGAAAATTTTTGGATGTTTTTCCATTCTCCATTATAGCCTATGAGATTCATTAAAATGAATGGGCCCATAGGGTAAGGGTTAGGGTTAGGGTTAGAGCTCAGGACACACTTATGTTTGGGTGAATATTGGGGTTGGGTTTAGGGTTGGGTAAGAAGTATTTTTAATATCACACTGAATGGTATACTCTTGATGGGAAAATTTTTTGGATGGTTTTCCATTCTCCATTATAGCCTATGAGATTCATTAGAATGAATGGGTCCATATGGTAAGGGTTAGGGTTAGGGTTAGAGTTCAGGACACACTTATGTTTGGGTGAACATTGGGGTTGGGTTTAGGGTTGGGTAAGATGTATTTTTAATATCACACTGAATGGTACATTCTTGATGGGGAAAATTTTTGGATTTTTTTCAATTCTCCATTATAGCCTATGAGATTCATTAAAATGAATGGGCACATATGGTAAGGGTTAGGGTTAGGGTTAGAGTTCAGGACACACTTATGTTTGGGTGAATATTGGGGTTGGGTTTAGGGTTGGTTAAGATGTATTTTAAATATCACACTGAATGGTACACTCTTGATGGGGAAAAATTTTGGATGTTTTTCCATTCTCCATTATAGCCTATGAGATTCATTAAAATGAATGGGCCCATATGGTAAGGGTTAGGGTTAGGGTTAGAGCTCAGGACACACTTATGTTTGGGTGAATATTGGGGTTGGGTTTAGGGTTGGGTAAGAAGAATTTTTAATATCACACTGAATGGTATACTCTTGATGGGAAAAATTTTTGGATGGTTTTCCATTCTCCATTATAGCCTATGAGATTCATTAGAATGAATGGGCCCATATGGTAAGGGTTAGGGTTAGGGTTAGAGCTCAGGACACACTTATGTTTGGGTGAATATTGGGGTTGGGTTTAGGGTTGGGTAAGAAGTATTTTTAATATCACACTGAATGGTATACTCTTGATGGGAAAATTTTTTGGATGGTTTTCCATTCTCCATTATAGCCTATGAGATTCATTAGAATGAATGGGCCCATATGGTAAGGGTTAGGGTTAGGGTTAGAGCTCAGGACACACTTATGTCTGGGTGAATATTGGGGTTGGGTTTAGGGTTGGGTAAGATGTATTTTTAATATCACACTGAATGGTACATTCTTGATGGGGAAAATTTTTGGATGTTTTTCCATTCTCCATTATAGCCTATGAGATTCATTAAAATGAATGGGCCCATAGGGTAAGGGTTAGGGTTAGGGTTAGAGTTCCGGACACACTTATGTTTGGGTGAATATTGGGGTTGAGTTAATGGTTGGGTAAGATGTATTTTTAATATCACACTGAATGGTACACTCTTGATGGGGAAAAATTGTGGATGTTTTTCCATTCTCCATTATAGCCTATGAGATTCATTAAAATGAATGGGCCCATATGGTAAGGGTTAGGGTTAGGGTTAGAGTTCAGGACACACTTATGTTTGGGTGAATATTGGGGTTGGGTTTAGGGTTGGGTAAGAAGTATTTTTAATATCACACTGAATGGTATACTCTTGATGGGAAAATTTTTTGGATGGTTTTCCATTCTCCATTATAGCCTATGAGATTCATTAGAATGAATGGGTCCATATGGTAAGGGTTAGGGTTAGGGTTAGAGCTCAGGACACACTTCTGTTTGGGTGAATATTGGGGTTGGGTTAATGGTTGGGTAAGAAGTATTTTTAATATCACACTGAATGGTATACTCTTGATGGGAAAATTTTTTGGATGGTTTTCCATTCTCCATTATAGCCTATGAGATTCATTAGAATGAATGGGTCCATATGGTAAGGGTTAGGGTTAGAGTTCAGGACACACTTATGTTTGGGTGAATATTGGGGTTGGGTTTAGGGTTGGGTAAGATGTATTTTAAATATCACACTGAATGGTACACTCTTGATGGGGAAAAATTTTGGACGTTTTTCCATTCTCCATTATAGCCTATGAGATTCATTAAAATGAATGGGCCCATATGGTAAGGGTTAGGGTTAGGGTTAGAGCTCAGGACACACTTATGTTTGGGTGAATATTGGGGTTGGGTTTAGGGTTGGGTAAGAAGAATTTTTAATATCACACTGAATGGTATACTCTTGATGGGAAAATTTTTTGGATGGTTTTCCATTCTCCATTATAGCCTATGAGATTCATTAGAATGAATGGGTCCATATGGTAAGGGTTAGGGTTAGAGCTAAGGACACACTTATGTTTGGGTGAATATTGGGGTTGGGTTTAGGGTTGGGTAAGAAGTATTTTTAATATCACACTGAATGGTATACTCTTGATGGGAAAAATTTTTGGATGGTTTTCCATTCTCCATTATAGCCTATGAGATTCATTAGAATGAATGGGCCCATATGGTAAGGGTTAGGGTTAGGGTTAGAGCTCAGGACACACTTATGTCTGGGTGAATATTGGGGTTGGGTTTAGGGTTGGGTAAGATGTATTTTTAATATCACACTGAATGGTACATTCTTGATGGGGAAAATTTTTGGATGTTTTTCCATTCTCCATTATAGCCAATGAGATTCATTAAAATGAATGGGCCCATAGGGTAAGGGTTAGGGTTAGGGTTAGAGCTCAGGACACACTTATGTTTGGGTGAATATTGGGGTTGGGTTTAGGGTTGGGTAAGAAGTATTTTTAATATCACACTGAATGGTATACTCTTGATGGGAAAATTTTTTGGATGGTTTTCCATTCTCCATTATAGCCTATGAGATTCATTAGAATGAATGGGTCCATATGGTAAGGGTTAGGGTTAGGGTTAGAGTTCAGGACACACTTATGTTTGGGTGAACATTGGGGTTGGGTTTAGGGTTGGGTAAGATGTATTTTTAATATCACACTGAATGGTACATTCTTGATGGGGAAAATTTTTGGATGTTTTTCAATTCTCCATTATAGCCTATGAGATTCATTAAAATGAATGGGCCCATATGGTAAGGGTTAGGGTTAGGGTTAGAGTTCAGGACACACTTATGTTTGGGTGAATATTGGGGTTGGGTTTAGGGTTGGTTAAGATGTATTTTAAATATCACACTGAATGGTGCACTCTTGATGGGGAAAAATTTTGGATGTTTTTCCATTCTCCATTATAGCCTATGAGATTCATTAAAATGAATGGGCCCATATGGTAAGGGTTAGGGTTAGGGTTAGAGCTCAGGACACACTTATGTTTGGGTGAATATTGGGGTTGGGTTTAGGGTTGGGTAAGAAGTATTTTTAATATCACACTGAATGGTATACTCTTGATGGGAAAATTTTTTGGATGGTTTTCCATTCTGCATTATAGCCTATGAGATTCATTAGAATGAATGGGCCCATATGGTAAGGGTTAGGGTTAGGGTTAGAGCTCAGGACACACTTATGTCTGGGTGAATATTGGGGTTGGGTTTAGGGTTGGGTAAGATGTATTTTTAATATCACACTGAATGGTACATTCTTGATGGGGAAAATTTTTGGATGTTTTTCCATTCTCCATTATAGCCTATGAGATTCATTAAAATGAATGGGCCCATAGGGTAAGGGTTAGGGTTAGGGTTAGAGTTCCGGACACACTTATGTTTGGGTGAATATTGGGGTTGAGTTAATGGTTGGGTAAGATGTATTTTTAATATCACACTGAATGGTACACTCTTGATGGGGAAAAATTGTGGATGTTTTTCCATTCTCCATTATAGCCTATGAGATTCATTAAAATGAATGGGCCCATATGGTAAGGGTTAGGGTTAGGGTTAGAGTTCAGGACACACTTATGTTTGGGTGAATATTGGGGTTGGGTTTAGGGTTGGTTAAGATGTATTTTAAATATCACACTGAATGGTACACTCTTGATGGGGAAAAATTTTGGATGTTTTTCCATTCTCCATTATAGCCTATGAGATTCATTAAAATGAATGGGCCCATATGGTAAGGGTTAGGATTAGGGTTAGAGCTCAGGACACACTTATGTTTGGGTGAATATTGGGGTTGGGTTTAGGGTTGGGTAAGAAGAATTTTTAATATCACACTGAATGGTATACTCTTGATGGGAAAAATTTTTGGATGGTTTTCCATTCTCCATTATAGCCTATGAGATTCATTAGAATGAATGGGCCCATATGGTAAGGGTTAGGGTTAGGGTTAGAGCTCAGGACACACTTATGTTTGGGTGAATATTGGGGTTGGGTTTAGGGTTGGGTAAGAAGTATTTTTAATATCACACTGAATGGTATACTCTTGATGGGAAAATTTTTTGGATGGTTTTCCATTCTCCATTATAGCCTATGAGATTCATTAGAATGAATGGGCCCATATGGTAAGGGTTAGGGTTAGGGTTAGAGCTCAGGACACACTTATGTCTGGGTGAATATTGGGGTTGGGTTTAGGGTTGGGTAAGATGTATTTTTAATATCACACTGAATGGTACATTCTTGATGGGGAAAATTTTTGGATGTTTTTCCATTCTCCATTATAGCCTATGAGATTCATTAAAATGAATGGGCCCATAGGGTAAGGGTTAGGGTTAGGGTTAGAGTTCCGGACACACTTATGTTTGGGTGAATATTGGGGTTGAGTTAATGGTTGGGTAAGATGTATTTTTAATATCACACTGAATGGTACACTCTTGATGGGGAAAAATTGTGGATGTTTTTCCATTCTCCATTATAGCCTATGAGATTCATTAAAATGAATGGGCCCATATGGTAAGGGTTAGGGTTAGGGTTAGAGTTCAGGACACACTTATGTTTGGGTGAATATTGGGGTTGGGTTTAGGGTTGGTTAAGAAGTATTTTTAATATCACACTGAATGGTATACTCTTGATAGGAAAATTTTTGGATGGGTTTCCATTCTCCATTATAGCCTATGAGATTCATTAGAATGAATGGGCCCATATGGTAAGGATTAGGGTTAGGGTTAGAGCTCAGGACACACTTATGTCTGGGTGAATATTGGGGTTGGGTTTACGGTTGGGTAAGATGTATTTTTAATATCACAATGAATGGTACACTCTTGATGGGGAAAAATTTTGGATGTTTTTCCATTCTCCATTATAGCCTATGAGATTCATTAAAATGAATGGGCCCATATGGTAAGGGTTAGGGTTAGGGTTAGAGTTCAGGACACACTTATGTTTGGGTGAATATTGGGGTTGGGTTTAGGGTTGGGTAAGAAGTATTTTTAATATCACACTGAATGGTATACTCTTGATGGGAAAATTTTTTGGATGGTTTTCCATTCTCCATTATAGCCTATGAGATTCATTAGAATGAATGGGTCCATATGGTAAGGGTTAGGGTTAGGGTTAGAGCTCAGGACACACTTCTGTTTGGGTGAATATTGGGGTTGGGTTAATGGTTGGGTAAGAAGTATTTTTAATATCACACTGAATGGTATACTCTTGATGGGAAAATTTTTTGGATGGTTTTCCATTCTCCATTATAGCCTATGAGATTCATTAGAATGAATGGGTCCATATGGTAAGGGTTAGGGTTAGAGTTCAGGACACACTTATGTTTGGGTGAATATTGGGGTTGGGTTTAGGGTTGGGTAAGATGTATTTTAAATATCACACTGAATGGTACACTCTTGATGGGGAAAAATTTTGGACGTTTTTCCATTCTCCATTATAGCCTATGAGATTCATTAAAATGAATGGGCCCATATGGTAAGGGTTAGGGTTAGGGTTAGAGCTCAGGACACACTTATGTTTGGGTGAATATTGGGGTTGGGTTTAGGGTTGGGTAAGATGTATTTTTAATATCACACTGAATGGTACATTCTTGATGGGGAAAATTTTTGGATGTTTTTCCATTCTCCATTATAGCCTATGAGATTCATTAAAATGAATGGGCCCATAGGGTAAGGGTTAGGGTTAGGGTTAGAGTTCAGGACACACTTATGTTTGGGTGAATATTGGGGTTGAGTTAATGGTTGGGTAAGATGTATTTTTAATATCACACTGAATGGTACACTCTTGATGGGGAAAAATTGTGGATGTTTTTCCATTCTCCATTATAGCCTATGAGATTCATTAAAATGAATGGGCCCATATGGTAAGGGTTAGGGTTAGGGTTAGAGTTCAGGACACACTTATGTTTGGGTGAATATTGGGGTTGGGTTTAGGGTTGGGTAAGAAGTATTTTTAATATCACACTGAATGGTATACTCTTGATAGGAAAATTTTTTGGATGGGTTTCCATTCTCCATTATAGCCTATGAGATTCATTAGAATGAATGGGCCCATATGATAAGGATTAGGGTTAGGGTTAGAGCTCAGGACACACTTATGTCTGGGTGAATATTGGGGTTGGGTTTACGGTTGGGTAAGATGTATTTTTAATATCACAATGAATGGTACACTCTTGATGGGGAAAAATTTTGGATGTTTTTCCATTCTCCATTATAGCCTATGAGATTCATTAAAATGAATGGGCCCATATGGTAAGGGTTAGGGTTAGGGTTAGAGTTCAGGACACACTTATGGTTGGGTGAATATTGGGGTTGGGTTTAGGGTTGGGTAAGAAGTATTTTTAATATCACACTGAATGGTATACTCTTGATGGGAAAATTTTTTGGATGGTTTTCCATTCTCCATTATAGCCTATGAGATTCATTAGAATGAATGGGTCCATATGGTAAGGGTTAGGGTTAGGGTTGGAGCTCAGGACACACTTCTGTTTGGGTGAATATTGGGGTTGGGTTAATGGTTGGGTAAGAAGTATTTTTAATATCACACTGAATGGTATACTCTTGATGGGAAAATTTTTTGGATGGTTTTCCATTCTCCATTATAGCCTATGAGATTCATTAGAATGAATGGGTCCATATGGTAAGGGTTAGGGTTAGAGTTCAGGACACACTTATGTTTGGGTGAATATTGGGGTTGGGTTTAGGGTTGGGTAAGATGTATTTTAAATATCACACTGAATGGTACACTCTTGATGGGGAAAAATTTTGGACGTTTTTCCATTCTCCATTATAGCCTATGAGATTCATTAAAATGAATGGGCCCATATGGTAAGGGTTAGGGTTAGGGTTAGAGCTCAGGACACACTTATGTTTGGGTGAATATTGGGGTTGGGTTTAGGGTTGGGTAAGAAGAATTTTTAATATCACACTGAATGGTATACTCTTGATGGGAAAATTTTTTGGATGGTTTTCCATTCTCCATTATAGCCTATGAGATTCATTAGAATGAATGGGCCCATATGGTAAGGGTTAGGGTTAGGGTTAGAGCTCAGGACACACATGTTTGGGTGAATATTGGGGTTGGGTTTAGGGTTGGGTAAGAAGTATTTTTAATATCACACTGAATGGTATACTCTTGATGGGAAAATTTTTTGGATGGTTTTCCATTCTCCATTATAGCCTATGAGATTCATTAGAATGAATGGGCCCATATGGTAAGGGTTAGGGTTAGGGTTAGAGCTCAGGACACACTTATGTCTGGGTGAATATTGGGGTTGGGTTTAGGGTTGGGTAAGATGTATTTTTAATATCACACTGAATGGTACATTCTTGATGGGGAAAATTTTTGGATGTTTTTCCATTCTCCATTATAGCCTATGAGATTCATTAAAATGAATGGGCCCATATGGTAAGGGTTAGGGTTAGGGTTAGATTTCAGGACACACTTATGTTTGGGTGAATATTGGGGTTGGGTTTAGGGTTGGGTAAGAAGTATTTTTAATATCACACTGAATGGTATACTCTTGATGGGAAAATTTTTTGGATGGTTTTCCATTCTCCATTATAGCCTATGAGATTCTTTAGAATGAATAGAACCATATGGTAAGTGTTAAGGTTAGGGTTATAGCTCAGGACACACTTATGTTTGGGTGAATATTGGGGTTGGGTTTTGGGTTGGGTAAGATGTATTTTTAAAATCACACTGAATTGTACATTCTTGATGGGGAAAATTTTTGGATGTTTTTCCATTCTCCATTATAGCCTATGAGATTCATTAAAATGAATGGGCCCATATGGTAAGGGTTAGGGTTAGGGTTAGAGTTCAGGACACACTTATGTTTGGGTGAATATTGGGGTTGGGTTTAGGGTTGGGTAAGAAGTATTTTTAATATCACACTGAATGGTATACTCTTGATGGGAAAATTTTTTGGATGGTTTTCCATTCTCCATTATAGCCTATGAGATTCTTTAGAATGAATAGAACCATATGGTAAGTGTTAAGGTTAGGGTTATAGCTCAGGACACACTTATGTTTGGGTGAATATTGGGGTTGGGTTTTGGGTTGGGTAAGATGTATTTTTAAAATCACACTGAATTGTACATTCTTGATGGGGAAAATTTTTGGATGTTTTTCCATTCTCCATTATAGCCTATGAGATTCATTAAAATGAATGGGCCCATATGGTAAGGGTTAGGGTTAGGGTTAGAGTTCAGGACACACTTATGTTTGGGTGAATATTGGGGTTGGGTTTAGGGTTGGGTAAGTTGAATTTTTAATATCACACTGAATGGTACACTCTTGATGGGGAAAATTTTTGGATGTTTTTCCATTCTCCATTATAGCCTATGAGATTCATTAAAATGAATGGGCCCATATGGTAAGGGTTAGGGTTAGGGTTAGAGCTCAGGACACACTTATGTTTGGGTGAATATTGGGGTTGGGTTTAGGGTTGGGTAAGAAGAATTTTTAATATCACACTGAATGGTACACTCTTGATGGGGAAAAATTGTGGATGTTTTTCCATTCTCCATTATAGCCTATGAGATTCATTAAAATGAATGGGCCCATATGGTAAGGGTTAGGGTTAGGGTTAGAGTTCAGGACACACTTATGTTTGGGTGAATATTGGGGTTGGGTTTAGGGTTGGGTAAGAAGTATTTTTAATATCACACTGAATGGTATACTCTTGATAGGAAAATTTTTTGGATGGGTTTCCATTCTCCATTATAGCCTATGAGATTCATTAGAATGAATGGGCCCATATGATAAGGATTAGGGTTAGGGTTAGAGCTCAGGACACACTTATGTCTGGGTGAATATTGGGGTTGGGTTTACGGTTGGGTAAGATGTATTTTTAATATCACAATGAATGGTACACTCTTGATGGGGAAAAATTTTGGATGTTTTTCCATTCTCCATTATAGCCTATGAGATTCATTAAAATGAATGGGCCCATATGGTAAGGGTTAGGGTTAGGGTTAGAGTTCAGGACACACTTATGGTTGGGTGAATATTGGGGTTGGGTTTAGGGTTGGGTAAGAAGTATTTTTAATATCACACTGAATGGTATACTCTTGATGGGAAAATTTTTTGGATGGTTTTCCATTCTCCATTATAGCCTATGAGATTCATTAGAATGAATGGGTCCATATGGTAAGGGTTAGGGTTAGGGTTGGAGCTCAGGACACACTTCTGTTTGGGTGAATATTGGGGTTGGGTTAATGGTTGGGTAAGAAGTATTTTTAATATCACACTGAATGGTATACTCTTGATGGGAAAATTTTTTGGATGGTTTTCCATTCTCCATTATAGCCTATGAGATTCATTAGAATGAATGGGTCCATATGGTAAGGGTTAGGGTTAGAGTTCAGGACACACTTATGTTTGGGTGAATATTGGGGTTGGGTTTAGGGTTGGGTAAGATGTATTTTAAATATCACACTGAATGGTACACTCTTGATGGGGAAAAATTTTGGACGTTTTTCCATTCTCCATTATAGCCTATGAGATTCATTAAAATGAATGGGCCCATATGGTAAGGGTTAGGGTTAGGGTTAGAGCTCAGGACACACTTATGTTTGGGTGAATATTGGGGTTGGGTTTAGGGTTGGGTAAGAAGAATTTTTAATATCACACTGAATGGTATACTCTTGATGGGAAAATTTTTTGGATGGTTTTCCATTCTCCATTATAGCCTATGAGATTCATTAGAATGAATGGGCCCATATGGTAAGGGTTAGGGTTAGGGTTAGAGCTCAGGACACACATGTTTGGGTGAATATTGGGGTTGGGTTTAGGGTTGGGTAAGAAGTATTTTTAATATCACACTGAATGGTATACTCTTGATGGGAAATTTTTTTGGATGGTTTTCCATTCTCCATTATAGCCTATGAGATTCATTAGAATGAATGGGCCCATATGGTAAGGGTTAGGGTTAGGGTTAGAGCTCAGGACACACTTATGTCTGGGTGAATATTGGGGTTGGGTTTAGGGTTGGGTAAGATGTATTTTTAATATCACACTGAATGGTACATTCTTGATGGGGAAAATTTTTGGATGTTTTTCCATTCTCCATTATAGCCTATGAGATTCATTAAAATGAATGGGCCCATATGGTAAGGGTTAGGGTTAGGGTTAGATTTCAGGACACACTTATGTTTGGGTGAATATTGGGGTTGGGTTTAGGGTTGGGTAAGAAGTATTTTTAATATCACACTGAATGGTATACTCTTGATGGGAAAATTTTTTGGATGGTTTTCCATTCTCCATTATAGCCTATGAGATTCTTTAGAATGAATAGAACCATATGGTAAGTGTTAAGGTTAGGGTTATAGCTCAGGACACACTTATGTTTGGGTGAATATTGGGGTTGGGTTTTGGGTTGGGTAAGATGTATTTTTAAAATCACACTGAATTGTACATTCTTGATGGGGAAAATTTTTGGATGTTTTTCCATTCTCCATTATAGCCTATGAGATTCATTAAAATGAATGGGCCCATATGGTAAGGGTTAGGGTTAGGGTTAGAGTTCAGGACACACTTATGTTTGGGTGAATATTGGGGTTGGGTTTAGGGTTGGGTAAGAAGTATTTTTAATATCACACTGAATGGTATACTCTTGATGGGAAAATTTTTTGGATGGTTTTCCATTCTCCATTATAGCCTATGAGATTCTTTAGAATGAATAGAACCATATGGTAAGTGTTAAGGTTAGGGTTATAGCTCAGGACACACTTATGTTTGGGTGAATATTGGGGTTGGGTTTTGGGTTGGGTAAGATGTATTTTTAAAATCACACTGAATTGTACATTCTTGATGGGGAAAATTTTTGGATGTTTTTCCATTCTCCATTATAGCCTATGAGATTCATTAAATGAATGGGCCCATATGGTAAGGGTTAGGGTTAGGGTTAGAGTTCAGGACACACTTATGTTTGGGTGAATATTGGGGTTGGGTTTAGGGTTGGGTAAGTTGAATTTTTAATATCACACTGAATGGTACACTCTTGATGGGGAAAATTTTTGGATGTTTTTCCATTCTCCATTATAGCCTATGAGATTCATTAAAATGAATGGGCCCATATGGTAAGGGTTAGGGTTAGGGTTAGAGCTCAGGACACACTTATGTTTGGGTGAATATTGGGGTTGGGTTTAGGGTTGGGTAAGAAGAATTTTTAATATCACACTGAATGGTATACTCTTGATGGGAAAATTTTTGGATGGTTTTCCATTCTCCATTATAGCCTACGAGATTCATTAGAATGAATGGGCCCATATGGTAAGGGTTAGGGTTAGGGTTAGAGCTCAGGACACACTTATGTCTGGGTGAATATTGGCGTTGGGTTTAGGGTTGGGTAAGATGTATTTTTAATATCACACTGAATGGTACATTCTTGATGGGGAAAATTTTTGGATGTTTTTCCATTCTCCATTATAGCCTATGAGATTCATTAAAATGAATGGGCCCATATGGTAAGGGTTAGGGTTAGGGTTAGAGTTCAGGACACACTTATGTTTGGGTGAATATTGGGGTTGGTTTAGGGTTGGGTAAGAAGTATTTTTAATATCACACTGAATGGTATACTCTTGATAGGAAAATTTTTTGGATGGGTTTCCATTCTCCATTATAGCCTATGAGATTCATTAGAATGAATGGGCCCATATGGTAAGGATTAGGGTTAGGGTTAGAGCTCAGGACACACTTATGTCTGGTTGAATATTGGGGTTGTGTTTACGGTTGGGTAAGATGTATTTTTAATATCACAATGAATGGTACACTCTTGATGGGGAAAAATTTTGGATGTTTTTCCATTCTCCATTATAGCCTATGAGATTCATTAAAATGAATGGGCCCATATGGTAAGGGTTAGGGTTAGGGTTAGAGTTCAGGACACACTTATGTTTGGGTGAATATTGGGGTTGGGTTTAGGGTTGGGTAAGAAGTATTTTTAATATCACACTGAATGGTATACTCTTGATGGGAAAATATTTTGGATGGTTTTCCATTCTCCATTATAGCCTATGAGATTCATTAGAATGAATGGGCCCATATGGTAAGGGTTAGGGTTAGGGTTAGAGCTCAGGACACACTTATGTTTGGGTGAATATTGGGGTTGGGTTTAGGGTTGGGTAAGATGTATTTTTAAAATCACACTGAATGGTACACTCTTGATGGGGAAAAATTTTGGATGTTTTTCCATTCTCCATTATAGCCTATGAGATTCATTAAAATGAATGGGCCCATATGGTAAGGGTTAGGGTTAGGGTTAGAGTTCAGGACACACTTATGTTTGGGTGAATATTGGGGTTGGGTTTAGGGTTGGGTAAGAAGTATTTTTAATATCACACTGAATGGTATACTCTTGATGGGAAAATTTTTTGGATGGTTTTCCATTCTCCATTATAGCCTATGAGATTCTTTAGAATGAATAGAACCATATGGTAAGTGTTAAGGTTAGGGTTATAGCTCAGGACACACTTATGTTTGGGTGAATATTGGGGTTGGGTTTTGGGTTGGGTAAGATGTATTTTTAAAATCACACTGAATTGTACATTCTTGATGGGGAAAATTTTTGGATGTTTTTCCATTCTCCATTATAGCCTATGAGATTCATTAAAATGAATGGGCCCATATGGTAAGGGTTAGGGTTAGGGTTAGAGTTCAGGACACACTTATGTTTGGGTGAATATTGGGGTTGGGTTTAGGGTTGGGTAAGAAGTATTTTTAATATCACACTGAATGGTATACTCTTGATGGGAAAATATTTTGGATGGTTTTCCATTCTCCATTATAGCCTATGAGATTCATTAGAATGAATGGGCCCATATGGTAAGGGTTAGGGTTAGGGTTAGAGCTCAGGACACACTTATGTTTGGGTGAATATTGGGGTTGGGTTTAGGGTTGGGTAAGATGTATTTTTAAAATCACACTGAATGGTACACTCTTGATGGGGAAAAATTTTGGATGTTTTTCCATTCTCCATTATAGCCTATGAGATTCATTAAAATGAATGGGCCCATATGGTAAGGGTTAGGGTTAGGGTTAGAGTTCAGGACACACTTATGTTTGGGTGAATATTGGGGTTGGGTTTAGGGTTGGGTAAGAAGTATTTTTAATATCACACTGAATGGTATACTCTTGATGGGAAAATTTTTTGGATGGTTTTCCATTCTCCATTATAGCCTATGAGATTCTTTAGAATGAATAGAACCATATGGTAAGTGTTAAGGTTAGGGTTATAGCTCAGGACACACTTATGTTTGGGTGAATATTGGGGTTGGGTTTTGGGTTGGGTAAGATGTATTTTTAAAATCACACTGAATTGTACATTCTTGATGGGGAAAATTTTTGGATGTTTTTCCATTCTCCATTATAGCCTATGAGATTCATTAAAATGAATGGGCCCATATGGTAAGGGTTAGGGTTAGGGTTAGAGTTCAGGACACACTTATGTTTGGGTGAATATTGGGGTTGGGTTTAGGGTTGGGTAAGTTGAATTTTTAATATCACACTGAATGGTACACTTTTGATGGGGAAAATTTTTGGATGTTTTTCCATTCTCCATTATAGCCTATGAGATTCATTAAAATGAATGGGCCCATATGGTAAGGGTTAGGGTTAGGGTTAGAGCTCAGGACACACTTATGTTTGGGTGAATATTGGGGTTGGGTTTAGGGTTGGGTAAGAAGAATTTTTAATATCACACTGAATGGTATACTCTTGATGGGAAAATTTTTGGATGGTTTTCCATTCTCCATTATAGCCTATGAGATTCATTAGAATGAATGGGCCCATATGGTAAGGGTTAGGGTTAGGGTTAGAGCTCAGGACACACTTATGTTTGGGTGAATATTGGGGTTGGGTTTAGGGTTGGGTAAGAAGTATTTTTAATATCACACTGAATGGTATACTCTTGATGGGGAAATTTTTTGGATGGTTTTCCATTCTCCATTATAGCCTATGAGATTCATTAGAATGAATGGGCCCATATGGTAAGGGTTAGGGTTAGGGTTAGAGTTCAGGACACACTTATGGTTGGGTGAATATTGGTGTTGGGTTTAGGGTTGGGTAAGAAGTATTTTTAATATCACACTGAATGGTATACTCTTGATGGGAAAAATTTTTGGATGGTTTTCCATTCTCCATTATAGCCTATGAGATTCATTAGAATGAATGGGTCCATATGGTAAGGGTTAGGGTTAGGGTTGGAGCTCAGGACACACTTCTGTTTGGGTGAATATTGGGGTTGGGTTAATGGTTGGGTAAGAAGTATTTTTAATATCACACTGAATGGTATACTCTTGATGGGAAAATTTTTTGGATGGTTTTCCATTCTCCATTATAGCCTATGAGATTCATTAGAATGAATGGGTCCATATGGTAAGGGTTAGGGTTAGAGTTCAGGACACACTTATGTTTGGGTGAATATTGGGGTTGGGTTTAGGGTTGGGTAAGATGTATTTTAAATATCACACTGAATGGTACACTCTTGATGGGGAAAAATTTTGGACGTTTTTCCATTCTCCATTATAGCCTATGAGATTCATTAAAATGAATGGGCCCATATGGTAAGGGTTAGGGTTAGGGTTAGAGCTCAGGACACACTTATGTTTGGGTGAATATTGGGGTTGGGTTTAGGGTTGGGTAAGAAGAATTTTTAATATCACACTGAATGGTATACTCTTGATGGGAAAATTTTTTGGATGGTTTTCCATTCTCCATTATAGCCTATGAGATTCATTAGAATGAATGGGCCCATATGGTAAGGGTTAGGGTTAGGGTTAGAGCTCAGGACACACATGTTTGGGTGAATATTGGGGTTGGGTTTAGGGTTGGGTAAGAAGTATTTTTAATATCACACTGAATGGTATACTCTTGATGGGAAAATTTTTTGGATGGTTTTCCATTCTCCATTATAGCCTATGAGATTCATTAGAATGAATGGGCCCATATGGTAAGGGTTAGGGTTAGGGTTAGAGCTCAGGACACACTTATGTCTGGGTGAATATTGGGGTTGGGTTTAGGGTTGGGTAAGATGTATTTTTAATATCACACTGAATGGTACATTCTTGATGGGGAAAATTTTTGGATGTTTTTCCATTCTCCATTATAGCCTATGAGATTCATTAAAATGAATGGGCCCATATGGTAAGGGTTAGGGTTAGGGTTAGATTTCAGGACACACTTATGTTTGGGTGAATATTGGGGTTGGGTTTAGGGTTGGGTAAGAAGTATTTTTAATATCACACTGAATGGTATACTCTTGATGGGAAAATTTTTTGGATGGTTTTCCATTCTCCATTATAGCCTATGAGATTCTTTAGAATGAATAGAACCATATGGTAAGTGTTAAGGTTAGGGTTATAGCTCAGGACACACTTATGTTTGGGTGAATATTGGGGTTGGGTTTTGGGTTGGGTAAGATGTATTTTTAAAATCACACTGAATTGTACATTCTTGATGGGGAAAATTTTTGGATGTTTTTCCATTCTCCATTATAGCCTATGAGATTCATTAAAATGAATGGGCCCATATGGTAAGGGTTAGGGTTAGGGTTAGAGTTCAGGACACACTTATGTTTGGGTGAATATTGGGGTTGGGTTTAGGGTTGGGTAAGTTGAATTTTTAATATCACACTGAATGGTACACTCTTGATGGGGAAAATTTTTGGATGTTTTTCCATTCTCCATTATAGCCTATGAGATTCATTAAAATGAATGGGCCCATATGGTAAGGGTTAGGGTTAGGGTTAGAGCTCAGGACACACTTATGTTTGGGTGAATATTGGGGTTGGGTTTAGGGTTGGGTAAGAAGAATTTTTAATATCACACTGAATGGTATACTCTTGATGGGAAAATTTTTGGATGGTTTTCCATTCTCCATTATAGCCTACGAGATTCATTAGAATGAATGGGCCCATATGGTAAGGGTTAGGGTTAGGGTTAGAGCTCAGGACACACTTATGTTTGGGTGAATATTGGGGTTGGGTTTAGGGTTGGGTAAGAAGTATTTTTAATATCACACTGAATGGTATACTCTTGATGGGAAAATTTTTTGGATGGTTTTCCATTCTCCATTATAGCCTATGAGATTCATTAGAATGAATGGGCCCATATGGTAAGGGTTAGGGTTAGGGTTAGAGCTCAGGACACACTTATGTCTGGGTGAATATTGGCGTTGGGTTTAGGGTTGGGTAAGATGTATTTTTAATATCACACTGAATGGTACATTCTTGATGGGGAAAATTTTTGGATGTTTTTCCATTCTCCATTATAGCCTATGAGATTCATTAAAATGAATGGGCCCATATGGTAAGGGTTAGGGTTAGGGTTAGAGTTCAGGACACACTTATGTTTGGGTGAATATTGGGGTTGGGTTTAGGGTTGGGTAAGAAGTATTTTTAATATCACACTGAATGGTATACTCTTGATAGGAAAATTTTTTGGATGGGTTTCCATTCTCCATTATAGCCTATGAGATTCATTAGAATGAATGGGCCCATATGGTAAGGATTAGGGTTAGGGTTAGAGCTCAGGACACACTTATGTCTGGTTGAATATTGGGGTTGTGTTTACGGTTGGGTAAGATGTATTTTTAATATCACAATGAATGGTACACTCTTGATGGGGAAAAATTTTGGATGTTTTTCCATTCTCCATTATAGCCTATGAGATTCATTAAAATGAATGGGCCCATATGGTAAGGGTTAGGGTTAGGGTTAGAGTTCAGGACACACTTATGTTTGGGTGAATATTGGGGTTGGGTTTAGGGTTGGGTAAGAAGTATTTTTAATATCACACTGAATGGTATACTCTTGATGGGAAAATATTTTGGATGGTTTTCCATTCTCCATTATAGCCTATGAGATTCATTAGAATGAATGGGCCCATATGGTAAGGGTTAGGGTTAGGGTTAGAGCTCAGGACACACTTATGTTTGGGTGAATATTGGGGTTGGGTTTAGGGTTGGGTAAGATGTATTTTTAAAATCACACTGAATGGTACACTCTTGATGGGGAAAAATTTTGGATGTTTTTCCATTCTCCATTATAGCCTATGAGATTCATTAAAATGAATGGGCCCATATGGTAAGGGTTAGGGTTAGGGTTAGAGTTCAGGACACACTTATGTTTGGGCGAATATTGGGGTTGGGTTTAGGGTTGGGTAAGAAGAATTTTTAATATCACACTGAATGGTATACTCTTGATGGGAAAATTTTTTGGATGGTTTTCCATTCTCCATTATAGCCTATGAGATTCATTAGAATGAATGGGCCCATATGGTAAGGGTTAGGGTTAGGGTTAGAGCTCAGGACACACTTATGTTTGGGTGAATATTGGGGTTGGGTTTAGGGTTGGGTAAGAAGAATTTTTAATATCACACTGAATGGTGTACTCTTGATGTTAAAATTTTTTGGATGGTTTTCCATTCTCCATTATAGCCTATAGATTCATTAGAATGAATGGGCCCATATGGTAAGGGTTAGGGTTAGGGTTAGAGCTCAGGACACACTTATGTTTGGGTGAATATTGGGGTTGGGTTTAGGGTTGGGTAAGAAGTATTTTTAATATCACACTGAATGGTATACTCTTGATGGGAAAATTTTTTGGATGGTTTTGCATTCTCCATTATAGCCTATGAGATTCATTAGAATGAATGGGCCCATATGGTAAGGGTTAGGGTTAGGGTTAGAGCTCAGGACACACTTATGTCTGGGTGAATATTGGGGTTGGGTTTAGGGTTGGGTAAGATGTATTTTTAATATCACACTGAATGGTACATTCTTGATGGGGAAAATTTTTGGATGTTTTTCCATTCTCCATTATAGCCTATGAGATTCATTAAAATGAATGGGCCCATATGGTAAGGGTTAGGGTTAGGGTTAGAGTTCAGGACACACTTATGTTTGGGTGAATATTGGGGTTGGGTTTTGGGTTGGGTAAGATGTATTTTTAATATCACACTGAATGGTACACACTTGATGGGGAAATATTTTGGATGTTTTTCCATTCTCCATTATAGCCTATGAGATTCATTAAAATGAATGGGCCCATATGGTAAGGGTTAGGGTTAGGGTTAGAGTTCAGGACACACTTATGTTTGGGTGAATATTGGGGTTGGGTTTAGGGTTGGGTAAGAAGTATTTTTAATATCACACTGAATGGTATACTCTTGATGGGAAAATTTTTTGGATGGGTTTCCATTCTCCATTATAGCCTATGAGATTCATTAGAATGAATGGGTCCATATGGTAAGGGTTAGGGTTAGGGTTAGAGCTCAGGACACACTTATGTTTGGGTGAATATTGGGGTTGGGTTGATGGTTGGGTAAGAAGTATTTTTAATATCACACTGAATGGTATACTCTTGATGGGAAAATTTTTTGGATGGTTTTCCATTCTCCATTATAGCCTATGAGATTCATTAGAATGAATGGGTCCATATGGTAAGGGTTAGGGTTAGAGTTCAGGACACACTTATGTTTGGGTGAATATTGGGGTTGGGTTTAGGGTTGGGTAAGTTGTATTTTAATATCACACTGAATGGTACACTCTTGATGGGGAAAAATTTTGGACGTTTTTCCATTCTCCATTATAGCCTATGAGATTCATTAAAATGAATGGGCCCATATGGTAAGGGTTAGGGTTAGGGTTAGAGCTCAGGACACACTTATGTTTGGGTGAATATTGGGGTTGGGTTTAGGGTTGGGTAAGAAGAATTTTTAATATCACACTGAATGGTATACTCTTGATGGGAAAATTTTTTGGATGGTTTTCCATTCTCCATTATAGCCTATGAGATTCATTAGAATGAATGGGCCCATATGGTAAGGGTTAGGGTTAGGGTTAGAGCTCAGGACACACTTATGTTTGGGTGAATATTGGGGTTGGGTTTAGGGTTGGGTAAGAAGTATTTTTAATATCACACTGAATGGTATACTCTTGATGGGAAAATTTTTTGGATGGTTTTCCATTCTCCATTATAGCCTATGAGATTCATTAGAATGAATGGGCCCATATGGTAAGGGTTAGGGTTAGGGTTAGAGCTCAGGACACACTTATGTCTGGGTGAATATTGGGGTTGGGTTTAGGGTTGGGTAAGATGTATTTTTAATATCACACTGAATGGTACATTCTTGATGGGGAAAATTTTTGGATGTTTTTCCATTCTCCATTATAGCCTATGAGATTCATTAAAATGAATGGGCCCATATGGTAAGGGTTAGGGTTAGGGTTAGAGTTCAGGACACACTTATGTTTGGGTGAATATTGGGGTTGGGTTTAGGGTTGGGTAAGAAGTATTTTTAATATCACACTGAATGGTATACTCTTGATGGGAAAATTTTTTGGATGGTTTTCCATTCTCCATTATAGCCTATGAGATTCTTTAGAATGAATAGAACCATATGGTAAGTGTTAAGGTTAGGGTTATAGCTCAGGACACACTTATGTTTGGGTGAATATTGGGGTTGGGTTTAGGGTTGGGTAAGATGTATTTTTAATATCACACTGAATGCTACATTCTTGATGGGAAAAATCTTTGGATGGTTTTCCATTCTCCATTATAGCCTATGAGATTCATTAAAATGAATGGGCCCATATGGTAAGGGTTAGGGTTAGGGTTAGAGTTCAGGACACACTTATGTTTGGGTGAATATTGGGGTTGGGTTTTGGGTTGGGTAAGATGTATTTTTAAAATCACACTGAATTGTACATTCTTGATGGGGAAAATTTTTGGATGTTTTTCCATTCTCCATTATAGCCTATGAGATTCATTAAAATGAATGGGCCCATATGGTAAGGGTTAGGGTTAGGGTTAGAGTTCAGGACACACTTATGTTTGGGTGAATATTGGGGTTGGGTTTAGGGTTGGGTAAGTTGAATTTTTAATATCACACTGAATGGTACACTCTTGATGGGGAAAATTTTTGGATGTTTTTCCATTCTCCATTATAGCCTATGAGATTCATTAAAATGAATGGGCCCATATGGTAAGGGTTAGGGTTAGGGTTAGAGTTCAGGACACACTTATGTTTGGGTGAATATTGGGGTTGGGTTAATGGTTGGGTAAGATGTATTTTTAATATCACACTGAATGGTACACTCTTGATGGGGAAAAATTTTGGATGTTTTTCCATTCTCCATTATAGCCTATGAGATTCATTAAAATGAATGGGCCCATATGGTAAGGGTTAGGGTTAGGGTTAGAGTTCAGGACACACTTATGTTTGGGTGAATATTGGGGTTGGGTTTAGGGTTGGGTAAGAAGTATTTTTAATATCACACTGAATGGTATACTCTTGATAGGAAAATTTTTTGGATGGGTTTCCATTCTCCATTATAGCCTATGAGATTCATTAGAATGAATGGGCCCATATGGTAAGGATTAGGGTTAGGGTTAGAGCTCAGGACACACTTATGTCTGGGTGAATATTGGGGTTGGGTTTACGGTTGGGTAAGATGTATTTTTAATATCACACTGAATGGTACACTCTTGATGGGGAAAAATTTTGGTTGTTTTTCCATTCTCCATTATAGCCTATGAGATTCATTAAAATGAATGGGCCCATATGGTAAGGGTTAGGGTTAGGGTTAGAGTTCAGGACACACTTATGTTTGGGTGAATATTGGGGTTGGGTTTAGGGTTGGGTAAGAAGTATTTTTAATATCACACTGAATGGTATACTCTTGATGGGAAAATTTTTTGGATGGTTTTCCATTCTCCATTATAGCCTATGAGATTCATTAGAATGAATGGGTCCATATGGTAAGGGTTAGGGTTAGAGTTCAGGACACACTTATGTTTGGGTGAATATTGGGGTTGGGTTTAGGGTTGGGTAAGATGTATTTTAAATATCACACTGAATGGTACACTCTTGATGGGGAAAAATTTTGGACGTTTTTCCATTCTCCATTATAGCCTATGAGATTCATTAAAATGAATGGGCCCATATGGTAAGGGTTAGGGTTAGGGTTAGAGCTCAGGACACACTTATGTTTGGGTGCATATTGGGGTTGGGTTTAGGGTTGGGTAAGATGTATTTTAAATATCACACTGAATGGTACACTCTTGATGGGGAAAAATTTTGGACGTTTTTCCATTCTGCATTATAGCCTATGAGATTCATTAAAATGAATGGGCCCATATGGTAAGGGTTAGGGTTAGGGTTAGAGCTCAGGACACACTTATGTTTGGGTGAATATTGGGGTTGGGTTTAGGGTTGGGTAAGAAGAATTTTTAATATCACACTGAATGGTATACTCTTGATGGGAAAATTTTTTGGATGGTTTTCCATTCTCCATTATAGCCTATGAGATTCATTAGAATGAATGGGCCCATATGGTAAGGGTTAGGGTTAGGGTTAGAGCTCAGGACACACTTATGTTTGGGTGAATATTGGGGTTGGGTTTAGGGTTGGGTAAGAAGTATTTTTAATATCACACTGAATGGTATACTCTTGATGGGAAAATTTTTTGGATGGTTTTCCATTCTCCATTATAGCCTATGAGATTCATTAGAATGAATGGGCCCATATGGTAAGGGTTAGGGTTAGGGTTAGAGCTCAGGACACACTTATGTCTGGGTGAATATTGGGGTTGGGTTTAGGGTTGGGTAAGATGTATTTTTAATATCACACTGAATGGTACATTCTTGATGGGGAAAATTTTTGGATGTTTTTCCATTCTCCATTATAGCCTATGAGATTCATTAAAATGAATGGGCCCATATGGTAAGGGTTAGGGTTAGGGTTAGAGTTCAGGACACACTTATGTTTGGGTGAATATTGGGTTTGGGTTTAGGGTTGGGTAAGAAGTATTTTTAATATCACACTGAATGGTATACTCTTGATGGGAAAATTTTTTGGATGGTTTTCCATTCTCCATTATAGCCTATGAGATTCTTTAGAATGAATAGAACCATATGGTAAGTGTTAAGGTTAGGGTTATAGCTCAGGACACACTTATGTTTGGGTGAATATTGGGGTTGGGTTTAGGGTTGGGTAAGTTGAATTTTTAATATCACACTGAATGGTACACTCTTGATGGGGAAAATTTTTGGATGTTTTTCCATTCTCCATTATAGCCTATGAGATTCATTAAAATGAATGGGCCCATATGGTACGGGTTAGGGTTAGAGTTCAGGACACACTTATGTTTGGGTGAATATTGGGGTTGGGTTTAGGGTTGGGTAAGATGTATTTTTAATATCAAACTGAATGGTACACTCTTGATGGGGAAAAATTTTGGATGTTTTTCCATTCTCCATTATAGCCTATGAGATTCATTAAAATGAATGGGCCCATATGGTAAGGGTTAGGGTTAGGGTTAGAGTTCAGGACACACTTATGTTTGGGTGAATATTGGGGTTGGGTTTAGGGTTGGGTAAGAAGTATTTTTAATATCACACTGAATGGTATACTCTTGATAGGAAAATTTTTTGGATGGGTTTCCATTCTCCATTATAGCCTATGAGATTCATTAGAATGAATGGGCCCATGTGGTAAGGGTTAGGGTTAGGGTTAGAGCTCAGGACACACTTATGTTTGGGTGAATATTGGGGTTGGGTTTAGGGTTGGGTAAGATGTATTTTTAATATCACACTGAATGGTATACTCTTGATGGGAAAAGTTTTTGGATGGTTTTCCATTCTCCATTATAGCCTATGAGATTCATTAGAATGAATGGGTCCATATGGTAAGGGTTAGGGTTAGGGTTAGAGCTCAGGACACACTTATGTTTGGTTGAATATTGGGGTTAGATTTAGGGTTGGGTAAGAAGTATTTTTAATATCACACTGAATGGTATACTCTTGATGGGAAAATTTTTTGGATGGTTTTCCATTCTCCATTATAGCCTATGAGATTCATAAGAATGAATGGGTCCATATGGTAAGGGTTAGGGTTAGAGCTCAGGACACACTTATCTTTGGGTGAATATAGGGTTTGGGTTTAGGGTTGGATAAGATGTATTTTTAATATCACACTGAATGGTACATTCTTGATGGATAAAATCTTTGGATGGTTTTCATTCTCCATTATAGCCTATGAGATTCATTAGAATGAATGGGCCCATATGGTAAGGGTTAGGGTTAGAGTTCAGGACACACTTATGTTTGGGTGAATATTGGGGTTTGGTTTAGGGTTGGGTAAGATGTATTTTTAATATCACACTGAATGGTACATTCTTGATGGGAAAAATCTTTGGATGGTTTTCCATTCTCCATTATAGCCTATGAGATTCATTAAAATGAATGGGCCCATATGGTAAGGGTTAGGGTTAGGGTTAGAGTTCAGGACACACTTATGTTTGGGTGAATATTGGGGTTGGGTTTAGGGTTGGGTAAGATGTATTTTTAATATCACACTGAATGGTATACTCTTGATGGGAAAAATCTTTGGATGGTTTTCCATTCTCCATTATAACCTATGAGATTCATTAGAATGAATGGGCCCATATGGTAAGGGTTAGGGTTAGGGTTAGAGTTCAGGAAACACTTATGTTTGGGTGAATATTGGGGTTGGGTTTTGGGTTGTGTAAGATGTATTTTTAAAATCACACTGAATTGTACATTCTTGATGGGGAAAATTTTTGGATGTTTTTCCATTCTCCATTATAGCCTATGAGATTCATTAAAATGAATGGGCCCATATGGTAAGGGTTAGGGTTAGGGTTAGAGTTCAGGACACACTTATGTTTGGGTGAATATTGGGGTTGGGTTTAGGGTTGGGTAAGTTGAATTTTTAATATCACACTGAATGGTACACTCTTGATGGGGAAAATTTTTGGATGTTTTTCCATTCTCCATTATAGCCTATGAGATTCATTAAAATGAATGGGCCCATATGGTACGGGTTAGGGTTAGAGTTCAGGACACACTTATGTTTGGGTGAATATTGGGGTTGGGTTTAGGGTTGGGTAAGATGTATTTTTAATATCACACTGAATGGTACACTCTTGATGGGGAAAAATTTTGGATGTTTTTCCATTCTCCATTATAGCCTATGAGATTCATTAAAATGAATGGGCCCATATGGTAAGGGTTAGGGTAAGGGTTAGAGTTCAGGACACACTTATGTTTGGGTGAATATTGGGGTTGGGTTTAGGGTTGGGTAAGAAGTATTTTTAATATCACACTGAATGGTATACTCTTGATAGGAAAATTTTTTGGATGGGTTTCCATTCTCCATTATAGCCAATGAGATTCATTAGAATGAATGGGCCCATATGGTAAGGGTTAGGGTTAGGGTTAGAGCTCAGGACACACTTATGTTTGGGTGAATATTGGGGTTGGGTTTAGGGTTGGGTAAGATGTATTTTTAATATCACACTGAATGGTATACTCTTGATGGGAAAATTTTTTGGATGGTTTTCCATTCTCCATTATAGCCTATGAGATTCATTAGAATGAATGGGTCCATATGGTAAGGGTTAGGGTTAGAGCTAAGGACACACTTATGTTTGGGTGAATATTGGGGTTAGATTTAGGGTTGGGTAAGAAGTATTTTTAATATCACACTGAATGGTATACTCTTGATGGGAAAATTTTTTGGATGGTTTTCCATTCTCCATTATAGCCTATGAGATTCATTAGAATGAATGGGTCCATATGGTAAGGGTTAGGGTTAGAGCTCAGGACACACTTATCTTTGGGTGAATATAGGGTTTGGGTTTAGGGTTGGGTAAGATGTATTTTTAATATCACACTGAATGGTACATTCTTGATGGATAAAATCTTTGGATGGTTTTCATTCTCCATTATAGCCTATGAGATTCATTAGAATGAATGGGCCCATATGGTAAGGGTTAGGGTTAGGGTTAGAGTTCAGGACACACTTATGTTTTGGTGAATATTGGGGTTGGGTTAATGGTTGGGTAAGAAGTATTTTTAATATCACACTGAATTGTACATTCTTGATGGGGAAAATTTTTGGATGTTTTTCCATTCTCCATTATAGCCTATGAGATTCATTAAAATGAATGGGCCCATATGGTAAGGGTTAGGGTTAGAGTTCAGGACACACTTATGTTTGGGTGAATATTGGGGTTGGGTTTAGGGTTGGGTAAGTTGAATTTTTAATATCACACTGAATGGTACATTCTTGATGGATAAAATCTTTGGATGGTTTTCATTCTCCATTATAGCCTATGAGATTCTTTAGAATGAATAGAACCATATGGTAAGTGTTAAGGTTAGGGTTATAGCTCAGGACACACTTATGTTTGGGTGAATATTGGGTTTGGGTTTAGGGTTGGGTAAGATGTATTTTTAATATCACACTGAATGGTATACTCTTGATGGGAAAAATCTTTGGATGGTTTTCCATTCTCCATTAAAACCTATGAGATTCATTAGAATGAATGGGCCCATATGGTAAGGGTTAGGGTTAGGGTTAGAGTTCAGGAAAGACTTATGTTTGGGTGAATATTGGGGTTGGGTTTTGGGTTGGGTAAGATGTATTTTTAAAATCACACTGAATTGTACATTCTTGATGGGGAAAATTTTTGGATGTTTTTCCATTCTGCATTATAGCCTATGAGATTCATTAGAATGAATGGGCGCATATGGTAAGGGTTAGGGTTAGTGTTAGAGCTCAGGACACACTTATGTTTGGGTGAATATTGGGGTTGGGTTTAGGGTTGGGTAAGAAGTATTTTTAATATCACACTGAATGGTATACTCTTGATGGGAAAATTTTTGGATGGTTTTCCATTCTCCATTATAGCCTATGAGATTCATTAGAATGAATGGGCCCATATGGTAAGGGTTAGGGTTAGGGTTAGAGCTCAGGACACACTTATGTCTGGGTGAATATTGGGGTTGGGTTTAGGGTTGGGTAAGATGTATTTTTAATATCACACTGAATGGTACATTCTTGATGGGGAAAATTTTTGGATGTTTTTCCATTCTCCATTATAGCCTATGAGATTCATTAAAATGAATGGGCCCATATGGTAAGGGTTAGGGTTAGGGTTAGAGTTCAGGACACACTTATGTTTGGGTGAATATTGGGGTTGGGTTTAGGGTTGGGTAAGAAGTATTTTTAATATCACACTGAATGGTATACTCTTGATGGGAAAATTTTTTGGATGGTTTTCCATTCTCCATTATAGCCTATGAGATTTTTTAGAATGAATAGAACCATATGGTAAGGATTAGGGTTAGGGTTAGAGCTCAGGACACACTTATGTCTGGGTGAATATTGGGGTTGGGTTTACGGTTGGGTAAGATGTATTTTTAATATCACACTGAATGGTACACTCTTGATGGGGAAAAATTTTGGATGGTTTTCCATTCTCCATTATAGCCTATGAGATTCATTAAAATGAATGGGCCCATATGGTAAGGGTTAGGGTTAGGGTTAGAGTTCAGGACACACTTATGTTTGGGTGAATATTGGGGTTGGGTTTAGGGTTGGGTAAGAAGTATTTTTAATATCACACTGAATGGTATACTCTTGATGGGAAAATTTTTTGGATGGTTTTCCATTCTCCATTATAGCCTATGAGATTCTTTAGAATGAATAGAACCATATGGTAAGTGTTAAGGTTAGGGTTATAGCTCAGGACACACTTATGTTTGGGTGAATATTGGGTTTGGGTTTAGGGTTGGGTATGATGTATTTTTAATATCACACTGAATGGTATACTCTTGATGGGAAAAATCTTTGGATGGTTTTCCATTCTCCATTATAACCTATGAGATTCATTAGAATGAATGGGCCCATATGGTAAGGGTTAGGGTTAGGGTTAGAGTTCAGGAAAGACTTATGTTTGGGTGAATATTGGGGTTGGGTTTTGGGTTGGGTAAGATGTATTTTTAAAATCACACTGAATTGTACATTCTTGATAGGGAAAATTTTTGGATGTTTTTCCATTCTGCATTATAGCCTATGAGATTCATTAGAATGAATGGGCCCATATGGTAAGGGTTAGGGTTAGTGTTAGAGCTCAGGACACACTTATGTTTGGGTGAATATTGGGGTTGGGTTTAGGGTTGGGTAAGAAGTATTTTTAATATCACACTGAATGGTATACTCTTGATGGGAAAATTTTTGGATGGTTTTCCATTCTGCATTATAGCCTATGAGATTCATTAGAATGAATGGGCCCATATGGTAAGGGTTAGGGTTAGGGTTAGAGCTCAGGACACACTTATGTCTGGGTGAATATTGGGGTTGGGTTTAGGGTTGGGTAAGATGTATTTTTAATATCACACTGAATGGTACATTCTTGATGGGGAAAATTTTTGGATGTTTTTCCATTCTCCATTATAGCCTATGAGATTCATTAAAATGAATGGGCCCATATGGTAAGGGTTAGGGTTAGGGTTAGAGTTCAGGACACACTTATGTTTGGGTGAATATTGGGGTTGGGTTTAGGGTTGGGTAAGAAGTATTTTTAATATCACACTGAATTGTACATTCTTGATGGGGAAAATTTTTGGATGTTTTTCCATTCTCCATTATAGCCTATGAGATTCATTAAAATGAATGGGCCCATATGGTAAGGGTTAGGGTTAGAGTTCAGGACACACTTATGTTTGGGTGAATATTGGGGTTGGGTTTAGGGTTGGGTAAGTTGAATTTTTAATATCACACTGAATGGTACATTCTTGATGGATAAAATCTTTGGATGGTTTTCATTCTCCATTATAGCCTATGAGATTCTTTAGAATGAATAGAACCATATGGTAAGTGTTAAGGTTAGGGTTATAGCTCAGGACACACTTATGTTTGGGTGAATATTGGGTTTGGGTTTAGGGTTGGGTAAGATGTATTTTTAATATCACACTGAATGGTATACTCTTGATGGGAAAAATCTTTGGATGGTTTTCCATTCTCCATTAAAACCTATGAGATTCATTAGAATGAATGGGCCCATATGGTAAGGGTTAGGGTTAGGGTTAGAGTTCAGGAAAGACTTATGTTTGGGTGAATATTGGGGTTGGGTTTTGGGTTGGGTAAGATGTATTTTTAAAATCACACTGAATTGTACATTCTTGATGGGGAAAATTTTTGGATGTTTTTCCATTCTGCATTATAGCCTATGAGATTCATTAGAATGAATGGGCGCATATGGTAAGGGTTAGGGTTAGTGTTAGAGCTCAGGACACACTTATGTTTGGGTGAATATTGGGGTTGGGTTTAGGGTTGGGTAAGAAGTATTTTTAATATCACACTGAATGTTATACTCTTGATGGGAAAATTTTTGGATGGTTATCCATTCTCCATTATAGCCTATGAGATTCATTAGAATGAATGGGCCCATATGGTAAGGGTTAGGGTTAGGGTTAGAGCTCAGGACACACTTATGTCTGGGTGAATATTGGGGTTGGGTTTAGGGTTGGGTAAGATGTATTTTTAATATCACACTGAATGGTACATTCTTGATGGGGAAAATTTTTGGATGTTTTTCCATTCTCCATTATAGCCTATGAGATTCATTAAAATGAATGGGCCCATATGGTAAGGGTTAGGGTTAGGGTTAGAGTTCAGGACACACTTATGTTTGGGTGAATATTGGGGTTGGGTTTAGGGTTGGGTAAGAAGTATTTTTAATATCACACTGAATGGTATACTCTTGATGGGAAAATTTTTTGGATGGTTTTCCATTCTCCATTATAGCCTATGAGATTTTTTAGAATGAATAGAACCATATGGTAAGGATTAGGGTTAGGGTTAGAGCTCAGGACACACTTATGTCTGGGTGAATATTGGGGTTGGGTTTACGGTTGGGTAAGATGTATTTTTAATATCACACTGAATGGTACACTCTTGATGGGGAAAAATTTTGGATGGTTTTCCATTCTCCATTATAGCCTATGAGATTCATTAAAATGAATGGGCCCATATGGTAAGGGTTAGGGTTAGGGTTAGAGTTCAGGACACACTTATGTTTGGGTGAATATTGGGGTTGGGTTTAGGGTTGGGTAAGAAGTATTTTTAATATCACACTGAATGGTATACTCTTGATGGGAAAATTTTTTGGATGGTTTTCCATTCTCCATTATAGCCTAAGAGATTCTTTAGAATGAATAGAACCATATGGTAAGTGTTAAGGTTAGGGTTATAGCTCAGGACACACTTATGTTTGGGTGAATATTGGGTTTGGGTTTAGGGTTGGGTATGATGTATTTTTAATATCACACTGAATGGTATACTCTTGATGGGAAAAATCTTTGGATGGTTTTCCATTCTCCATTATAACCTATGAGATTCATTAGAATGAATGGGCCCATATGGTAAGGGTTAGGGTTAGGGTTAGAGTTCAGGAAAGACTTATGTTTGGGTGAATATTGGGGTTGGGTTTTGGGTTGGGTAAGATGTATTTTTAAAATCACACTGAATTGTACATTCTTGATGGGGAAAATTTTTGGATGTTTTTCCATTCTGCATTATAGCCTATGAGATTCATTAGAATGAATGGGCCCATATGGTAAGGGTTAGGGTTAGTGTTAGAGCTCAGGACACACTTATGTTTGGGTGAATATTGGGGTTGGGTTTAGGGTTGGGTAAGAAGTATTTTTAATATCACACTGAATGGTATACTCTTGATGGGAAAATTTTTGGATGGTTTTCCATTCTGCATTATAGCCTATGAGATTCATTAGAATGAATGGGCCCATATGGTAAGGGTTAGGGTTAGGGTTAGAGCTCAGGACACACTTATGTCTGGGTGAATATTGGGGTTGGGTTTAGGGTTGGGTAAGATGTATTTTTAATATCACACTGAATGGTACATTCTTGATGGGGAAAATTTTTGGATGTTTTTCCATTCTCCATTATAGCCTATGAGATTCATTAAAATGAATGGGCCCATATGGTAAGGGTTAGGGTTAGGGTTAGAGTTCAGGACACACTTATGTTTGGGTGAATATTGGGGTTGGGTTTAGGGTTGGGTAAGAAGTATTTTTAATATCACACTGAATTGTACATTCTTGATGGGGAAAATTTTTGGATGTTTTTCCATTCTCCATTATAGCCTATGAGATTCATTAAAATGAATGGGCCCATATGGTAAGGGTTAGGGTTAGAGTTCAGGACACACTTATGTTTGGGTGAATATTGGGGTTGGGTTTAGGGTTGGGTAAGTTGAATTTTTAATATCACACTGAATGGTACATTCTTGATGGATAAAATCTTTGGATGGTTTTCATTCTCCATTATAGCCTATGAGATTCTTTAGAATGAATAGAACCATATGGTAAGTGTTAAGGTTAGGGTTATAGCTCAGGACACACTTATGTTTGGGTGAATATTGGGTTTGGGTTTAGGGTTGGGTAAGATGTATTTTTAATATCACACTGAATGGTATACTCTTGATGGGAAAAATCTTTGGATGGTTTTCCATTCTCCATTAAAACCTATGAGATTCATTAGAATGAATGGGCCCATATGGTAAGGGTTAGGGTTAGGGTTAGAGTTCAGGAAAGACTTATGTTTGGGTGAATATTGGGGTTGGGTTTTGGGTTGGGTAAGATGTATTTTTAAAATCACACTGAATTGTACATTCTTGATGGGGAAAATTTTTGGATGTTTTTCCATTCTGCATTATAGCCTATGAGATTCATTAGAATGAATGGGCCCATATGGTAAGGGTTAGGGTTAGTGTTAGAGCTCAGGACACACTTATGTTTGGGTGAATATTGGGGTTGGGTTTAGGGTTGGGTAAGAAGTATTTTTAATATCACACTGAATGGTATACTCTTGATGGGAAAATTTTTGGATGGTTTTCCATTCTCCATTATAGCCTATGAGATTCATTAGAATGAATGGGCCCATATGGTAAGGGTTAGGGTTAGGGTTAGAGCTCAGGACACACTTATGTCTGGGTGAATATTGGGGTTGGGTTTAGGGTTGGGTAAGATGTATTTTTAATATCACACTGAATGGTACATTCTTGATGGGGAAAATTTTTGGATGTTTTTCCATTCTCCATTATAGCCTATGAGATTCATTAAAATGAATGGGCCCATATGGTAAGGGTTAGGGTTAGGGTTAGAGTTCAGGACACACTTATGTTTGGGTGAATATTGGGGTTGGGTTTAGGGTTGGGTAAGAAGTATTTTTAATATCACACTGAATGGTATACTCTTGATGGGAAAATTTTTTGGATGGTTTTCCATTCTCCATTATAGCCTATGAGATTTTTTAGAATGAATAGAACCATATGGTAAGGATTAGGGTTAGGGTTAGAGCTCAGGACACACTTATGTCTGGGTGAATATTGGGGTTGGGTTTACGGTTGGGTAAGATGTATTTTTAATATCACACTGAATGGTACACTCTTGATGGGGAAAAATTTTGGATGGTTTTCCATTCTCCATTATAGCCTATGAGATTCATTAAAATGAATGGGCCCATATGGTAAGGGTTAGGGTTAGGGTTAGAGTTCAGGACACACTTATGTTTGGGTGAATATTGGGGTTGGGTTTAGGGTTGGGAAAGAAGTATTTTTAATATCACACTGAATGGTATACTCTTGATGGGAAAATTTTTTGGATGGTTTTCCATTCTCCATTATAGCCTATGAGATTCTTTAGAATGAATAGAACCATATGGTAAGTGTTAAGGTTAGGGTTATAGCTCAGGACACACTTATGTTTGGGTGAATATTGGGTTTGGGTTTAGGGTTGGGTATGATGTATTTTTAATATCACACTGAATGGTATACTCTTGATGGGAAAAATCTTTGGATGGTTTTCCATTCTCCATTATAACCTATGAGATTCATTAGAATGAATGGGCCCATATGGTAAGGGTTAGGGTTAGGGTTAGAGTTCAGGAAAGACTTATGTTTGGGTGAATATTGGGGTTGGGTTTTGGGTTGGGTAAGATGTATTTTTAAAATCACACTGAATTGTACATTCTTGATGGGGAAAATTTTTGGATGTTTTTCCATTCTGCATTATAGCCTATGAGATTCATTAGAATGAATGGGCCCATATGGTAAGGGTTAGGGTTAGTGTTAGAGCTCAGGACACACTTATGTTTGGGTGAATATTGGGGTTGGGTTTAGGGTTGGGTAAGAAGTATTTTTAATATCACACTGAATGGTATACTCTTGATGGGAAAATTTTTGGATGGTTTTCCATTCTCCATTATAGCCTATGAGATTCATTAGAATGAATGGGCCCATATGGTAAGGGTTAGGGTTAGGGTTAGAGCTCAGGACACACTTATGTCTGGGTGAATATTGGGGTTGGGTTTAGGGTTGGGTAAGATGTATTTTTAATATCACACTGAATGGTACATTCTTGATGGGGAAAATTTTTGGATGTTTTTCCATTCTCCATTATAGCCTATGAGATTCATTAAAATGAATGGGCCCATATGGTAAGGGTTAGGGTTAGGGTTAGAGTTCAGGACACACTTATGTTTGGGTGAATATTGGGGTTGGGTTTAGTGTTGGGTAAGAAGTATTTTTAATATCACACTGAATGGTATACTCTTGATGGGAAAATTTTTTGGATGGTTTTCCATTCTCCATTATAGCCTATGAGATTTTTTAGAATGAATAGAACCATATGGTAAGGATTAGGGTTAGGGTTAGAGCTCAGGACACACTTATGTCTGGGTGAATATTGGGGTTGGGTTTACGGTTGGGTAAGATGTATTTTTAATATCACACTGAATGGTACACTCTTGATGGGGAAAAATTTTGGATGTTTTTCCATTCTCCATTATAGCCTATGAGATTCATTAAAATGAATGGGCCCATATGGTAAGGGTTAGGGTTAGGGTTAGAGTTCAGGACACACTTATGTTTGGGTGAATATTGGGGTTGGGTTTAGGGTTGGGTAAGAAGTATTTTTAATATCACACTGAATGGTATACTCTTGATGGGAAAATTTTTTGGATGGTTTTCCATTCTCCATTATAGCCTATGAGATTCATTAGAATGAATGGGTCCATATGGTAAGGGTTAGGATTAGGGTTAGAGCTCAGGACACACTTATGTTTGGGTGAATATTGGGGTTGGGTTTAGGGTTGGGTAAGATGTATTTTAAATATCACACTGAATGGTAAACTCTTGATGGGGAAAAATTTTGGACGTTTTTCCATTCTCCATTATAGCCTATGAGATTCATTAAAATGAATGGGCCCATATGGTAAGGGTTAGGGTTAGAGCTCAGGACACACTTATGTTTGGGTGAATATTGGGGTTGGGTTTAGGGTTGGGTAAGAAGAATTTTTAATATCACACTGAATGGTATACTCTTGATGGGAAAATTTTTTGGATGGTTTTCCATTCTCCATTATAGCCTATGAGATTCATTAGAATGAATGGGCCCATATGGTAAGGGTTAGGGTTAGGGTTAGAGCTCAGGACACACTTATGTTTGGGTGAATATTGGGGTTGGGTTTAGGGTTGGGTAAGAAGAATTTTTAATATCACACTGAATGGTGTACTCTTGATGGGAAAAATTTTTGGATGGTTTTCCATTCTCCATTATAGCCTATGAGATTCATTAGAATGAATGGGCCCATATGGTAAGGGTTAGGGTTAGGGTTAGAGCTCAGGACACACTTATGTTTGGGTGAATATTGGGGTTGGGTTGATGGTTGGGTAAGAAGTATTTTTAATATCACACTGAATGGTATACTCTTGATGGGAAAAATGTTTGGATGGTTTTCCATTCTCCATTATAGCCTATGAGATTCATTAGAATGAATGGGTCCATATGGTAAGGGTTAGGGTTAGAGTTCAGGACACACTTATGTTTGGGTGAATATTGGGGTTGGGTTTAGGGTTGGGTAAGATGTAGTTTAAATATCACACTAAATGGTACACTCTTGATGGGGAAAAATTTTGGACGTTTTTCCATTCTCCATTATAGCCTATGACATTCATTAAAATGAATGGGCCCATATGGTAAGGGTTAGGGTTAAGGTTAGAGCTCAGGACACACTTATGTTTGGGTGAATATTGGGGTTGGGTTTAGGGTTGGGTAAGAAGAATTTTTAATATCACACTGAATGGTATACTCTTGATGGGAAAATTTTTTGGATGGTTTTCCATTCTCCATTATAGCCTATGAGATTCATTAGAATGAATGGGCCCATATGGTAAGGGTTAGGGTTAGGGTTAGAGCTCAGGACACACTTATGTTTGGGTGAATATTGGGGTTGGGTTTAGGGTTGGGTAAGAAGTATTTTTAATATCACACTGAATGGTATACTCTTGATGGGAAAATTTTTTGGATGGTTTTCCATTCTCCATTATAGCCTATGAGATTCATTAGAATGAATGGGCCCATATGGTAAGGGTTAGGGTTAGGGTTAGAGCTCAGGACACACTTATGTCTGGGTGAATATTGGGGTTGGGTTTAGGGTTGGGTAAGATGTATTTTTAATATCACACTGAATGGTACATTCTTGATGGGGAAAATTTTTGGATGTTTTTCCATTCTCCATTATAGCCTATGAGATTCATTAAAATGAATGGGCCCATATGGTAAGGGTTAGGGTTAGGGTTAGAGTTCAGGACACACTTATGTTTGGGTGAATATTGGGGTTGGGTTTAGGGTTGGGTAAGAAGTATTTTTAATATCACACTGAATGGTATACTCTTGATGGGGAAAAATTTTGGATGCTTTTCCATTCTCCATTATAGCCTATGAGATTCATTAAAATGAATGGGCCCATATGGTAAGGGTTAGGGTTAGGGTTAGAGTTCAGGACACACTTATGTTTGGGTGAATATTGGGGTTGGGTTTAGGGTTGGGTAAGAAGTATTTTTAATATCACACTGAATGGTATACTCTTGATGGGAAAATTTTTTGGATGGTTTTCCATTCTCCATTATAGCCTATGAGATTCTTTAGAATGAATAGAACCATATGGTAAGGATTAGGGTTAGGGTTAGAGCTCAGGACACACTTATGTCTGGGTGAATATTGGGGTTGGGTTTACGGTTGGGTAAGATGTATTTTTAATATCACACTGAATGGTACACTCTTGATGGGGAAAAATTTTGGATGTTTTTCCATTCTCCATTATAGCCTATGAGATTCATTAAAATGAATGGGCCCATATGGTAAGGGTTAGGGTTAGGGTTAGAGTTCAGGACACACTTATGTTTGGGTGAATATTGGGGTTGGGTTTAGGGTTGGTAAGAAGTATTTTTAATATCACACTGAATGGTATACTCTTGATGGGAAAATTTTTTGGATGGTTTTCCATTCTCCATTATAGCCTATGAGATTCATTAGAATGAATGGGTCCATATGGTAAGGGTTAGGATTAGGGTTAGAGCTCAGGACACACTTATGTTTGGGTGAATATTGGGGTTGGGTGTAGGGTTGGGTAAGATGTATTTTAAATATCACACTGAATGGTAAACTCTTGATGGGGAAAAATTTTGGACGTTTTTCCATTCTCCATTATAGCCTATGAGATTCATTAAAATGAATGGGCCCATATGGTAAGGGTTAGGGTTAGAGCTCAGGACACACTTATGTTTGGGTGAATATTGGGGTTGGGTTTAGGGTTGGGTAAGAAGAATTTTTAATATCACACTGAATGGTATACTCTTGATGGGAAAATTTTTTGGATGGTTTTCCATTCTCCATTATAGCCTATGAGATTCATTAGAATGAATGGGCCCGTATGGTAAGGGTTAGGGTTAGGGTTAGAGCTCAGGACACACTTATGTTTGGGTGAATATTGGGGTTGGGTTTAGGGTTGGGTAAGAAGAATTTTTAATATCACACTGAATGGTGTACTCTTGATGGGAAAAATTTTTGGATGGTTTTCCATTCTCCATTATAGCCTATGAGATTCATTAGAATGAATGGGCCCATATGGTAAGGGTTAGGGTTAGGGTTAGAGCTCAGGACACACTTATGTTTGGGTGAATATTGGGGTTGGGTTTAGGGTTGGGTAAGAAGTATTTTTAATATCACACTGAATGGTATACTCTTGATGGGAAAATTTTTTGGATGGTTTTCCATTCTCCATTATAGCCTATGAGATTCATTAGAATGAATGGGCCCATATGGTAAGGGTTAGGGTTAGGGTTAGAGCTCAGGACACACTTATGTCTGGGTGAATATTGGGGTTGGGTTAATGGTTGGGTAAGATGTATTTTTAATATCACACTGAATGGTACACTCTTGATGGGGAAAAATTTTGGATGTTTTTCCATTCTCCATTATAGCCTATGAGATTCATTAAAATGAATGGGCCCATATGGTAAGGGTTAGGGTTAGGGTTAGAGTTCAGGACACACTTATGTTTGGGTGAATATTGGGGTTGGGTTTAGGGTTGGGTAAGAAGTATTTTTAATATCACACTGAATGGTATACTCTTGATAGGAAAATTTTTTGGATGGGTTTCCATTCTCCATTATAGCCTATGAGATTCATTAGAATGAATGGGCCCATATGGTAAGGGTTAGGGTTAGGGTTAGAGCTCAGGACACACTTATGTTTGGGTGAATATTGGGGTTGGGTTGATGGTTGGGTAAGAAGTATTTTTAATATCACACTGAATGGTATACTCTTGATGGGAAAAATTTTTGGATGGTTTTCCATTCTCCATTATAGCCTATGAGATTCATTAGAATGAATGCGCCCATATGGTAAGGGTTAGGGTTAGGGTTAGAGCTCAGGACACACTTATGTTTGGGTGAATATTGGGGTTGGGTTTAGGGTTGGGTAAGAAGTATTTTTAATATGACACTGAATGGTATACTCTTGATGGGAAAATTTTTTGGATGGTTTTCCATTCTCCATTATAGCCTATGAGATTCATTAGAATGAATGGGCCCATATGGTAAGGGTTAGGGTTAGGGTTAGAGCTCAGGACACACTTATGTCTGGGTGAATATTGGGGTTGGGTTAATGGTTGGGTAAGATGTATTTTTAATATCACACTGAATGGTACACTCTTGATGGGGAAAAATTTTGGATGTTTTTCCATTCTCCATTATAGCCTATGAGATTCATTAAAATGAATGGGCCCATATGGTAAGGGTTAGGGTTAGGGTTAGAGCTCAGGACACACTTATGTTTGGGTGAATATTGGGGTTGGGTTGATGGTTGGGTAAGAAGTATTTTTAATATCACACTGAATGGTATACTCTTGATGGGAAAAATTTTTGGATGGTTTTCCATTCTCCATTATAGCCTATGAGATTCATTAGAATGAATGGGTCCATATGGTAAGGGTTAGGGTTAGAGTTCAGGACACACTTATGTTTGGGTGAATATGGGGGTTGGGTTTAGGGTTGGGTAAGATGTAGTTTAAATATCACACTAAATGGTACACTCTTGATGGGGAAAAATTTTGGACGTTTTTCCATTCTCCATTATAGCCTATGACATTCATTAAAATGAATGGGCCCATATGGTAAGGGTTAGGGTTAAGGTTAGAGCTCAGGACACACTTATGTTTGGGTGAATATTGGGGTTGGGTTTAGGGTTGGGTAAGAAGAATTTTTAATATCACACTGAATGGTATACTCTTGATGGGAAATTTTTTTGGATGGTTTTCCATTCTCCATTATAGCCTATGAGATTCATTAGAATGAATGGGCCCATATGGTAAGGGTTAGGGTTAGGGTTAGAGCTCAGGACACACTTATGTTTGGGTGAATATTGGGGTTGGGTTTAGGGTTGGGTAAGAAGTATTTTTAATATCACACTGAATGGTATACTCTTGATGAAAAAAATTTTTGGATGGTTTTCCATTCTCCATTATAGCCTATGAGATTCATTAGAATGAATGGGCCCATATGGTAAGGGTTAGGGTTAGGGTTAGAGCTCAGGACACACTTATGTCTGGGTGAATATTGGGGTTGGGTTTAGGGTTGGGTAAGATGTATTTTTAATATCACACTGAATGGTACATTCTTGATGGGGAAAATTTTTGGATGTTTTTCCATTCTCCATTATAGCCTATGAGATTCATTAAAATGAATGGGCCCATATGGTAAGGGTTAGGGTTAGGGTTAGAGTTCAGGACACACTTATGTTTGGGTGAATATTGGGGTTGGGTTTAGGGTTGGGTAAGAAGTATTTTTAATATCACACTGAATGGTATACTCTTGATGGGAAAATTTTTTGGATGGTTTTCCATTCTCCATTATAGCCTATGAGATTTTTTAGAATGAATAGAACCATATGGTAAGTGTTAAGGTTAGGGTTATAGCTCAGGACACACTTATGTTTGGGTGAATATTGGGGTTGGGTTTAGGGTTGGGTAAGATGTATTTTTAATATCACACTGAATGCTACATTCTTGATGGGAAAAATCTTTGGATGGTTTTCCATTCTCCATTATAGCCTATGAGATTCATTAAAATGAATGGGCCCATATGGTAAGGGTTAGGGTTAGGGTTAGAGTTCAGGACACACTTATGTTTGGGTGAATATTGGGGTTGGGTTTAGGGTTGGGTAAGATGTATTTTTAATATCACACTGAATGGTATACTCTTGATGGGAAAAATCTTTGGATGGTTTTCCATTCTCCATTATAACCTATGAGATTCATTAGAATGAATGGGCCCATATGGTAAGGGTTAGGGTTAGAGTTCAGGAAACACTTATGTTTGGGTGAATATTGGGGTTGGGTTTTGGGTTGGGTAAGATGTATTTTTAAAATCACACTGAATTGTACATTCTTGATGGGGAAAATTTTTGGATGTTTTTCCATTCTCCATTATAGCCTATGAGATTCATTAAAATGAATGGGCCCATATGGTAAGGGTTAGGGTTAGGGTTAGAGTTCAGGACACACTTATGTTTGGGTGAATATTGGGGTTGGGTTTAGGGTTGGGTAAGTTGAATTTTTAATATCACACTGAATAGTACACTCTTGATGGGGAAAATTTTTGGATGTTTTTCCATTCTCCATTATAGCCTATGAGATTCATTAAAATGAATGGGCCCATATGGTACGGGTTAGGGTTAGAGTTCAGGACACACTTATGTTTGGGTGAATATTGGGGTTGGGTTTAGGGTTGGGTAAGATGTATTTTTAATATCACACTGAATGGTACACTCTTGATGGGGAAAAATTTTGGATGTTTTTCCATTCTACATTATAGCCTATGAGATTCATTAAAATGAATGGGCCCATATGGTAAGGGTTAGGGTTAGGGTTAGAGTTCAGGACACAGTTATGTTTGGGTGAATATTGGGGTTGGGTTTAGGGTTGGGTAAGAAGAATTTTTAATATCACACTGAATGGTATACTCTTGATGGGAAATTTTTTTGGATGGTTTTCCATTCTCCATTATAGCCTATGAGATTCATTAGAATGAATGGGCCCATATGGTAAGGGTTAAGGTTAGGGTTAGAGTTCAGGACACACTTATGTTTGGCTGAATATTGGGGTTGGGTTTAGGGTTGGGTAAGAAGTATTTTTAATATCACACTGAATGGTATACTCTTGATAGGAAAATTTTTTGGATGGGTTTCCATTCTCCATTATAGCCTATGAGATTCATTAGAATGAATGGGCCCATATGGTAAGGGTTAGGGTTAGGGTTAGAGCTCAGGACACACTTATGTTTGGGTGAATATTGGGGTTGGGTTTAGGGTTGGGTAAGATGTATTTTTAATATCACACTGAATGGTATACTCTTGATGGGAAAATTTTTTGGATGGTTTTCCATTCTCCATTATAGCCTATGAGATTCATTAGAATGAATGGGTCCATATGGTAAGGGTTAGGGTTAGAGCTAAGGACACACTTATGTTTGGGTGAATATTGGGGTTATATTTAGGGTTGGGTAAGAAGTATTTTTAATATCACACTGAATGGTATACTCTTGATGGGAAAAATTTTTGGATGGTTTTCCATTCTCCATTATAGCCTATGAGATTCATTAGAATGAATGGGTCCATATGGTAAGGGTTAGGGTTAGAGCTCAGGACACACTTATCTTTGGGTGAATATAGGGTTTGGGTTTAGGGTTGGGTAAGATGTATTTTTAATATCACACTGAATGGTACATTCTTGATGGATAAAATCTTTGGATGGTTTTCCATTCTCCATTATAGCCTATGAGATTCATTAGAATGAATGGGCCCATATGGTAAGGGTTAGGGTTAGAGTTCAGGACACACTTATGTTTGGGTGAATATTGGGGTTGGGTTTAGGGTTGGGTAAGATGTATTTTTAATATCACACTGAATGGTACATTCTTGATGGGGAAAATTTTGGGATGTTTTTCAATTCTCCATTATAGCCTATGAGATTCATTAAAATGAATGGGCCCATATGGTAAGGATTAGGGTTAGGGTTAGAGCTCAGGACACACTTATGTCTGGGTGAATATTGGGGTTGGGTTTACGGTTGGGTAAGATGTATTTTTAATATCACACTGAATGGTACACTCTTGATGGGGAAAAATTTTGGATGTTTTTCCATTCTCCATTATAGCCTATGAGATTCATTAAAATGAATGGGCCCATATGGTAAGGGTTAGGGTTAGGGTTAGAGTTCAGGACACACTTATGTTTGGGTGAATATTGGGGTTGGGTTTAGGGTTGGGTAAGAAGTATTTTTAATATCACACTGAATGGTATACTCTTGATGGGAAAATTTTTTGGATGGTTTTCCATTCTCCATTATAGCCTATGAGATTCATTAGAATGAATGGGTCCATATGGTAAGGGTTAGGGTTAGAGCTCAGGACACACTTATGTTTGGGTGAATATTGGGGTTGGGTTTAGGGTTGGGTAAGATGTATTTTTAATATCACACTGAATGGTACTTTCTTGATGGATAAAATCTTTGGATGGTTTTCCATTCTCCATTATAGCCTATGAGATTCATTAGAATGAATGGTCCCATATGGTAAGGGTTAGGGTTAGGGTTAGAGTTCAGGACACACTTATGTTTGGGTGAATATTGGGGTTGGGTTTAGGGTTGGGTAAGATGTATTTTTAATATCACACTGAATGGTACATTCTTGATGGGGAAAATTTTGGGATGTTTTTCAATTCTCCATTATAGCCTATGAGATTCATTAAAATGAATGGGCCCATATGGTAAGGGTTAGGGTTAGGGTTAGAATTCAGGACACACTTATGTTTGGGTAAATATTGGGGTTGGGTTAATGGTTGGGTAAGATGTATTTTTAATATCACACTGAATGGTACACTCTTGATGGGGAAAAATTTTGGATGTTTTTCCATTCTCCATTATAGCCTATGAGATTCATTAAAATGAATGGGCCCATATGGTAAGGGTTAGGGTTAGGGTTAGAGTTCAGGACACACTTATGTTTGGGTGAATATTGGGGTTGGGTTTAGGGTTGGGTAAGAAGTATTTTTAATATCACACTGAATGGTATACTCTTGATAGGAAAATTTTTTGGATGGGTTTCCATTCTCCATTATAGCCTATGAGATTCATTAGAATGAATGGGCCCATATGGTAAGGATTAGGGTTAGGGTTAGAGCTCAGGACACACTTATGTCTGGGTGAATATTGGGGTTGGGTTTACGGTTGGGTAAGATGTATTTTTAATATCACACTGAATGGTACACTCTTGATGGGGAAAAAATTTGGATGTTTTTCCATTCTCCATTATAGCCTATGAGATTCATTAAAATGAATGGGCCCATATGGTAAGGGTTAGGGTTAGGGTTAGAGTTCAGGACACACTTATGTTTGGGTGAATATTGGGGTTGGGTTTAGGGTTGGGTAAGAAGTATTTTTAATATCACACTGAATGGTATACTCTTGATGGGAAAATTTTTTGGATGGTTTTCCATTCTCCATTATAGCCTATGAGATTCATTAGAATGAATGGGTCCATATGGTAAGGGTTAGGGTTAGAGCTCAGGACACACTTATGTTTGGGTGAATATTGGGGTTGGGTTTAGGGTTGGGTAAGAAGTATTTTTAATATCACACTGAATGGTATACTCTTGATAGGAAAATTTTTTGGATGGGTTTCCATTCTCCATTATAGCCTATGAGATTCATTAGAATGAATGGGCCCATATGGTAAGGATTAGGGTTAGGGTTAGAGCTCAGGACACACTTATGTCTGGGTAAATATTGGGGTTGGGTTTACGGTTGGGTAAGATGTATTTTTAATATCACACTGAATGGTACACTCTTGATGGGAAAATTTTTTGGATGGTTTTCCATTCTCCATTATAGCCTATGAGATTCATTAGAATGAATGGGTCCATATGGTAAGGGTTAGGGTTAGAGCTCAGGACACACTTATGTTTGGGTGAATATTGGGTTTGGGTTTAGGGTTGGGTAAGATGTATTTTTAATATCACACTGAATGGTACATTCTTGATGGATAAAATCTTTGGATGGTTTTCCATTCTCCATTATAGCCTATGAGATTCATTAGAATGAATGGGCCCATATGGTAAGGGTTAGGGTTAGGGTTAGAGTTCAGGACACACTTATGTTTGGGTGAATATTGGGGTTGGGTTTAGGGTTGGGTAAGATGTATTTTTAATATCACACTGAATGGTACATTCTTGATGGGGAAAATTTTTGGATGTTTTTCAATTCTCCATTATAGCCTATGAGATTCATTAAAATGAATGGGCCCATATGGTAAGGGTTAGGGTTAGGGTTAGAGTTCAGGACACACTTATGTTTGGGTGAATATTGGGGTTGGGTTAATGGTTGGGTAAGATGTATTTTTAATATCACACTGAATGGTACACTCTTGATGGGGAAAAATTTTGGATGTTTTTCCATTCTCCATTATAGCCTATGAGATTCATTAAAATGAATGGGCCCATATGGTAAGGGTTAGGGTTAGGGTTAGAGTTCAGGACACACTTATGTTTGGGTGAATATTGGGGTTGGGTTTAGGGTTGGGTAAGAAGTATTTTTAATATCACACTGAATGGTATACTCTTGATGGGAAAATTTTTTGGATGGTTTTCCATTCTCCATTATAGCCTATGAGATTCATTAGAATGAATGGGTCCATATGGTAAGGGTTAGGGTTAGAGCTAAGGACACACTTATGTTTGGGTGAATATTGGGGTTGGATTTAGGGTTGGGTAAGAAGTATTTTTAATATCACACTGAATGGTATACTCTTGATGGGAAAATTTTTTGGATGGTTTTCCATTCTCCATTATAGCCTATGAGATTCATTAGAATGAATGGGTCCATATGGTAAGGGTTAGGGTTAGAGCTCAGGACACACTTATGTTTGGGTGAATATTGGGTTTGGGTTTAGGGTTGGGTAAGATGTATTTTTAATATCACACTGAATGGTACATTATTGATGGATAAAATCTTTGGATGGTTTTCCATTCTCCATTATAGCCTATGAGATTCATTAGAATGAATGGGCCCATATGGTAAGGGTTAGGGTTAGGGTTAGAGTTCAGGACAAACTTATGTTTGGGTGAATATTGGGGTTGGGTTTAGGGTTGGGTAAGATGTATTTTTAATATCACACTGAATGGTACATTCTTGATGGGGAAAATTTTTGGATGTTTTTCAATTCTCCATTATAGCCTATGAGATTCATTAAAATGAATGGGCCCATATGGTAAGGGTTAGGGTTAGGGTTAGAGTTCAGGACACACTTATGTTTGGGTGAATATTGGGGTTGGGTTAATGGTTGGGTAAGATGTATTTTTAATATCACACTGAATGGTACACTCTTGATGGGGAAAAATTTTGGATGTTTTTCCATTCTCCATTATAGCCTATGAGATTCATTAAAATGAATGGGCCCATATGGTAAGGGTTAGGGTTAGGGTTAGAGTTCAGGACACACTTATGTTTGGGTGAATATTGGGGTTGGGTTTAGGGTTGGGTAAGAAGTATTTTTAATATCACACTGAATGGTATACTCTTGATAGGAAAATTTTTTGGATGGTTTTCCATTCTCCATTATAGCCTATGAGATTCATTAGAATGAATGGGCCCATATGGTAAGGGTTAGGGTTAGGGTTAGAGCTCAGGACACACTTATGTTTGGGTGAATATTGGGGTTGGGTTTAGGGTTGGGTAAGATGAATTTTTAATATCACACTGAATGGTATACTCTTGATGGGAAAATTTTTTGGATAGTTTTCCATTCTCCATTATAGCCTATGAGATTCATTAGAATGAATGGGTCCATATGGTAAGGGTTAGGGTTAGAGCTAAGGACACACTTATGTTTGGGTGAATATTGGGGTTATATTTAGGGTTGGGTAAGAAGTATTTTTAATATCACACTGAATGGTATACTCTTGATGGGAAAATTTTTTGGATGGTTTTCCATTCTCCATTATAGCCTATGAGATTCATTAGAATGAATGGGTCCATATGGTAAGGGTTAGGGTTAGAGCTCAGGACACACTTATCTTTGGGTGAATATAGGGTTTGGGTTTAGGGTTGGGTAAGATGTATTTTTAGTATCACACTGAATGGTACATTCTTGATGGATAAAATCTTTGGATGGTTTTCATTCTCCATTATAGCCTATGAGATTCATTAGAATGAATGGGCCCATATGGTAAGGGTTAGGGTTAGAGTTCAGGACACACTTATGTTTGGGTGAATATTGGGGTTGGGTTTAGGGTTGGGTAAGATGTATTTTTAATATCACACTGAATGGTACATTCTTGATGGGAAAATTTTGGGATGTTTTTCAATTCTCCATTATAGCCTATGAGATTCATTAATATGAATGGGCCCATATGGTAAGGGTTAGGGTTAGAGTTCAGGACACACTTATGTTTGGGTGAATATTGGGGTTGGGTTAATGGTTGGGTAAGATGTATTTTTAATATCACACTGAATGGTACACTCTTGATGGGGAAAAATTTTGGATGTTTTTCCATTCTCCATTATAGCCTATGAGATTCATTAAAATGAATGGGCCCATATGGTAAGGGTTAGGGTTAGGGTTAGAGTTCAGGACACACTTATGTTTGGGTGAATATTGGGGTTGGGTTTAGGGTTGGGTAAGAAGTATTTTTAATATCACACTGAATGGTATACTCTTGATAGGAAAATTTTTTGGATGGGTTTCCATTCTCCATTATAGCCTATGAGATTCATTAGAATGAATGGGCCCATATGGTAAGGATTAGGGTTAGGGTTAGAGCTCAGGACACACTTATGTCTGGGTAAATATTGGGGTTGGGTTTACGGTTGGGTAAGATGTATTTTTAATATCACACTGAATGGTACACTCTTGATGGGAAAATTTTTTGGATGGTTTTCCATTCTCCATTATAGCCTATGAGATTCATTAGAATGAATGGGTCCATATGGTAAGGGTTAGGGTTAGAGCTCAGGACACACTTATGTTTGGGTGAATATTGGGTTTGGGTTTAGGGTTGGGTAAGATGTATTTTTAATATCACACTGAATGGTACACTCTTGATGGGGAAAAATTTTGGATGTTTTTCCATTCTCCATTATAGCCTATGAGATTCATTAAAATGAATGGGCCCATATGGTAAGGGTTAGGGTTAGGGTTAGAGTTCAGGACACACTTATGTTTGGGTGAATATTGGGGTTGGGTTTAGGGTTGGGTAAGAAGTATTTTTAATATCACACTGAATGGTATACTCTTGATGGGAAAATTTTTTGGATGGTTTTCCATTCTCCATTATAGCCTATGAGATTCATTAGAATGAATGGGTCCATATGGTAAGGGTTAGGGTTAGAGCTAAGGACACACTTATGTTTGGGTGAATATTGGGGTTGGATTTAGGGTTGGGTAAGAAGTATTTTTAATATCACACTGAATGGTATACTCTTGATGGGAAAATTTTTTGGATGGTTTTCCATTCTCCATTATAGCCTATGAGATTCATTAGAATGAATGGGTCCATATGGTAAGGGTTAGGGTTAGAGCTCAGGACACACTTATGTTTGGGTGAATATTGGGTTTGGGTTTAGGGTTGGGTAAGATGTATTTTTAATATCACACTGAATGGTACATTATTGATGGATAAAATCTTTGGATGGTTTTCCATTCTCCATTATAGCCTATGAGATTCATTAGAATGAATGGGCCCATATGGTAAGGGTTAGGGTTAGGGTTAGAGTTCAGGACAAACTTATGTTTGGGTGAATATTGGGGTTGGGTTTAGGGTTGGGTAAGATGTATTTTTAATATCACACTGAATGGTACATTCTTGATGGGGAAAATTTTTGGATGTTTTTCAATTCTCCATTATAGCCTATGAGATTCATTAAAATGAATGGGCCCATATGGTAAGGGTTAGGGTTAGGGTTAGAGTTCAGGACACACTTATGTTTGGGTGAATATTGGGGTTGGGTTAATGGTTGGGTAAGATGTATTTTTAATATCACACTGAATGGTACACTCTTGATGGGGAAAAATTTTGGATGTTTTTCCATTCTCCATTATAGCCTATGAGATTCATTAAAATGAATGGGCCCATATGGTAAGGGTTAGGGTTAGGGTTAGAGTTCAGGACACACTTATGTTTGGGTGAATATTGGGGTTGGGTTTAGGGTTGGGTAAGAAGTATTTTTAATATCACACTGAATGGTATACTCTTGATAGGAAAATTTTTTGGATGGTTTTCCATTCTCCATTATAGCCTATGAGATTCATTAGAATGAATGGGCCCATATGGTAAGGGTTAGGGTTAGGGTTAGAGCTCAGGACACACTTATGTTTGGGTGAATATTGGGGTTGGGTTTAGGGTTGGGTAAGATGAATTTTTAATATCACACTGAATGGTATACTCTTGATGGGAAAATTTTTTGGATAGTTTTCCATTCTCCATTATAGCCTATGAGATTCATTAGAATGAATGGGTCCATATGGTAAGGGTTAGGGTTAGAGCTAAGGACACACTTATGTTTGGGTGAATATTGGGGTTATATTTAGGGTTGGGTAAGAAGTATTTTTAATATCACACTGAATGGTATACTCTTGATGGGAAAATTTTTTGGATGGTTTTCCATTCTCCATTATAGCCTATGAGATTCATTAGAATGAATGGGTCCATATGGTAAGGGTTAGGGTTAGAGCTCAGGACACACTTATCTTTGGGTGAATATAGGGTTTGGGTTTAGGGTTGGGTAAGATGTATTTTTAGTATCACACTGAATGGTACATTCTTGATGGATAAAATCTTTGGATGGTTTTCATTCTCCATTATAGCCTATGAGATTCATTAGAATGAATGGGCCCATATGGTAAGGGTTAGGGTTAGAGTTCAGGACACACTTATGTTTGGGTGAATATTGGGGTTGGGTTTAGGGTTGGGTAAGATGTATTTTTAATATCACACTGAATGGTACATTCTTGATGGGGAAAATTTTGGGATGTTTTTCAATTCTCCATTATAGCCTATGAGATTCATTAATATGAATGGGCCCATATGGTAAGGGTTAGGGTTAGAGTTCAGGACACACTTATGTTTGGGTGAATATTGGGGTTGGGTTAATGGTTGGGTAAGATGTATTTTTAATATCACACTGAATGGTACACTCTTGATGGGGAAAAATTTTGGATGTTTTTCCATTCTCCATTATAGCCTATGAGATTCATTAAAATGAATGGGCCCATATGGTAAGGGTTAGGGTTAGGGTTAGAGTTCAGGACACACTTATGTTTGGGTGAATATTGGGGTTGGGTTTAGGGTTGGGTAAGAAGTATTTTTAATATCACACTGAATGGTATACTCTTGATAGGAAAATTTTTTGGATGGGTTTCCATTCTCCATTATAGCCTATGAGATTCATTAGAATGAATGGGCCCATATGGTAAGGATTAGGGTTAGGGTTAGAGCTCAGGACACACTTATGTCTGGGTAAATATTGGGGTTGGGTTTACGGTTGGGTAAGATGTATTTTTAATATCACACTGAATGGTACACTCTTGATGGGAAAATTTTTTGGATGGTTTTCCATTCTCCATTATAGCCTATGAGATTCATTAGAATGAATGGGTCCATATGGTAAGGGTTAGGGTTAGAGCTCAGGACACACTTATGTTTGGGTGAATATTGGGTTTGGGTTTAGGGTTGGGTAAGATGTATTTTTAATATCACACTGAATGGTACATTCTTGATGGATAAAATCTTTGGATGGTTTTCCATTCTCCATTATAGCCTATGAGATTCATTAGAATGAATGGGCCCATATGGTAAGGGTTAGGGTTAGGGTTAGAGTTCAGGACACACTTATGTTTGGGTGAATATTGGGGTTGGGTTTAGGGTTGGGTAAGATGTATTTTTAATATCACACTGAATGGTACATTCTTGATGGGGAAAATTTTTGGATGTTTTTCAATTCTCCATTATAGCCTATGAGATTCATTAAAATGAATGGGCCCATATGGTAAGGGTTAGGGTTAGGGTTAGAGTTCAGGACACACTTATGTTTGGGTGAATATTGGGGTTGGGTTAATGGTTGGGTAAGATGTATTTTTAATATCACACTGAATGGTACACTCTTGATGGGGAAAAATTTTGGATGTTTTTCCATTCTCCATTATAGCCTATGAGATTCATTAAAATGAATGGGCCCATATGGTAAGGGTTAGGGTTAGGGTTAGAGTTCAGGACACACTTATGTTTGGGTGAATATTGGGGTTGGGTTTAGGGTTGGGTAAGAAGTATTTTTAATATCACACTGAATGGTATACTCTTGATGGGAAAATTTTTTGGATGGTTTTCCATTCTCCATTATAGCCTATGAGATTCATTAGAATGAATGGGTCCATATGGTAAGGGTTAGGGTTAGAGCTAAGGACACACTTATGTTTGGGTGAATATTGGGGTTGGATTTAGGGTTGGGTAAGAAGTATTTTTAATATCACACTGAATGGTATACTCTTGATGGGAAAATTTTTTGGATGGTTTTCCATTCTCCATTATAGCCTATGAGATTCATTAGAATGAATGGGTCCATATGGTAAGGGTTAGGGTTAGAGCTCAGGACACACTTATGTTTGGGTGAATATTGGGTTTGGGTTTAGGGTTGGGTAAGATGTATTTTTAATATCACACTGAATGGTACATTATTGATGGATAAAATCTTTGGATGGTTTTCCATTCTCCATTATAGCCTATGAGATTCATTAGAATGAATGGGCCCATATGGTAAGGGTTAGGGTTAGGGTTAGAGTTCAGGACAAACTTATGTTTGGGTGAATATTGGGGTTGGGTTTAGGGTTGGGTAAGATGTATTTTTAATATCACACTGAATGGTACATTCTTGATGGGGAAAATTTTTGGATGTTTTTCAATTCTCCATTATAGCCTATGAGATTCATTAAAATGAATGGGCCCATATGGTAAGGGTTAGGGTTAGGGTTAGAGTTCAGGACACACTTATGTTTGGGTGAATATTGGGGTTGGGTTAATGGTTGGGTAAGATGTATTTTTAATATCACACTGAATGGTACACTCTTGATGGGGAAAAATTTTGGATGTTTTTCCATTCTCCATTATAGCCTATGAGATTCATTAAAATGAATGGGCCCATATGGTAAGGGTTAGGGTTAGGGTTAGAGCTCAGGACACACTTATGTTTGGGTGAATATTGGGGTTGGGTTTAGGGTTGGGTAAGATGAATTTTTAATATCACACTGAATGGTATACTCTTGATGGGAAAATTTTTTGGATAGTTTTCCATTCTCCATTATAGCCTATGAGATTCATTAGAATGAATGGGTCCATATGGTAAGGGTTAGGGTTAGAGCTAAGGACACACTTATGTTTGGGTGAATATTGGGGTTATATTTAGGGTTGGGTAAGAAGTATTTTTAATATCACACTGAATGGTATACTCTTGATGGGAAAATTTTTTGGATGGTTTTCCATTCTCCATTATAGCCTATGAGATTCATTAGAATGAATGGGTCCATATGGTAAGGGTTAGGGTTAGAGCTCAGGACACACTTATCTTTGGGTGAATATAGGGTTTGGGTTTAGGGTTGGGTAAGATGTATTTTTAGTATCACACTGAATGGTACATTCTTGATGGATAAAATCTTTGGATGGTTTTCATTCTCCATTATAGCCTATGAGATTCATTAGAATGAATGGGCCCATATGGTAAGGGTTAGGGTTAGAGTTCAGGACACACTTATGTTTGGGTGAATATTGGGGTTGGGTTTAGGGTTGGGTAAGATGTATTTTTAATATCACACTGAATGGTACATTCTTGATGGGGAAAATTTTGGGATGTTTTTCAATTCTCCATTATAGCCTATGAGATTCATTAATATGAATGGGCCCATATGGTAAGGGTTAGGGTTAGAGTTCAGGACACACTTATGTTTGGGTGAATATTGGGGTTGGGTTAATGGTTGGGTAAGATGTATTTTTAATATCACACTGAATGGTACACTCTTGATGGGGAAAAATTTTGGATGTTTTTCCATTCTCCATTATAGCCTATGAGATTCATTAAAATGAATGGGCCCATATGGTAAGGGTTAGGGTTAGGGTTAGAGTTCAGGACACACTTATGTTTGGGTGAATATTGGGGTTGGGTTTAGGGTTGGGTAAGAAGTATTTTTAATATCACACTGAATGGTATACTCTTGATAGGAAAATTTTTTGGATGGGTTTCCATTCTCCATTATAGCCTATGAGATTCATTAGAATGAATGGGCCCATATGGTAAGGATTAGGGTTAGGGTTAGAGCTCAGGACACACTTATGTCTGGGTAAATATTGGGGTTGGGTTTACGGTTGGGTAAGATGTATTTTTAATATCACACTGAATGGTACACTCTTGATGGGGAAAAATTTTGGATGTTTTTCCATTCTCCATTATAGCCTATGAGATTCATTAAAATGAATGGGCCCATATGGTAAGGGTTAGGGTTAGGGTTAGAGTTCAGGACACACTTATGTTTGGGTGAATATTGGGGTTGGGTTTAGGGTTGGGTAAGAAGTATTTTTAATATCACACTGAATGGTATACTCTTGATGGGAAAATTTTTTGGATGGTTTTCCATTCTCCATTATAGCCTATGAGATTCATTAGAATGAATGGGTCCATATGGTAAGGGTTAGGGTTAGGGTTAGAGCTCAGGACACACTTATGTTTGGGTGAATATTGGGGTTGGGTTTAGGGTTGGGTAAGATGTATTTTTAATATCACACTGAATGGTACTTTCTTGATGGGGATAAATCTTTGGATGGTTTTCCATTCTCCATTATAGCCTATGAGATTCATTAAAATGAATGGGCCCATATGGTAAGGGTTAGGGTTAGGGTTAGAGTTCAGGACACACTTATGTTTGGGTGAATATTGGGGTTGGGTTTAGGGTTGGGTAAGTTGAATTTTTAATATCACACTGAATGGTACACTCTTGATGGGGAAAATTTTTGGATGTTTTTCCATTCTCCATTATAGCCTATGAGATTAATTAAAATGAATGGGCCCATATGGTACGGGTTAGGGTTAGAGTTCAGGACACACTTATGTTTGGGTGAATATTGGGGTTGGGTTTAGGGTTGGGTAAGATGTATTTTTAATATCACACTGAATGGTACACTCTTGATGGGGAAAATTTTTGGATGTTTTTCCATTCTACATTATAGCCTATGAGATTCATTAAAATGAATGGGCCCATATGGTAAGGGTTAGGGTTAGGGTTAGAGTTCAGGACACAGTTATGTTTGGGTGAATATTGGGGTTGGGTTTAGGGTTGGGTAAGAAGAATTTTTAATATCACACTGAATGGTATACTCTTGATGGGAAATTTTTTTGGATGGTTTTCCATTCTCCATTATAGCCTATGAGATTCATGAGAATGAATGGGCCCATATGGTAAGGGTTAGGGTTAGAGCTCAGGACACACTTATGTTTGGGTGAATATTGGGGTTGGGTTTAGGGTTGGGTAAGATGTATTTTTAATATCACACTGAATGGTATACTCTTGATGGGAAAATTTTTTGGATGGTTTTCCATTCTCCATTATAGCCTATGAGATTCTTTAGAATGAATGGGTCCATATGGTAAGGGTTTGGGTTAGAGCTAAGGACACACTTATGTTTGGGTGAATATTGGGGTTGGATTTAGGGTTGGGTAAGAAGTATTTTTAATATCACACTGAATGGTATACTCTTGATGGGAAAATTTTTTGGATGGTTTTCCATTCTCCATTATAGCCTATGAGATTCATTAGAATGAATGGGTCCATATGGTAAGGGTTAGGGTTAGAGCTCAGGACACACTTATGTTTGGGTGAATATTGGGTTTGGGTTTAGGGTTGGGTAAGATGTATTTTTAATATCACACTGAATGGTACATTCTTGATGGATAAAATCTTTGGATGGTTTTCCATTCTCCATTATAGCCTATGAGATTCATTAGAATGAATGGGCCCATATGGTAAGGGTTAGGGTTAGGGTTAGAGTTCAGGACACACTTATGTTTGGGTGAATATTGGGGTTGGGTTTAGGGTTGGGTAAGATGTATTTTTAATATCACACTGAATGGTACATTCTTGATGGGGAAAATTTTTGGATGTTTTTCAATTCTCCATTATAGCCTATGAGATTCATTAAAATGAATGGGCCCATATGGTAAGGGTTAGGGTTAGGGTTAGAGTTCAGGACACACTTATGTTTGGGTGAATATTGGGGTTGGGTTAATGGTTGGGTAAGATGTATTTTTAATATCACACTGAATGGTACACTCTTGATGGGGAAAAATTTTGGATGTTTTTCCATTCTCCATTATAGCCTATGAGATTCATTAAAATGAATGGGCCCATATGGTAAGGGTTAGGGTTAGGGTTAGAGTTCAGGACACACTTATGTTTGGGTGAATATTGGGGTTGGGTTTAGGGTTGGGTAAGAAGTATTTTTAATATCACACTGAATGGTATACTCTTGATGGGAAAATTTTTTGGATGGTTTTCCATTCTCCATTATAGCCTATGAGATTCATTAGAATGAATGGGTCCATATGGTAAGGGTTAGGGTTAGAGCTAAGGACACACTTATGTTTGGGTGAATATTGGGGTTGGATTTAGGGTTGGGTAAGAAGTATTTTTAATATCACACTGAATGGTATACTCTTGATGGGAAAATTTTTTGGATGGTTTTCCATTCTCCATTATAGCCTATGAGATTCATTAGAATGAATGGGTCCATATGGTAAGGGTTAGGGTTAGAGCTCAGGACACACTTATGTTTGGGTGAATATTGGGTTTGGGTTTAGGGTTGGGTAAGATGTATTTTTAATATCACACTGAATGGTACATTATTGATGGATAAAATCTTTGGATGGTTTTCCATTCTCCATTATAGCCTATGAGATTCATTAGAATGAATGGGCCCATATGGTAAGGGTTAGGGTTAGGGTTAGAGTTCAGGACACACTTATGTTTGGGTGAATATTGGGGTTGGGTTTAGGGTTGGGTAAGATGTATTTTTAATATCACACTGAATGGTACATTCTTGATGGGGAAAATTTTTGGATGTTTTTCAATTCTCCATTATAGCCTATGAGATTCATTAAAATGAATGGGCCCATATGGTAAGGGTTAGGGTTAGGGTTAGAGTTCAGGACACACTTATGTTTGGGTGAATATTGGGGTTGGGTTAATGGTTGGGTAAGATGTATTTTTAATATCACACTGAATGGTACACTCTTGATGGGGAAAAATTGTGGATGTTTTTCCATTCTCCATTATAGCCTATGAGATTCATTAAAATGAATGGGCCCATATGGTAAGGGTTAGGGTTAGGGTTAGAGTTCAGGACACACTTATGTTTGGGTGAATATTGGGGTTGGGTTTAGGGTTGGGTAAGAAGTATTTTTAATATCACACTGAATGGTATACTCTTGATAGGAAAAATTTTTGGATGGTTTTCCATTCTCCATTATAGCCTATGAGATTCATTAGAATGAATGGGCCCATATGGTAAGGGTTAGGGTTAGGGTTAGAGCTCAGGACACACTTATGTTTGGGTGAATATTGGGGTTGGGTTTAGGGTTGGGTAAGATGTATTTTTAATATCACACTGAATGGTATACTCTTGATGGGAAAATTTTTTGGATAGTTTTCCATTCTCCATTATAGCCTATGAGATTCATTAGAATGAATGGGTCCATATGGTAAGGGTTAGGGTTAGAGCTAAGGACACACTTATGTTTGGGTGAATATTGGGGTTATATTTAGGGTTGGGTAAGAAGTATTTTTAATATCACACTGAATGGTATACTCTTGATGGGAAAATTTTTTGGATGGTTTTCCATTCTCCATTATAGCCTATGAGATTCATTAGAATGAATGGGTCCATATGGTAAGGGTTAGGGTTAGAGCTCAGGACACACTTATCTTTGGGTGAATATAGGGTTTGGGTTTAGGGTTGGGTAAGATGTATTTTTAATATCACACTGAATGGTACATTCTTGATGGATAAAATCTTTGGATGGTTTTCATTCTCCATTATAGCCTATGAGATTCATTAGAATGAATGGGCCCATATGGTAAGGGTTAGGGTTAGAGTTCAGGACACACTTATGTTTGGGTGAATATTGGGGTTGGGTTTAGGGTTGGGTAAGATGTATTTTTAATATCACACTGAATGGTACATTCTTGATGGGGAAAATTTTGGGATGTTTTTCCATTCTCCATTATAGCCTATGAGATTCATTAAAATGAATGGGCCCATATGGTAAGGGTTAGGGTTAGAGTTCAGGACACACTTATGTTTGGGTGAATATTGGGGTTGGGTTAATGGTTGGGTAAGATGTATTTTTAATATCACACTGAATGGTACATTCTTGATGGGGAAAATTTTGGGATGTTTTTCAATTCTCCATTATAGCCTATGAGATTCATTAGAATGAATGGGTCCATATGGTAAGGGTTAGGGTTAGAGCTCAGGACACACTTATCTTTGGGTGAATATAGGGTTTGGGTTTAGGGTTGGGTAAGATGTATTTTTAATATCACACTGAATGGTACATTCTTGATGGATAAAATCTTTGGATGGTTTTCATTCTCCATTATAGCCTATGAGATTCATTAGAATGAATGGGCCCATATGGTAAGGGTTAGGGTTAGAGTTCAGGACACACTTATGTTTGGGTGAATATTGGGGTTGGGTTTAGGGTTGGGTAAGATGTATTTTTAATATCACACTGAATGGTACATTCTTGATGGGGAAAAGTTTGGGATGTTTTTCAATTCTCCATTATAGCCTATGAGATTCATTAAAATGAATGGGCCCATATGGTAAGGGTTAGGGTTAGGGTTAGAGTTCAGGACACACTTATGTTTGGGTGAATATTGGGGTTGGGTTAATGGTTGGGTAAGATGTATTTTTAATATCACACTGAATGGTACACTCTTGATGGGGAAAAATTTTGGATGTTTTTCCATTCTCGATTATAGCCTATGAGATTCATTAAAATGAATGGGCCCATATGGTAAGGGTTAGGGTTAGGGTTAGAGTTCAGGACACACTTATGTTTGGGTGAATATTGGGGTTGGGTTTAGGGTTGGGTAAGAAGTATTTTTAATATCACACTGAATGGTATACTCTTGATAGGAAAATTTTTTGGATGGGTTTCCATTCTCCATTATAGCCTATGAGATTCATTAGAATGAATGGGCCCATATGGTAAGGATTAGGGTTAGGGTTAGAGCTCAGGACACACTTATGTCTGGGTGAATATTGGGGTTGGGTTTACGGTTGGGTAAGATGTATTTTTAATATCACACTGAATGGTACACTCTTGATGGGGAAAAATTTTGGATGTTTTTCCATTCTCCATTATAGCCTATGAGATTCATTAAAATGAATGGGCCCATATGGTAAGGGTTAGGGTTAGGGTTAGAGTTCAGGACACACTTATGTTTGGGTGAATATTGGGGTTGGGTTTAGGGTTGGGTAAGAAGTATTTTTAATATCACACTGAATGGTATACTCTTGATGGGAAAATTTTTTGGATGGTTTTCCATTCTCCATTATAGCCTATGAGATTCATTAGAATGAATGGGTCCATATGGTAAGGGTTAGGGTTAGAGCTCAGGACACACTTATGTTTGGGTGAATATTGGGGTTGGGTTTAGGGTTGGGTAAGATGTATTTTTAATATCACACTGAATGGTACTTTCTTGATGGATAAAATCTTTGGATGGTTTTCCATTCTCCATTATAGCCTATGAGATTCATTAGAATGAATGGTCCCATATGGTAAGGGTTAGGGTTAGGGTTAGAGTTCAGGACACACTTATGTTTGGGTGAATATTGGGGTTGGGTTTAGGGTTGGGTAAGATGTATTTTTAATATCACACTGAATGGTACATTCTTGATGGGGAAAATTTTGGGATGTTTTTCAATTCTCCATTATAGCCTATGAGATTCATTAAAATGAATGGGCCCATATGGTAAGGGTTAGGGTTAGGGTTAGAGTTCAGGACACACTTATGTTTGGGTGAATATTGGGGTTGGGTTAATGGTTGGGTAAGATGTATTTTTAATATCACACTGAATGGTACACTCTTGATGGGGAAAAATTTTGGATGTTTTTCCATTCTCCATTATAGCCTATGAGATTCATTAAAATGAATGGGCCCATATGGTAAGGGTTAGGGTTAGGGTTAGAGTTCAGGACACACTTATGTTTGGGTGAATATTGGGGTTGGGTTTAGGGTTGGGTAAGTTGAATTTTTAATATCACACTGAATGGTACACTCTTGATGGGGAAAATTTTTGGATGTTTTTCCATTCTCCATTATAGCCTATGAGATTAATTAAAATGAATGGGCCCATATGGTACGGGTTAGGGTTAGAGTTCAGGACACACTTATGTTTGGGTGAATATTGGGGTTGGGTTTAGGGTTGGGTAAGATGTATTTTTAATATCACACTGAATGGTACACTCTTGATGGGGAAAATTTTTGGATGTTTTTCCATTCTACATTATAGCCTATGAGATTCATTAAAATGAATGGGCCCATATGGTAAGGGTTAGGGTTAGGGTTAGAGTTCAGGACACAGTTATGTTTGGGTGAATATTGGGGTTGGGTTTAGGGTTGGGTAAGAAGAATTTTTAATATCACACTGAATGGTATACTCTTGATGGGAAATTTTTTTGGATGGTTTTCCATTCTCCATTATAGCCTATGAGATTCATGAGAATGAATGGGCCCATATGGTAAGGGTTAGGGTTAGGGTTAGAGCTCAGGACACACTTATGTTTGGGTGAATATTGGGGTTGGGTTTAGGGTTGGGTAAGATGTATTTTTAATATCACACTGAATGGTATACTCTTGATGGGAAAATTTTTTGGATGGTTTTCCATTCTCCATTATAGCCTATGAGATTCATTAGAATGAATGGGTCCATATGGTAAGGGTTAGGGTTAGAGCTAAGGACACACTTATGTTTGGGTGAATATTGGGGTTGGATTTAGGGTTGGGTAAGAAGTATTTTTAATATCACACTGAATGGTATACTCTTGATGGGAAAATTTTTTGGATGGTTTTCCATTCTCCATTATAGCCTATGAGATTCATTAGAATGAATGGGTCCATATGGTAAGGGTTAGGGTTAGAGCTCAGGACACACTTATGTTTGGGTGAATATTGGGTTTGGGTTTAGGGTTGGGTAAGATGTATTTTTAATATCACACTGAATGGTACATTATTGATGGATAAAATCTTTGGATGGTTTTCCATTCTCCATTATAGCCTATGAGATTCATTAGAATGAATGGGCCCATATGGTAAGGGTTAGGGTTAGGGTTAGAGTTCAGGACACACTTATGTTTGGGTGAATCATTGGGGTTGGGTTTAGGGTTGGGTAAGATGTATTTTTAATATCACACTGAATGGTACATTCTTGATGGGGAAAATTTTTGGATGTTTTTCAATTCTCCATTATAGCCTATGAGATTCATTAAAATGAATGGGCCCATATGGTAAGGGTTAGGGTTAGGGTTAGAGTTCAGGACACACTTATGTTTGGGTGAATATTGGGGTTGGGTTAATGGTTGGGTAAGATGTATTTTTAATATCACACTGAATGGTACACTCTTGATGGGGAAAAATTTTGGATGTTTTTCCATTCTCCATTATAGCCTATGAGATTCATTAAAATGAATGGGCCCATATGGTAAGGGTTAGGGTTAGGGTTAGAGTTCAGGACACACTTATGTTTGGGTGAATATTGGGGTTGGGTTTAGGGTTGGGTAAGAAGTATTTTTAATATCACACTGAATGGTATACTCTTGATGGGAAAATTTTTTGGATGGTTTTCCATTCTCCATTATAGCCTATGAGATTCATTAGAATGAATGGGTCCATATGGTAAGGGTTAGGGTTAGAGCTAAGGACACACTTATGTTTGGGTGAATATTGGGGTTGGATTTAGGGTTGGGTAAGAAGTATTTTTAATATCACACTGAATGGTATACTCTTGATGGGAAAATTTTTTGGATGGTTTTCCATTCTCCATTATAGCCTATGAGATTCATTAGAATGAATGGGTCCATATGGTAAGGGTTAGGGTTAGAGCTCAGGACACACTTATGTTTGGGTGAATATTGGGTTTGGGTTTAGGGTTGGGTAAGATGTATTTTTAATATCACACTGAATGGTACATTATTGATGGATAAAATCTTTGGATGGTTTTCCATTCTCCATTATAGCCTATGAGATTCATTAGAATGAATGGGCCCATATGGTAAGGGTTAGGGTTAGGGTTAGAGTTCAGGACACACTTATGTTTGGGTGAATATTGGGGTTGGGTTTAGGGTTGGGTAAGATGTATTTTTAATATCACACTGAATGGTACATTCTTGATGGGGAAAATTTTTGGATGTTTTTCAATTCTCCATTATAGCCTATGAGATTCATTAAAATGAATGGGCCCATATGGTAAGGGTTAGGGTTAGGGTTAGAGTTCAGGACACACTTATGTTTGGGTGAATATTGGGGTTGGGTTAATGGTTGGGTAAGATGTATTTTTAATATCACACTGAATGGTACACTCTTGATGGGGAAAAATTGTGGATGTTTTTCCATTCTCCATTATAGCCTATGAGATTCATTAAAATGAATGGGCCCATATGGTAAGGGTTAGGGTTAGGGTTAGAGTTCAGGACACACTTATGTTTGGGTGAATATTGGGGTTGGGTTTAGGGTTGGGTAAGAAGTATTTTTAATATCACACTGAATGGTATACTCTTGATAGGAAAATTTTTTGGATGGTTTTCCATTCTCCATTATAGCCTATGAGATTCATTAGAATGAATGGGCCCATATGGTAAGGGTTAGGGTTAGGGTTAGAGCTCAGGACACACTTATGTTTGGGTGAATATTGGGGTTGGGTTTAGGGTTGGGTAAGATGTATTTTTAATATCACACTGAATGGTATACTCTTGATGGGAAAATTTTTTGGATAGTTTTCCATTCTCCATTATAGCCTATGAGATTCATTAGAATGAATGGGTCCATATGGTAAGGGTTAGGGTTAGAGCTAAGGACACACTTATGTTTGGGTGAATATTGGGGTTATATTTAGGGTTGGGTAAGAAGTATTTTTAATATCACACTGAATGGTATACTCTTGATGGGAAAATTTTTTGGATGGTTTTCCATTCTCCATTATAGCCTATGAGATTCATTAGAATGAATGGGTCCATATGGTAAGGGTTAGGGTTAGAGCTCAGGACACACTTATCTTTGGGTGAATATAGGGTTTGGGTTTAGGGTTGGGTAAGATGTATTTTTAATATCACACTGAATGGTACATTCTTGATGGATAAAATCTTTGGATGGTTTTCATTCTCCATTATAGCCTATGAGATTCATTAGAATGAATGGGCCCATATGGTAAGGGTTAGGGTTAGAGTTCAGGACACACTTATGTTTGGGTGAATATTGGGGTTGGGTTTAGGGTTGGGTAAGATGTATTTTTAATATCACACTGAATGGTACATTCTTGATGGGGAAAATTTTGGGATGTTTTTCCATTCTCCATTATAGCCTATGAGATTCATTAAAATGAATGGGCCCATATGGTAAGGGTTAGGGTTAGAGTTCAGGACACACTTATGTTTGGGTGAATATTGGGGTTGGGTTAATGGTTGGGTAAGATGTATTTTTAATATCACACTGAATGGTACATTCTTGATGGGGAAAATTTTGGGATGTTTTTCAATTCTCCATTATAGCCTATGAGATTCATTAGAATGAATGGGTCCATATGGTAAGGGTTAGGGTTAGAGCTCAGGACACACTTATCTTTGGGTGAATATAGGGTTTGGGTTTAGGGTTGGGTAAGATGTATTTTTAATATCACACTGAATGGTACATTCTTGATGGATAAAATCTTTGGATGGTTTTCATTCTCCATTATAGCCTATGAGATTCATTAGAATGAATGGGCCCATATGGTAAGGGTTAGGGTTAGAGTTCAGGACACACTTATGTTTGGGTGAATATTGGGGTTGGGTTTAGGGTTGGGTAAGATGTATTTTTAATATCACACTGAATGGTACATTCTTGATGGGGAAAAGTTTGGGATGTTTTTCAATTCTCCATTATAGCCTATGAGATTCATTAAAATGAATGGGCCCATATGGTAAGGGTTAGGGTTAGGGTTAGAGTTCAGGACACACTTATGTTTGGGTGAATATTGGGGTTGGGTTAATGGTTGGGTAAGATGTATTTTTAATATCACACTGAATGGTACACTCTTGATGGGGAAAAATTTTGGATGTTTTTCCATTCTCGATTATAGCCTATGAGATTCATTAAAATGAATGGGCCCATATGGTAAGGGTTAGGGTTAGGGTTAGAGTTCAGGACACACTTATGTTTGGGTGAATATTGGGGTTGGGTTTAGGGTTGGGTAAGAAGTATTTTTAATATCACACTGAATGGTATACTCTTGATAGGAAAATTTTTTGGATGGGTTTCCATTCTCCATTATAGCCTATGAGATTCATTAGAATGAATGGGCCCATATGGTAAGGATTAGGGTTAGGGTTAGAGCTCAGGACACACTTATGTCTGGGTGAATATTGGGGTTGGGTTTACGGTTGGGTAAGATGTATTTTTAATATCACACTGAATGGTACACTCTTGATGGGGAAAAATTTTGGATGTTTTTCCATTCTCCATTATAGCCTATGAGATTCATTAAAATGAATGGGCCCATATGGTAAGGGTTAGGGTTAGGGTTAGAGTTCAGGACACACTTATGTTTGGGTGAATATTGGGGTTGGGTTTAGGGTTGGGTAAGAAGTATTTTTAATATCACACTGAATGGTATACTCTTGATGGGAAAATTTTTTGGATGGTTTTCCATTCTCCATTATAGCCTATGAGATTCATTAGAATGAATGGGTCCATATGGTAAGGGTTAGGGTTAGAGCTCAGGACACACTTATGTTTGGGTGAATATTGGGGTTGGGTTTAGGGTTGGGTAAGATGTATTTTTAATATCACACTGAATGGTACTTTCTTGATGGATAAAATCTTTGGATGGTTTTCCATTCTCCATTATAGCCTATGAGATTCATTAGAATGAATGGTCCCATATGGTAAGGGTTAGGGTTAGGGTTAGAGTTCAGGACACACTTATGTTTGGGTGAATATTGGGGTTGGGTTTAGGGTTGGGTAAGATGTATTTTTAATATCACACTGAATGGTACATTCTTGATGGGGAAAATTTTGGGATGTTTTTCAATTCTCCATTATAGCCTATGAGATTCATTAAAATGAATGGGCCCATATGGTAAGGGTTAGGGTTAGGGTTAGAGTTCAGGACACACTTATGTTTGGGTGAATATTGGGGTTGGGTTAATGGTTGGGTAAGATGTATTTTTAATATCACACTGAATGGTACACTCTTGATGGGGAAAAATTTTGGATGTTTTTCCATTCTCCATTATAGCCTATGAGATTCATTAAAATGAATGGGCCCATATGGTAAGGGTTAGGGTTAGGGTTAGAGTTCAGGACACACTTATGTTTGGGTGAATATTGGGGTTGGGTTTAGGGTTGGGTAAGTTGAATTTTTAATATCACACTGAATGGTACACTCTTGATGGGGAAAATTTTTGGATGTTTTTCCATTCTCCATTATAGCCTATGAGATTAATTAAAATGAATGGGCCCATATGGTACGGGTTAGGGTTAGAGTTCAGGACACACTTATGTTTGGGTGAATATTGGGGTTGGGTTTAGGGTTGGGTAAGATGTATTTTTAATATCACACTGAATGGTACACTCTTGATGGGGAAAATTTTTGGATGTTTTTCCATTCTACATTATAGCCTATGAGATTCATTAAAATGAATGGGCCCATATGGTAAGGGTTAGGGTTAGGGTTAGAGTTCAGGACACAGTTATGTTTGGGTGAATATTGGGGTTGGGTTTAGGGTTGGGTAAGAAGAATTTTTAATATCACACTGAATGGTATACTCTTGATGGGAAATTTTTTTGGATGGTTTTCCATTCTCCATTATAGCCTATGAGATTCATGAGAATGAATGGGCCCATATGGTAAGGGTTAGGGTTAGGGTTAGAGCTCAGGACACACTTATGTTTGGGTGAATATTGGGGTTGGGTTTAGGGTTGGGTAAGATGTATTTTTAATATCACACTGAATGGTATACTCTTGATGGGAAAATTTTTTGGATGGTTTTCCATTCTCCATTATAGCCTATGAGATTCATTAGAATGAATGGGTCCATATGGTAAGGGTTAGGGTTAGAGCTAAGGACACACTTATGTTTGGGTGAATATTGGGGTTGGATTTAGGGTTGGGTAAGAAGTATTTTTAATATCACACTGAATGGTATACTCTTGATGGGAAAATTTTTTGGATGGTTTTCCATTCTCCATTATAGCCTATGAGATTCATTAGAATGAATGGGTCCATATGGTAAGGGTTAGGGTTAGAGCTCAGGACACACTTATGTTTGGGAGAATATTGGGTTTGGGTTTTGGGTTGGGTAAGATGTATTTTTAATATCACACTGAATGGTACATTATTGATGGATAAAATCTTTGGATGGTTTTCCATTCTCCATTATAGCCTATGAGATTCATTAGAATGAATGGGCCCATATGGTAAGGGTTAGGGTTAGGGTTAGAGTTCAGGACACACTTATGTTTGGGTGAATATTGGGGTTGGGTTTAGGGTTGGGTAAGATGTATTTTTAATATCACACTGAATGGTACATTCTTGATGGGGAAAATTTTTGGATGTTTTTCAATTCTCCATTATAGCCTATGAGATTCATTAAAATGAATGGGCCCATATGGTAAGGGTTAGGGTTAGGGTTAGAGTTCAGGACACACTTATGTTTGGGTGAATATTGGGGTTGGGTTAATGGTTGGGTAAGATGTATTTTTAATATCACACTGAATGGTACACTCTTGATGGGGAAAATTTTTGGATGTTTTTCCATTCTCCATTATAGCCTATGAGATTCATTAAAATGAATGGGCCCATATGGTAAGGGTTAGGGTTAGGGTTAGAGTTCAGGACACACTTATGTTTGGGTGAATATTGGGGTTGGGTTTAGGGTTGGGTAAGAAGTATTTTTAATATCACACTGAATGGTATACTCTTGATAGGAAATTTTTTTGGATGGTTTTCCATTCTCCATTATAGCCTATGAGATTCATTAGAATGAATGGGCCCATATGGTAAGGGTTAGGGTTAGGGTTAGAGCTCAGGACACACTTATGTTTGGGTGAATATTGGGGTTGGGTTTAGGGTTGGGTAAGATGTATTTTTAATATCACACTGAATGGTATACTCTTGATGGGAAAATTTTTTGGATAGTTTTCCATTCTCCATTATAGCCTATGAGATTCATTAGAATGAATGGGTCCATATGGTAAGGGTTAGGGTTAGAGCTAAGGACACACTTATGTTTGGGTGAATATTGGGGTTATATTTAGGGTTGGGTAAGAAGTATTTTTAATATCACACTGAATGGTATACTCTTGATGGGAAAATTTTTTGGATGGTTTTCCATTCTCCATTATAGCCTATGAGATTCATTAGAATGAATGGGTCCATATGGTAAGGGTTAGGGTTAGAGCTCAGGACACACTTATCTTTGGGTGAATATAGGGTTTGGGTTTAGGGTTGGGTAAGATGTATTTTTAATATCACACTGAATGGTACATTCTTGATGGATAAAATCTTTGGATGGTTTTCATTCTCCATTATAGCCTATGAGATTCATTAGAATGAATGGGCCCATATGGTAAGGGTTAGGGTTAGAGTTCAGGACACACTTATGTTTGGGTGAATATTGGGGTTGGGTTTAGGGTTGGGTAAGATGTATTTTTAATATCACACTGAATGGTACATTCTTGATGGGGAAAATTTTGGGATGTTTTTCAATTCTCCATTATAGCCTATGAGATTCATTAATATGAATGGGCCCATATGGTAAGGGTTAGGGTTAGAGTTCAGGACACACTTATGTTTGGGTGAATATTGGGGTTGGGTTAATGGTTGGGTAAGATGTATTTTTAATATCACACTGAATGGTACACTCTTGATGGGGAAAAATTTTGGATGTTTTTCCATTCTCCATTATAGCCTATGAGATTCATTAAAATGAATGGGCCCATATGGTAAGGATTAGGGTTAGGGTTAGAGCTCAGGACACACTTATGTCTGGGTGAATATTGGGGTTGGGTTTACGGTTGGGTAAGATGTATTTTTAATATCACACTGAATGGTACACTCTTGATGGGGAAAAATTTTGGATGTTTTTCCATTCTCCATTATAGCCTATGAGATTCATTAAAATGAATGGGCCTATATGGTAAGGGTTAGGGTTAGGGTTAGAGTTCAGGACACACTTATGTTTGGGTGAATATTGTGGTTGGGTTTAGGGTTGGGTAAGAAGTATTTTTAATATCACACTGAATGGTATACTCTTGATGGGAAAATTTTTTGGATGGTTTTCCATTCTCCATTATAGCCTATGAGATTCATTAGAATGAATGGGTCCATATGGTAAGGGTTAGGGTTAGAGCTCAGGACACACTTATGTTTGGGTGAATATTGGGGTTGGGTTTAGGGTTGGGTAAGATGTATTTTTAATATCACACTGAATGGTACTTTCTTGATGGATAAAATCTTTGGATGGTTTTCCATTCTCCATTATAGCCTATGAGATTCATTAGAATGAATGGTCCCATATGGTAAGGGTTAGGGTTAGGGTTAGAGTTCAGGACACCCTTATGTTTGGGTGAATATTGGGGTTGGGTTTAGGGTTGGGTAAGATGTATTTTTAATATCACACCGAATGGTACATTTTTGATGGGGAACATTTTGGGATGTTTTTCAATTCTCCATTATAGCCTATGAGATTCATTAAAATGAATGGGCCCATATGGTAAGGGTTAGGGTTAGAGTTCAGGACACACTTATGTTTGGGTGAATATTGGGGTTGGATTTAGGGTTGGGTAAGATGTATTTTAAATATCACACTGAATGGTACATTCTTGATGGGGAAAAATTTTGGATGTTTTTCCATTCTCCATTATAGCCTATGAGATTCATTAAAATGAATGGGCCCATATGGTAAGGGTTAGGGTTAGGGTTAGAGCTCAGGACACACTTATGTTTGGGTGAATATTGGGGTTGGGTTTAGGGTTGGGTAAGAAGAATTTTTAATATCACACTGAATGGTATACTCTTGATGGGAAAATTTTTTGGATGGTTTTCCATTCTCCATTATAGCCTATGAGATTCATTAGAATGAATGGGTCCATATGGTAGGGGTTAGGGTTAGAGCTCAGGACACACTTATGTTTGGGTGAATATTGGGGTTGGGTTTAGGGTTGGGTAAGATGTATTTTTAATATCACACTGAATGGTACTTTCTTGATGGATAAAATCTTTGGATGGTTTTCCATTCTCCATTATAGCCTATGAGATTCATTAGAATGAATGGGCCCATATGGTAAGGGTTAGGGTTAGGGTTAGAGTTCAGGACACACTTATGTTTGGGTGAATATTGGGGTTGGGTTTAGGGTTGGGTAAGATGTATTTTTAATATCACACTGAATGGTACATTCTTGATGGGGAAAATTTTGGGATGTTTTTCAATTCTCCATTATAGCCAATGAGATTCATTAAAATGAATGGGCCCATATGGTAAGGGTTAGGGTTAGGGTTAGAGTTCAGGACACACTTATGTTTGGGTGAATATTGGGGTTGGGTTAATGGTTGGGTAAGATGTATTTTTAATATCACACTGAATGGTACACTCTTGATGGGGAAAAATTTTGGATGTTTTTCCATTCTCCATTATAGCCTATGAGATTCATTAAAATGAATGGGCCCATATGGTAAGGGTTAGGGTTAGGGTTAGAGTTCAGGACACACTTATGTTTGGGTGAATATTGGGGTTGGGTTTAGGGTTGGGTAAGAAGTATTTTTAATATCACACTGAATGGTATACTCTTGATACGAAAATTTTTTGGATGGGTTTCCATTCTCCATTATAGCCTATGAGATTCATTAGAATGAATGGGCCCATATGGTAAGGATTAGGGTTAGGGTTAGAGCTCAGGACACACTTATGTCTGGGTGAATATTGGGGTTGGGTTTAGGGTTGGGTAAGATGTATTTTTAATATCACACTGAATGGTACACTCTTGATGGGGAAAAATTTTGGATGTTTTTCCATTCCCCATTATAGCCTATGAGATTCATTAAAATGAATGGGCCCATATGGTAAGGGTTAGGGTTAGGGTTAGAGTTCAGGACACACTTATGTTTGGGTGAATATTGGGGTTGGGTTTAGGGTTGGGTAAGAAGTATTTTTAATATCACACTGAATGGTATACTCTTGATGGGAAAATTTTTTGGATGGTTTTCCATTCTCCATTATAGCCTATGAGATTCATTAGAATGAATGGGTCCATATGGTAAGGGTTAGGGTTAGAGCTCAGGACACACTTATGTTTGGGTGAATATTGGGGTTGGGTTTAGGGTTGGGTAAGATGTATTTTTAATATCACACTGAATGGTACTTTCTTGATGGATAAAATCTTTGGATGGTTTTCCATTCTCCATTATAGCCTATGAGATTCATTAGAATGAATGGTCCCATATGGTAAGGGTTAGGGTTAGGGTTAGAGTTCAGGACACACTTATGTTTGGGTGAATATTGGGGTTGGGTTTAGGGTTGGGTAAGATGTATTTTTAATATCACACTGAATGGTACATTCTTGATGGGGAAAATTTTGGGATGTTTTTCAATTCTCCATTATAGCCTATGAGATTCATTAAAATGAATGGGCCCATATGGTAAGGGTTAGGGTTAGAGTTCAGGACACACTTATGTTTGGGTGAATATTGGGGTTGGGTTTAGGGTTGGGTAAGATGTATTTTAAATATCAAACTGAATGGTACATTCTTGATGGGGAAAAATTTTGGATGTTTTTCCATTCTCCATTATAGCCTATGAGATTCATTAAAATGAATGGGCCCATATGGTAAGGGTTAGGGTTAGGGTTAGAGCTCAGGACACACTTATGTTTGGGTGAATATTGGGGTTGGGTTTAGGGTTGGGTAAGAAGAATTTTTAATATCACACTGAATGGTATACTCTTGATGGGTAAATTTTTTGGATGGTTTTCCATTCTCCATTATAGCCTATGAGATTCATTAGAATGAATGGGCCCATATGGTAAGGGTTAGGGTTAGGGTTAGAGCTCAGGACACACTTATGTTTGGGTGAATATTGGGGTTGGGTTTAGGGTTGGGTAAGAAGTATTTTTAATATCACACTGAATGGTATACTCTTGATGGGAAATTTTTTGGATGGTTTTCCATTCTCCATTATAGCCTATGAGATTCATTAGAATGAATGGGCCTATATGGTAAGGGTTAGGGTTAGGGTTAGAGCTCAGGACACACTTATGTTTGGGGGAATATTGGGGTTGGGTTTAGGGTTGGGTAAGATGTATTTTTAATATCAAACTGAATGGTATACTCTTGATGGGAAAATTTTTTGGATGGTTTTCCATTCTCCATTATAGCCTATGAGATTCATTAAAATGAATGGGCCCATATGGTAAGGGTTAGGGTTAGGGTTAGAGTTCAGGACACACTTATGTTTGGGTGAATATTGGGGTTGGGTTTAGGGTTGGGTAAGATGTATTTTTAATATCAAACTGAATGGTATACTCTTGATGGGAAAATTTTTTGGATGGTTTTCCATTCTCCATTATAGCCTATGAGATTCATTAGAATGAATGGGTCCATATGGTAAGGGTTAGGGTTAGAGCTAAGGACACACTTATGTTTGGGTGAATATTGGGGTTGGATTTAGGGTTGGGTAAGAAGTATTTTTAATATCACACTGAATGGTATACTCTTGATGGGAAAATTTTTTGGATGGTTTTCCATTCTCCATTATAGCCTATGAGATTCATTAGAATGAATAGGTCCATATGGTAAGGGTTAGGGTTAGAGCTCAGGACACACTTATGTTTGGGTGAATATTGGGGTTGGGTTTAGGGTTGGGTAAGATGTATTTTTAATATCACACTGAATGGTACTTTCTTGATGGATAAAATCTTTGGATGGTTTTCCATTCTCCATTATAGCCTATGAGATTCATTAGAATGAATGGGCCCATATGGTAAGGGTTAGGGTTAGGGTTAGAGTTCAGGACACACTTATGTTTGGGTGAATATTGGGGTTGGGTTTAGGGTTGGGTAAGATGTATTTTTAATATCACACTGAATGGTACATTCTTGATGGGGAAAATTTTGGGATGTTTTTCAATTCTCCATTATAGCCTATGAGATTCATTAAAATGAATGGGCCCATATGGTAAGGGTTAGGGTTAGAGTTCAGGACACACTTATGTTTGGGTGAATATTGGGGTTGGGTTTAGGGTTGGGTAAGATGTATTTTAAATATCACACTGAATGGTAAATTCTTGATGGGGAAAAATTTTGGATGGTTTTCCATTCTCCATTATAGCCTATGAGATTCATTAAAATGAATGGGCCCATATGGTAAGGGTTAGGGTTAGGGTTAGAGCTCAGGACACACTTATGTTTGGGTGAATATTGGGGTTGGGTTTAGGGTTGGGTAAGAATAATTTTTAATACCACTCTGAATGGTACATTCTTGATGGGGAAAATTTTGGGATGTTTTTCAATTCTCCATTATAGCCTATGAGATTCATTAAAATGAATGGGCCCATATGGTAAGGGTTAGGGTTAGAGTTCAGGACACACTTATGTTTGGGTGAATATTGGGGTTGGGTTTAGGGTTGGGTAAGATGTATTTTAAATATCACACTGAATGGTACATTCTTGATGGGGAAAAATTTTGGATGTTTTTCCATTCTCCATTATAGCCTATGAGATTCATTAAAATGAATGAGCCCATATGGTAAGGGTTAGGGTTAGGGTTAGAGCTCAGGACACACTTATGTTTGGGTGAATATTGGGGTTGGGTTTAGGGTTGGGTAAGATGTATTTTTAATATCAAACTGAATGGTATACTCTTGATGGGAAAATTTTTTGGATGGTTTTCCATTCTCCATTATAGCCTATGAGATTCATTAAAATGAATGGGCCCATATGGTAAGTGTTAGGGTTAGGGTTAGAGTTCAGGACACACTTATGTTTGGGTGAATATTGGGGTTGGGTTTAGGGTTGGGTAAGAAGTATTTTTAATATCACACTGAATGGTATACTCTTGATGGGAAAATTTTTTGGATGGTTTTCCATTCTCCATTATAGCCTATGAGATTCATTAGAGTGAATGGGTCCATATGGTAAGGGTTAGGGTTAGAGCTCAGGACACACTTATGTTTGGGTGAATATTGGGGTTGGGTTTAGGGTTGGGTAAGATGTATTTTTAATATCACACTGAATGGTACTTTCTTGATGGATAAAATCTTTGGATGGTTTTCCATTCTCCATTATAGCCTATGAGATTCATTAGAATGAATGGGCCCATATGGTAAGGGTTAGGGTTAGGGTTAGAGTTCAGGACAAACTTATGTTTGGGTGAATATTGGGGTTGGGTTTAGGGTTGGGTAAGATGTATTTTTAATATCACACTGAATGGAACATTCTTGATGGGGAAAATTTTGGGATGTTTTTCAATTCTCCATTATAGCCTATGAGATTCATTAAAATGAATGGGCCCATATGGTAAGGGTTAGGGTTAGAGTTCAGGACACACTTATGTTTGGGTGAATATTGGGGTTGGGTTTAGGGTTGGGTAAGATGTATTTTAAATATCACACTGAATGGTACATTCTTGATGGGGAAAAATTTTGGATGTTTTTCCATTCTCCATTATAGCCTATGAGATTCATTAAAATGAATGGGCCCATATGGTAAGGGTTAGGGTTAGGCGTTAGAGCTCAGGACACACTTATGTTTGGGTGAATATTGGGGTTGGGTTTAGGGTTGGGTAAGATGTATTTTAAATATCACACTGAATGGTAAATTCTTGATGGGGAAAAATTTTGGATGGTTTTCCATTCTCCATTATAGCCTATGAGATTCATTAAAATGAATGGGCCCATATGGTAAGGGTTAGGGTTAGGGTTAGAGCTCAGGACACACTTATGTTTGGGTGAATATTGGGGTTGGGTTTAGGGTTGGGTAAGATGTATTTTTAATATCAAACTGAATGGTATACTCTTGATGAGAAAATTTTTTGGATGGTTTTCCATTCTCCATTATAGCCTATGAGATTCATTAAAATGAATGGGCCCATATGGTAAGGGTTAGGGTTAGGGTTAGAGTTCAGGACATACTTATGTTTGGGTGAATATTGGGGTTGGGTTTAGGGTTGGGTAAGAAGTATTTTTAAAATCACACTGAATGGTATACTCTTGATGGGAAAATTTTTTGGATGGTTTTCCATTCTCCATTATAGCCTATGAGATTCATTAGAATGAATGGGTCCATATGGTAAGGGTTAGGGTTAGAGCTCAGGACACACTTATGTTTGGGTGAATATTGGGGTTGGGTTTAGGGTTGGGTAAGATGTATTTTTAATATCACACTGAATGGTACTTTCTTGATGGATAAAATCTTTGGATGGTTTTCCATTCTCCATTATAGCCTATGAGATTCATTAGAATGAATGGGCCCATATGGTAAGGGTTAGGGTTAGGGTTAGAGTTCAGGACACACTTATGTTTGGGTGAATATTGGGGTTGGGTTTAGGGTTGGGTAAGATGTATTTTTAATATCACACTGAATGGAACATTCTTGATGGGGACAATTTTGGGATGTTTTTCAATTCTCCATTATAGCCTATGAGATTCATTAAAATGAATGGGCCCATATGGTAAGGGTTAGGGTTAGAATTCAGGACACACTTATGTTTGGGTGAATATTGGGGTTGGGTTTAGGGTTGGGTAAGATGTATTTTTAATATCACACTGAATGGTACACTCTTGATGGGGAAAAATTTTGGATGTTTTTCCATTCTCCATTATAGCCTATGAGATTCATTAAAATGAATGGGCCCATATGGTAAGGGTTAGGGTTAGGGTTAGAGCTCAGGACACACTTATGTTTGGGTGAATATTGGGGTTGGGTTTAGGGTTGGGTAAGAAGAATTTTTAATACCACACTGAATGGTACATTCTTGATGGGGAAAATTTTGGGATGTTTTTCAATTCTCCATTATAGCCTATGAGATTCATTAAAATGAATGGGCCCATATGGTAAGGGTTAGGGTTAGAGTTCAGGACACACTTATGTTTGGGTGAATATTGGGGTTGGGTTTAGGGTTGGGTAAGATGTATTTTAAATATCACACTGAATGGTACATTCTTGATGGGGAAAAATTTTGGATGTTTTTCCATTCTCCATTATAGCCTATGAGATTCATTAAAATGAATGAGCCCATATGGTAAGGGTTAGGGTTAGGGTTAGAGCTCAGGACACACTTATGTTTGGGTGAATATTGGGGTTGGGTTTAGGGTTGGGTAAGATGTATTTTTAATATCAAACTGAATGGTATACTCTTGATGGGAAAATTTTTTGGATGGTTTTCCATTCTCCAATATAGCCTATGAGATTCATTAAAATGAATGGGCCCATATGGTAAGTGTTAGGGTTAGGGTTAGAGTTCAGGACACACTTATGTTTGGGTGAATATTGGGGTTGGGTTTAGGGTTGGGTAAGAAGTATTTTTAATATCACACTGAATGGTATACTCTTGATGGGAAAAATTTTTGGATGGTTTTCCATTCTCCATTATAGCCTATGAGATTCATTAGAGTGAATGGGTCCATATGGTAAGGGTTAGGGTTAGAGCTCAGGACACACTAATGTTTGGGTGAATATTGGGGTTGGGTTTAGGGTTGGGTAAGATGTATTTTTAATATCACACTGAATGGTACTTTCTTGATGGATAAAATCTTTGGATGGTTTTCCATTCTCCATTATAGCCTATGAGATTCATTAGAATGAATGGGCCCATATGGTAAGGGTTAGGGTTAGGGTTAGAGTTCAGGACACACTTATGTTTGGGTGAATATTGGGGTTGGGTTTAGGGTTGGGTAAGATGTATTTTTAATATCACACTGAATGGAACATTCTTGATGGGGAAAATTTTGGGATGTTTTTCAATTCTCCATTATAGCCTATGAGATTCATTAAAATGAATGGGCCCATATGGTAAGGGTTAGGGTTAGAGTTCAGGACACACTTGTGTTTGGGTGAATATTGGGGTTGGGTTTAGGGTTGGGTAAGATGTATTTTAAATATCACACTGAATGGTACACTCTTGATGGGGAAAAATTTTGGATGTTTTTCCATTCTCCATTATAGCCTATGAGATTCATTAAAATGAATGGGCCCATATGGTAAGGGTTAGGGTTAGGGTTAGAGTTCAGGACACACTTATGTTTGGGTGAATATTGGGGTTGGGTTTAGGGTTGGGTAAGAAGAATTTTTAATATCACACTGAATGGTATACTCTTGATGGGAAAATTTTTTGAATGGTTTTCCATTCTCCATTATAGCCTATGAGATTCATTAGAATGAATAGGTCCATATGGTAAGGGTTAGGGTTAGGGTTAGAGCTCAGGACACACTTATGTTTGGGTGAATATTGGGGTTGGATTTAGGGTTGGGTAAGAAGTATTTTTAATATCACACTGAATGGTATACTCTTGATGGGAAAATTTTTTGGATGGTTTTCCATTCTCCATTATAGCCTATGAGATTCATTAGAATGAATAGGTCCATATGGTAAGGGTTAGGGTTAGAGCTCAGGACACACTTATGTTTGGGTGAATATTGGGTTTGGGTTTAGGGTTGGGTAAGATGTATTTTTAATATCACACTGAATGGTACATTCTTGATGGATAAAATCTTTGGATGGTTTTCCATTCTCCATTATAGCCTATAAGATTCATTAGAATGAATGGGCCCATATGGTAAGGGTTAGGGTTAGAGTTCAGGACACACTTATGTTTGGGTGAATATTGGGGTTGGGTTTAGGGTTGGGTAAGATGTATTTTAAATATCACACTGAATGGTACATTCTTGATGGGGAAAAATTTTGGATGTTTTTCCATTCTCCATTATAGCCTATGAGATTCATTAAAATGAATGAGCCCATATGGTAAGGGTTAGGGTTAGGGTTAGAGCTCAGGACACACTTATGTTTGGGTGAATATTGGGGTTGGGTTTAGGGTTGGGTAAGAAGAATTTTTAATACCACACTGAATGGTACATTCTTGATGGGGAAAATTTTGGGATGTTTTTCAATTCTCCATTATAGCCTATGAGATTCATTAAAATGAATGGGCCCATATGGTAAGGGTTAGGGTTAGAGTTCAGGACACACTTATGTTTGGGTGAATATTGGGGTTGGGTTTAGGGTTGGGTAAGATGTATTTTAAATATCACACTGAATGGTACATTCTTGATGGGGAAAAATTTTGGATGTTTTTTCATTCTCCATTATAGCCTATGAGATTCATTAAAATGAATGAGCCCATATGGTAAGGGTTAGGGTTAGGGTTAGAGCTCAGGACACACTTATGTTTGGGTGAATATTGGGGTTGGGTTTAGGGTTGGGTAAGATGTATTTTTAATATCAAACTGAATGGTATACTCTTGATGGGAAAATTTTTTGGATGGTTTTCCATTCTCCAATATAGCCTATGAGATTCATTAAAATGAATGGGCCCATATGGTAAGTGTTAGGGTTAGGGTTAGAGTTCAGGACACACTTATGTTTGGGTGAATATTGGGGTTGGGTTTAGGGTTGGGTAAGAAGTATTTTTAATATCACACTGAATAGTATACTCTTGATGGGAAAAATTTTTGGATGGTTTTCCATTCTCCATTATAGCCTATGAGATTCATTAGAGTGAATGGGTCCATATGGTAAGGGTTAGGGTTAGAGCTCAGGACACACTTATGTTTGGGTGAATATTGGGGTTGGGTTTAGGGTTGGGTAAGATGTATTTTTAATATCACACTGAATGGTACTTTCTTGATGGATAAAATCTTTGGATGGTTTTCCATTCTCCATTATAGCCTATGAGATTCATTAGAATGAATGGGCCCATATGGTAAGGGTTAGGGTTAGGGTTAGAGTTCAGGACACACTTATGTTTGGGTGAATATTGGGGGTTGGGTTTAGGGTTGGGTAAGATGTATTTTTAATATCACACTGAATGGAACATTCTTGATGGGGAAAATTTTGGGATGTTTTTCAATTCTCCATTATAGCCTATGAGATTCATTAAAATGAATGGGCCCATATGGTAAGGGTTAGGGTTAGAGTTCAGGACACACTTGTGTTTGGGTGAATATTGGGGTTGGGTTTAGGGTTGGGTAAGATGTATTTTAAATATCACACTGAATGGTACATTCTTGATGGGGAAAAATTTTGGATGTTTTTCCATTCTCCATTATAGCCTATGAGATTCATTAAAATGAATGGGCCCATATGGTAAGGGTTAGGGTTAGGGTTAGAGCTCAGGACACACTTATGTTTGGGTGAATATTGGGGTTGGGTTTAGGGTTGGGTAAGAAGAATTTTTAATATCACACTGAATGGTATACTCTTGATGGGAAAATTTTTTTGAATGGTTTTCCATTCTCCATTATAGCCTATGAGATTCATTAGAATGAATAGGTCCATATGGTAAGGGTTAGGGTTAGGGTTAGAGCTCAGGACACACTTATGTTTGGGTGAATATTGGGGTTGGATTTAGGGTTGGGTAAGAAGTATTTTTAATATCACACTGAATGGTATACTCTTGATGGGAAAATTTTTTGGATGGTTTTCCATTCTCCATTATAGCCTATGAGATTCATTAGAATGAATAGGTCCATATGGTAAGGGTTAGGGTTAGAGCTCAGGACACACTTATGTTTGGGTGAATATTGGGTTTGGGTTTAGGGTTGGGTAAGATGTATTTTTAATATCACACTGAATGGTACATTCTTGATGGATAAAATCTTTGGATGGTTTTCCATTCTCCATTATAGCCTATAAGATTCATTAGAATGAATGGGCCCATATGGTAAGGGTTAGGGTTAGGGTTAGAGTTCAGGACACACTTATGTTTGGGTGAATATTGGGGTTGGGTTTAGGGTTGGGTAAGATGTATTTTTAATATCACACTGAATGGTACATTCTTGATGGGGAAAATTTTTGGATGTTTTTCAATTCTCCATTATAGCCTATGAGATTCATTAAAATGAATGGGCCCATATGGTAAGGGTTAGGGTTAGGGTTAGAGTTCAGGGACACACTTATGTTTGGGTGAATATTGGGGTTGGGTTAATGGTTGGGTAAGATGTATTTTTAATATCACACTGAATGGTACACTCTTGATGGGGAAAAATTTTGGATGTTTTTCCATTCTCCATTATAGCCTATGAGATTCATTAAAATGAATGGGCCCATATGGTAAGGGTTAGGGTTAGGGTTAGAGTTCAGGACACACTTATGTTTGGGTGAATATTGGGGTTGGGTTTAGGGTTGGGTAAGAAGAATTTTTAATATCACACTGAATGGTATACTCTTGATGGGAAAATTTTTTGAATGGTTTTCCATTCTCCATTATAGCCTATGAGATTCATTAGAATGAATAGGTCCATATGGTAAGGGTTAGGGTTAGGGTTAGAGCTCAGGACACACTTATGTTTGGGTGAATATTGGGGTTGGATTTAGGGTTGGGTAAGAAGTATTTTTAATATCACACTGAATGGTATACTCTTGATGGGAAAATTTTTTGGATGGTTTTCCATTCTCCATTATAGCCAATGAGATTCATTAGAATGAATAGGTCCATATGGTAAGGGTTAGGGTTAGAGCTCAGGACACACTTATGTTTGGTGTGAATATTGGGTTTGGGTTTAGGGTTGGGTAAGATGTATTTTTAATATCACACTGAATGGTACATTCTTGATGGATAAAATCTTTGGATGGTTTTCCATTCTCCATTATAGCCTATAAGATTCATTAGAATGAATGGGCCCATATGGTAAGGGTTAGGGTTAGGGTTAGAGTTCAGGACACACTTATGTTTGGGTGAATATTGGGGTTGGGTTTAGGGTTGGGTAAGATGTATTTTTAATATCACACTGAATGGTACATTCTTGATGGGGAAAATTTTTGGATGTTTTTCAATTCTCCATTATAACCTATGAGATTCATTAAAATGAATGGGCCCATATGGTAAGGGTTAGGGTTAGGGTTAGAGTTCAGGACACACTTATGTTTGGGGTGAATATTGGGGTTGGGTTAATGGTTGGGTAAGATGTATTTTTAATATCACACTGAATGGTACACTCTTGATGGGGAAAAATTTTGGATGTTTTTCCATTCTCCATTATAGCCTATGAGATTCATTAAAATGAATGGGCCCATATGGTAAGGGTTAGGGTTAGGGTTAGAGTTCAGGACACACTTATGTTTCGGTGAATATTGGGGTTGGGTTTAGGGTTGGGTAAGAAGTATTTTTAATATCACACTGAATGGTATACTCTTGATAGGAAAATTTTTTGGATGGGTTTCCATTCTCCATTATAGCCTATGAGATTCATTAGAATGAATGGGCCCATATGGTAAGGGTTAGGGTTAGGGTTAGAGCTCAGGACACACTTATGTTTGGGTGAATATTGGGGTTGGGTTTAGGGTTGGGTAAGATGTATTTTTAATATCACACTGAATGGTATACTCTTGATGGGAAAATTTTTTGGATGGTTTTCCATTCTCCATTATAGCCTATGAGATTCATTAGAATGAATGGGTCCATATGGTAAGGGTTAGGGTTAGAGCTAAGGACACACTTATGTTTGGGTGAATATTGGGGTTATATTTAGGGTTGGGTTAGAAGTATTTTTAATATCACACTGAATGGTATACTCTTTATGGGAAAATTTTTTGGATGGTTTTCCATTCTCCATTATAGACTATGAGATTCATTAGAATGAATGGGCCCATATGGTAAGGGTTAGGGTTAGGGTTAGAGTTCAGGACACACTTATGTTTGGGTGAATATTGGGGTTGGGTTTAGGGTTGGGTAAGATGTATTTTTAATATCACACTGAATGGTACATTCTTGATGGGGAAAATTTTTGGATGTTTTTCAATTCTCCATTATAGCCTATGAGATTCATTAAAATGAATGGGCCCATATGGTAAGGGTTAGGGTTAGGGTTAGAGTTCAGGACACACTTATGTTTGGGTGAATATAGGGTTTGGGTTTAGGGTTGGGTAAGATGTATTTTTAATATCACACTGAATGGTACACTCTTGATGGGGAAAAATTTTGGATGTTTTTCCATTCTCCATTATAGCCTATGAGATTCATTAAAATGAATGGGCCCATATGGTAAGGGTTAGGGTTAGGGTTAGAGTTCAGTACACACTTATGTTTGGGTGAATATTGGGGTTGGGTTTAGGGTTGGGTAAGAAGTATTTTTAATATCACACTGAATGGTATACTCTTGATAGGAAAATTTTTTGGATGGGTTTCCACTCTCCATTATAGCCTATGAGATTCATTAGAATGAATGGGCCCATATGGTAAGGGTTAGGGTTAGGGTTAGAGCTCAGGACACACTTATGTTTGGGTGAATATTGGGGTTGGGTTTAGGGTTGGGTAAGATGTATTTTTAATATCACACTGAATGGTATACTCTTGATGGGAAAATTTTTTGGATGGTTTTCCATTCTCCATTATAGCCTATGAGATTCATTAGAATGAATGGGTCCATATGGTAAGGGTTAGGGTTAGAGCTAAGGACACACTTATGTTTGGGTGAATATTGGGGTTCTATTTAGGGTTGGGTTAGAAGTATTTTTAATATCACACTGAATGGTATACTCTTTATGGGAAAATTTTTTGGATGGTTTTCCATTCTCCATTATAGACTATGAGATTCATTAGAATGAATGGGTCCATATGGTAAGGGTTAGGGTTAGAGCTCAGGACACACTTATCTTTGGGTGAATATAGGGTTTGGGTTTAGGGTTGGGTAAGATGTATTTTTAATATCACACTGAATGGTACATTCTTGATGGATAAAATCTTTGGATGGTTTTCATTCTCCATTATAGCCTATGAGATTCATTAGAATGAATGGGCCCATATGGTAAGGGTTAGGGTTAGTGTTCAGGACACACTTATGTTTGGGTGAATATTGGGGTTGGGTTTAGGGTTGGGTAAGATGTATTTTTAATATCACACTGAATGGTACTTTCTTGATGGATAAAATCTTTGGATGGTTTTCCATTCTCCATTATAGCCTATGAGATTCATTAGAATGAATGGGCCCATATGGTAAGGGTTAGGGTTAGGGTTAGAGTTCAGGACACACTTATGTTTGGGTGAATATTGGGGTTGGGTTTAGGGTTGGGTAAGATGTATTTTTAATATCACACTGAATGGTACATTCTTGATGGGGAAAATTTTTGGATGTTTTTCAATTCTCCATTATAGCCTATGAGATTCATTAAAATGAATGGGCCCATATGGTAAGGGTTAGGGTTAGGGTTAGAGTTCAGGACACACTTATGTTTGGGTGAATATAGGGTTTGGGTTTAGGGTTGGGTAAGATGTATTTTTAATATCACACTGAATGGTACACTCTTGATGGGGAAAAATTTTGGATGTTTTTCCATTCTCCATTATAGCCTATGAGATTCATTAAAATGAATGGGCCCATATGGTAAGGGTTAGGGTTAGGGTTAGAGTTCAGTACACACTTATGTTTGGGTGAATATTGGGGTTGGGTTTAGGGTTGGGTAAGAAGTATTTTTAATATCACACTGAATGGTATACTCTTGATAGGAAAATTTTTTGGATGGGTTTCCATTCTCCATTATAGCCTATGAGATTCATTAGAATGAATGGGCCCATATGGTAAGGGTTAGGGTTAGGGTTAGAGCTCAGGACACACTTATGTTTGGGTGAATATTGGGGTTGGGTTTAGGGTTGGGTAAGATGTATTTTTAATATCACACTGAATGGTATACTCTTGATGGGAAAATTTTTTGGATGGTTTTCCATTCTCCATTATAGCCTATGAGATTCATTAGAATGAATGGGTCCATATGGTAAGGGTTAGGGTTAGAGCTAAGGACACACTTATGTTTGGGTGAATATTGGGGTTCTATTTAGGGTTGGGTTAGAAGTATTTTTAATATCACACTGAATGGTATACTCTTTATGGGAAAATTTTTTGGATGGTTTTCCATTCTCCATTATAGACTATGAGATTCATTAGAATGAATGGGTCCATATGGTAAGGGTTAGGGTTAGAGCTCAGGACACACTTATCTTTGGGTGAATATAGGGTTTGGGTTTAGGGTTGGGTAAGATGTATTTTTAATATCACACTGAATGGTACATTCTTGATGGATAAAATCTTTGGATGGTTTTCATTCTCCATTATAGCCTATGAGATTCATTAGAATGAATGGGCCCATATGGTAAGGGTTAGGGTTAGTGTTCAGGACACACTTATGTTTGGGTGAATATTGGGGTTGGGTTTAGGGTTGGGTAAGATGTATTTTTAATATCACACTGAATGGTACTTTCTTGATGGATAAAATCTTTGGATGGTTTTCCATTCTCCATTATAGCCTATGAGATTCATTAGAATGAATGGGCCCATATGGTAAGGGTTAGGGTTAGGGTTAGAGTTCAGGACACACTTATGTTTGGGTGAATATTGGGGTTGGGTTTAGGGTTGGGTAAGATGTATTTTTAATATCACACTGAATGGTACATTCTTGATGGGGAAAATTTTGGGATGTTTTTCAATTCTCCATTATAGCCTATGAGATTCATTAAAATGAATGGGCCCATATGGTAAGGGTTAGGGTTAGAGTTCAGGACACACTTATGTTTGGGTGAATATTGGGGTTGGGTTTAGGGTTGGGTAAGATGTATTTTAAATATCACACTGAATGGTACATTCTTGATGGGGAAAAATTTTGGATGTTTTTCCATTCTCCATTATAGCCTATGAGATTCATTAAAATGAATGGGCCCATATGGTAAGGGTTAGGGTTAGGGTTAGAGCTCAGGACACACTTATGTTTGGGTGAATATTGGGGTTGGGTTTAGGGTTGGGTAAGAAGAATTTTTAATATCACACTGAATGGTATACTCTTGATGGGAAAATTTTTTGGATGGTTTTCCATTCTCCATTATAGCCTATGAGATTCATTAGAATGAATGGGCCCATATGGTAAGGGTTAGGGTTAGGGTTAGAGCTCAGGACACACTTATGTTTGGGTGAATATTGGGGTTGGGTTTAGGGTTGGGTAAGAAGTATTTTTAATATCACACTGAATGGTATACTCTTGATGGAAATTTTTTGGATGGTTTTCCATTCTCCATTATAGCCTATGAGATTCATTAGAATGAATGGGCCCATATGGTAAGGGTTAGGGTTAGGGTTAGAGCTCAGGACACACTTATGTTTGGGTGAATATTGGGGTTGGGTTTAGGGTTGGGTAAGATGTATTTTTAATATCAAACTGAATGGTATACTCTTGATGGGAAAATTTTTTGGATGGTTTTCCATTCTCCATTATAGCCTATGAGATTCATTAGAATGAATGGGTCCATATGGTAAGGGTTAGGGTTAGAGCTAAGGACACACTTATGTTTGGGTGAATATTGGGGTTGGATTTAGGGTTGGGTAAGAAGTATTTTTAATATCACACTGAATGGTATACTCTTGATGGGAAAATTTTTTGGATGGTTTTCCATTCTCCATTATAGCCTATGAGATTCATTAGAATGAATGGGTCCATATGGTAAGGGTTAGTGTTAGAGCTCAGGACACACTTATGTCTGGGTGAATATTGGGGTTGGGTTTAGGGTTGGGTAAGATGTATTTTTAATATCACACTGAATGGTACATTCTTGATGGATAAAATCTTTGGATGGTTTTCCATTCTCCATTATAGCCTGTGAGATTCATTAGAATGAATGGGCCCATATGGTAAGGGTTAGGGTTAGGGTTAGAGTTCAGGACACACTTATGTTTGGGTGAATATAGGGGTTGGGTTTAGGGTTGGGTAAGATGTATTTTTAATATCACACTGAATGGTACATTCTTGATGGGGAAAATTTTTGGATGTTTTTCAATTCTCCATTATAGCCTATGAGATTCATTAAAATGAATGGGCCCATATAGTAAGGGTTAGGGTTAGGGTTAGAGTTCAGGACACACTTATGTTTGGGTGAATATTGGGGTTGGGTTTAGGGTTGGGTAAGATGTATTTTTAATATCACACTGAATGGTACATTCTTGATGGGGAAAATTTTGGGATGTTTTTCAATTCTCCATTATAGCCTATGAGATTCATTAAAATGAATGGGCCCATATGGTAAGGGTTAGGGTTAGAGTTCAGGACACACTTATGTTTGGGTGAATATTGGGGTTGGGTTTAGGGTTGGGTAAGATGTATTTTAAATATCACACTGAATGGTACACTCTTGATGGGGAAAATTTTTGGATGTTTTTCCATTCTCCATTATAGCCTATGAGATTCATTAAAATGAATGGGCCCATATGTTAAGGGTTAGGGTTAGGGTTAGAGCTCAGGACACACTTATGTTTGGGTGAATATTGGGGTTGGGTTTAGGGTTGGGTAAGAAGAATTTTTAATATCACACTGAATGGTATACCCTTGATGGGAAAATTTTTTGGATGGTTTTCAATTCTCCATTATAGCCTATGAGATTCATTAGAATGAATGGGCCCATATGGTAAGGGTTAGGGTTAGGGTTAGAGCTCAGGACACAATTATGTTTGGGTGAATATTGGGGTTGGGTTTAGGGTTGGGTAAGAAGTATTTTTAATATGACACTGAATGGTATACTCTTGATGGGAAAATTTTTTGGATGGTTTTCCGTTCTCCATTATAGCCTATGAGATTCATTAGAATGAATGGGCCCATATGGTAAGGGTTAGGGTTAGGGTTAGAGCTCAGGACACACTTATATCTGGGTGAATATTGGGGTTGGGTTTAGGGTTGGGTAAGATGTATTTTTAATATCACACTGAATGGTACATTCTTGATGGGGAAAAATTTTGGATGTTTTTCCATTCTCCATTATAGCCTATGAGATTCATTAAAATGAATGGGCCCATATCGTAAGGGTTAGGGTTAGGGTTAGAGTTCAGGACACACTTATGTTTGGGTGAGAGTTCAGGACACACTTATGTTTGGGTGAATATTGGGGTGGGGTTTAGGGTTGGGTAAGAAGTATTTTTAATATCACACTGAATGGTATACTCTTGATGGGAAAATTTTTTGGATGGTTTTCCATTCTCCATTATAGCCTATGAGATTCTTTAGAATGAATAGAACCATATGGTAAGTGTTAAGGTTAGGGTTAGAGCTCAGGACACACTTATGTTTGGGTGAATATTGGGGTTGGGTTTAGGGTTGGGTAAGATGTATTTTTAATATCACACTGAATGCTACATTCTTGATGGGAAAAATCTTTGGATGGTTTTCCATTCTCCATTATAGCCTATGAGATTCATTAAAATGAATGGGCCCATATGGTAAGGGTTAGGGTTAGAGCTCAGGACACACTTATGTTTGGGTGAATATTGGGGTTGGGTTTAGGGTTGGGTAAGATGTATTTTTAATATCACACTGAATGGTACATTCTTGATGGATAAAATCTTTGGATGGTTTTCCATTCTCCATTATAGCCTATGAGATTCATTAGAATGAATGGGCCCATATGGTAAGGGTTAGGGTTAGGGTTAGAGTTCAGGACACACTTATGTTTGGGTGAATATTGGGGTTGGGTTTAGGGTTGGGTAAGATGTATTTTTAATATCACACTGAATGGTACATTCTTGATGGGGAAAATTTTGGGATGTTTTTCAATTCTCCATTATAGCCTATGAGATTCATTAAAATGAATGGGCCCATATGGTAAGGGTTAGGGTTAGGGTTAGAGTTCAGGACACACTTATGTTTGGGTGAATATTGGGGTTGGGTTAATGGTTGGGTAAGATGTATTCTTAATATCACACTGAATGGTACACTCTTGATGGGGAAAAATTTTGGATGTTTTTCCATTCTCCATTATAGCCTATGAGATTCATTAAAATGAATGGGCCCATATGGTAAGGGTTAGGGTTAGGGTTAGAGTTCAGGACACACTTATGTTTGGGTGAATATTGGGGTTGGGTTTAGGGTTGGGTAAGAAGTGTTTTTAATATCACACTGAATGGTATACTCTTGATAGGAAAATTTTTTGGATGGGTTTCCATTCTCCATTATAGCCTATGAGATTCATTAGAATGAATGGGCCCATATGGTAAGGATTAGGGTTAGGGTTAGAGCTCAGGACACACTTATGTCTGGGTGAATATTGGGGTTGGGTTTATGGTTGGGTAAGATGTATTTTTAATATCACACTGAATGGTACACTCTTGATGGGGAAAAATTTTGGGATGTTTTTCAATTCTCCATTATAGCCTATGAGATTCATTAAAATGAATGGGCCCATATGGTAAGGGTTAGGGTTAGAGTTCAGGACACAGTTATGTTTGGGTGAATATTGGGGTTGGGTTTAGGGTTGGGTAAGATGTATTTTAAATATCACACTGAATGGTACATTCTTGATGGGGAAAAATTTTGGATGTTTTTCCATTCTCCATTATAGCCTATGAGATTCATTAAAATGAATGGGCCCATATGGTAAGGGTTAGGGTTAGGGTTAGAGCTCAGGACACACTTATGTTTGGGTGAATATTGGGGTTGGGTTTAGGGTTGGGTAAGAAGAATTTTTAATATCACACTGAATGGTATACTCTTGATGGGAAAATTTTTTGGATGGTTTTCCATTCTCCATTATAGCCTATGAGATTCATTAGAATGAATGGGTCCATATGGTAAGGGTTAGTGTTAGAGTTCAGGACACACTTATGTTTGGGTGAATATTGGGGTTGGGTTTAGGGTTGGGTAAGATGTATTTTTAATATCACACTGAATGGTACATTCTTGATGGGGAAAATTTTTGGATGTTTTTCAATTCTCCATTATAACCTATGAGATTCATTAAAATGAATGGGCCCATATGGTAAGGGTTAGGGTTAGGGTTAGAGTTCAGGACACACTTATGTTTGGGTGAATATTGGGGTTGGGTTAATGGTTGGGTAAGATGTATTTTTAATATCACACTGAATGGTACACTCTTGATGGGGAAAAATTTTGGATGTTTTTCCATTCTCCATTATAGCCTATGAGATTCATTAAAATGAATGGGCCCATATGGTAAGGGTTAGGGTTAGGGTTAGAGTTCAGGACACACTTATGTTTGGGTGAATATTGGGGTTGGGTTTAGGGTTGGGTAAGAAGTATTTTTAATATCACACTGAATGGTATACTCTTGATAGGAAAATTTTTTGGATGGGTTTCCATTCTCCATTATAGCCTATGAGATTCATTAGAATGAATGGGCCCATATGGTAAGGGTTAGGGTTAGGGTTAGAGCTCAGGACACACTTATGTTTGGGTGAATATTGGGGTTGGGTTTAGGGTTGGGTAAGATGTATTTTTAATATCACACTGAATGGTATACTCTTGATGGGAAAATTTTTTGGATGGTTTTCCATTCTCCATTATAGCCTATGAGATTCATTAGAATGAATGGGTCCATATGGTAATGGTTAGGGTTAGAGCTAAGGACACACTTATGTTTGGGTGAATATTGGGGTTATATTTAGGGTTGGGTTAGAAGTATTTTTAATATCACACTGAATGGTATACTCTTTATGGGAAAAATTTTTGGATGGTTTTTCCATTCTCCATTATAGACTATGAGATTCATTAGAATGAATGGGCCCATATGGTAAGGGTTAGGGTTAGGGTTAGAGTTCAGGACACACTTATGTTTGGGTGAATATTGGGGTTGGGTTTAGGGTTGGGTAAGATGTATTTTTAATATCACACTGAATGGTACATTCTTGATGGGGAAAATTTTTGGATGTTTTTCAATTCTCCATTATAGCCTATGAGATTCATTAAAATGAATGGGCCCATATGGTAAGGGTTAGGGTTAGGGTTAGAGTTCAGGACACACTTATGTTTGGGTGAATATTGGGGTTGGGTTAATGGTTGGGTAAGATGTATTTTTAATATCACACTGAATGGTACACTCTTGATGGGGAAAAATTTTGGATGTTTTTCCATTCTCCATTATAGCCTATGAGATTCATTAAAATGAATGGGCCCATATGGTAAGGGTTAGGGTTAGGGTTAGAGTTCAGTACACACTTATGTTTGGGTGAATATTGGGGTTGGGTTTAGGGTTGGGTAAGAAGTATTTTTAATATCACACTGAATGGTATACTCTTGATAGGAAAAATTTTTGGATGGGTTTCCATTCTCCATTATAGCCTATGAGATTCATTAGAATGAATGGGCTTATATGGTAAGGGTTAGGGTTAGGGTTAGAGCTCAGGACACACTTATGTTTGGGTGAATATTGGGGTTGGGTTTAGGGTTGGGTAAGATGTATTTTTAATATCACACTGAATGGTATACTCTTGATGGGAAAATTTTTTGGATGGTTTTCCATTCTCCATTATAGCCTATGAGATTCATTAGAATGAATGGGTCCATATGGTAAGGGTTAGGGTTAGAGCTAAGGACACACTTATGTTTGGGTGAATATTGGGGTTATATTTAGGGTTGGGTTAGAAGTATTTTTAATATCACACTGAATGGTATACTCTTTATGGGAAAATTTTTTGGATGGTTTTCCATTCTCCATTATAGACTATGAGATTCATTAGAATGAATGGGTCCATATGGTAAGGGTTAGGGTTAGAGCTCAGGACACACTTATCTTTGGGTGAATATAGGGGTTTGGGTTTAGGGTTGGGTAAGATGTATTTTTAATATCACACTGAATGGTACATTCTTGATGGATAAAATCTTTGGATGGTTTTCATTCTCCATTATAGCCTATGAGATTCATTAGAATGAATGGGCCCATATGGTAAGGGTTAGGGTTAGAGTTCAGGACACACTTATGTTTGGGTGAATATTGGGGTTGGGTTTAGGGTTGGGTAAGATGTATTTTTAATATCACACTGAATGGTACTTTCTTGATGGATAAAATCTTTGGATGGTTTTCCATTCTCCATTATAGCCTATGAGATTCATTAGAATGAATGGGCCCATATGGTAAGGGTTAGGGTTAGGGTTAGAGTTCAGGACACACTTATGTTTGGGTGAATATTGGGGTTGGGTTTAGGGTTGGGTAAGATGTATTTTTAATATCACACTGAATGGTACATTCTTGATGGGGAAAATTTTGGGATGTTTTTCAATTCTCCATTATAGCCTATGAGATTCATTAAAATGAATGGGCCCATATGGTAAGGGTTAGGGTTAGAGTTCAGGACACAGTTATGTTTGGGTGAATATTGGGGTTGGGTTTAGGGTTGGGTAAGATGTATTTTAAATATCACACTGAATGGTACATTCTTGATGGGGAAAAATTTTGGATGTTTTTCCATTCTCCATTATAGCCTATGAGATTCATTAAAATGAATGGGCCCATATGGTAAGGGTTAGGGTTAGGGTTAGAGCTCAGGACACACTTATGTTTGGGTGAATATTGGGGTTGGGTTTAGGGTTGGGTAAGAAGAATTTTTAATATCACACTGAATGGTATACTCTTGATGGGAAAATTTTTTGGATGGTTTTCCATTCTCCATTATAGCCTATGAGATTCATTAGAATGAATGGGCCCATATGGTAAGGGTTAGGGTTAGGGTTAGAGCTCAGGACACACTTATGTTTGGGTGAATATTGGGGTTGGGTTTAGGGTTGGGTAAGAAGTATTTTTAATATCACACTGAATGGTATACTCTTGATGGAAATTTTTTGGATGGTTTTCCATTCTCCATTATAGCCTATGAGATTCATTAGAATGAATGGGCCCATATGGTAAGGGTTAGGGTTAGGGTTAGAGCTCAGGACACACTTATGTTTGGGTGAATATTGGGGTTGGGTTTAGGGTTGGGTAAGATGTATTTTTAATATCAAACTGAATGGTATACTCTTGATGGGAAAATTTTTTGGATGGTTTTCCATTCTCCATTATAGCCTATGAGATTCATTAGAATGAATGGGTCCATATGGTAAGGGTTAGGGTTAGAGCTAAGGACACACTTATGTTTGGGTGAATATTGGGGTTGGATTTAGGGTTGGGTAAGAAGTATTTTTAATATCACACTGAATGGTATACTCTTGATGGGAAAAATTTTTGGATGGTTTTCCATTCTCCATTATAGCCTATGAGATTCATTAGAATGAATGGGTCCATATGGTAAGGGTTAGTGTTAGAGCTCAGGACACACTTATGTCTGGGTGAATATTGGGGTTGGGTTTAGGGTTGGGTAAGATGTATTTTTAATATCACACTGAATGGTACATTCTTGATGGATAAAATCTTTGGATGGTTTTCCATTCTCCATTATAGCCTGTGAGATTCATTAGAATGAATGGGCCCATATGGTAAGGGTTAGGGTTAGGGTTAGAGTTCAGGACACACTTATGTTTGGGTGAATATAGGGGTTGGGTTTAGGGTTGGGTAAGATGTATTTTTAATATCACACTGAATGGTACATTCTTGATGGGGAAAATTTTTGGATGTTTTTCAATTCTCCATTATAGCCTATGAGATTCATTAAAATGAATGGGCCCATATAGTAAGGGTTAGGGTTAGGGTTAGAGTTCAGGACACACTTATGTTTGGGTGAATATTGGGGTTGGGTTTAGGGTTGGGTAAGATGTATTTTTAATATCACACTGAATGGTACATTCTTGATGGGGAAAATTTTGGGATGTTTTTCAATTCTCCATTATAGCCTATGAGATTCATTAAAATGAATGGGCCCATATGGTAAGGGTTAGGGTTAGAGTTCAGGACACACTTATGTTTGGGTGAATATTGGGGTTGGGTTTAGGGTTGGGTAAGATGTATTTTAAATATCACACTGAATGGTACACTCTTGATGGGGAAAATTTTTGGATGTTTTTCCATTCTCCATTATAGCCTATGAGATTCATTAAAATGAATGGGCCCATATGTTAAGGGTTAGGGTTAGGGTTAGAGCTCAGGACACACTTATGTTTGGGTGAATATTGGGGTTGGGTTTAGGGTTGGGTAAGAAGAATTTTTAATATCACACTGAATGGTATACCCTTGATGGGAAAATTTTTTGGATGGTTTTCAATTCTCCATTATAGCCTATGAGATTCATTAGAATGAATGGGCCCATATGGTAAGGGTTAGGGTTAGGGTTAGAGCTCAGGACACAATTATGTTTGGGTGAATATTGGGGTTGGGTTTAGGGTTGGGTAAGAAGTATTTTTAATATGACACTGAATGGTATACTCTTGATGGGAAAATTTTTTGGATGGTTTTCCGTTCTCCATTATAGCCTATGAGATTCATTAGAATGAATGGGCCCATATGGTAAGGGTTAGGGTTAGGGTTAGAGCTCAGGACACACTTATATCTGGGTGAATATTGGGGCTGGGTTTAGGGTTGGGTAAGATGTATTTTTAATATCACACTGAATGGTACATTCTTGATGGGGAAAAATTTTGGATGTTTTTCCATTCTCCATTATAGCCTATGAGATTCATTAAAATGAATGGGCCCATATCGTAAGGGTTAGGGTTAGGGTTAGAGTTCAGGACACACTTATGTTTGGGTGAATATTGGGGTTGGGTTTAGGGTTGGGTAAGAAGTATTTTTAATATCACACTGAATGGTATACTCTTGATGGGAAAAATTTTTGGATGGTTTTCCATTCTCCATTATAGCCTATGAGATTCTTTAGAATGAATAGAACCATATGGTAAGTGTTAAGGTTAGGGTTAGAGCTCAGGACACACTTATGTTTGGGTGAATATTGGGGTTGGGTTTAGGGTTGGGTAAGATGTATTTTTAATATCACACTGAATGCTACATTCTTGATGGGAAAAATCTTTGGATGGTTTTCCATTCTCCATTATAGCCTATGAGATTCATTAAAATGAATGGGCCCATATGGTAAGGGTTAGGGTTAGAGCTCAGGACACACTTATGTTTGGGTGAATATTGGGGTTGGGTTTAGGGTTGGGTAAGATGTATTTTTAATATCACACTGAATGGTACATTCTTGATGGATAAAATCTTTGGATGGTTTTCCATTCTCCATTATAGCCTATGAGATTCATTAGAATGAATGGGCCCATATGGTAAGGGTTAGGGTTAGGGTTAGAGTTCAGGACACACTTATGTTTGGGTGAATATTGGGGTTGGGTTTAGGGTTGGGTAAGATGTATTTTTAATATCACACTGAATGGTACATTCTTGATGGGGAAAATTTTGGGATGTTTTTCAATTCTCCATTATAGCCTATGAGATTCATTAAAATGAATGGGCCCATATGGTAAGGGTTAGGGTTAGGGTTAGAGTTCAGGACACACTTATGTTTGGGTGAATATTGGGGTTGGGTTAATGGTTGGGTAAGATGTATTCTTAATATCACACTGAATGGTACACTCTTGATGGGGAAAAATTTTGGATGTTTTTCCATTCTCCATTATAGCCTATGAGATTCATTAAAATGAATGGGCCCATATGGTAAGGGTTAGGGTTAGGGTTAGAGTTCAGGACACACTTATGTTTGGGTGAATATTGGGGTTGGGTTTAGGGTTGGGTAAGAAGTGTTTTTAATATCACACTGAATGGTATACTCTTGATAGGAAAATTTTTTGGATGGGTTTCCATCTCCATTATAGCCTATGAGATTCATTAGAATGAATGGGCCCATATGGTAAGGATTAGGGTTAGGGTTAGAGCTCAGGACACACTTATGTCTGGGTGAATATTGGGGTTGGGTTTATGGTTGGGTAAGATGTATTTTTAATATCACACTGAATGGTACACTCTTGATGGGGAAAAATTTTGGATGTTTTTCCATTCTCCATTATAGCCTATGAGATTCATTAAAATGAATGGGCCCATATGGTAAGGCTTAGGGTTAGGGTTAGAGTTCAGGACACACTTATGTTTGGTGAATATTGGGGTTGGGTTTAGGGTTGGGTAAGAAGTATTTTTAATATCACACTGAATGGTATACTCTTGATGGGAAAATTTTTTGGATGGTTTTCCATTCCCCATTATAGCCTATGAGATTCATTAGAATGAATGGGTCCATATGGTAAGGGTTAGGGTTAGAGCTCAGGACACACTTATGTTTGGGTGAATATTGGGGTTGGGTTTAGGGTTGGGTAAGATGTATTTTTAATATCACACTGAATGGTACATTCTTGATGGATAAAATCTTTGGATGGTTTTCCATTCTCCATTATAGCCTATGAGATTAATTAGAATGAATGGGCCCATATGGTAAGGGTTAGGGTTAGGGTTAGAGTTCAGGACACACTTATGTTTGGGTGAATATTGGGGTTGGGTTTAGGGTTGGGTAAGATGTATTTTTAATATCACACTGAATGGTACATTCTTGATGGGGAAAATTTTGGGATATTTTTCAATTCTCCATTATAGCCTATGAGATTCATTAAAATGAATGGGCCCATATGGTAAGGGTTAGGGTTAGAGTTCAGGACACACTTATGTTTGGGTGAATATTGGGGTTGGGTTTAGGGTTGGGTAAGATGTATTTTAAATATCACACTGAATGGTACACTCTTGATAGGGAAAAATTTTGGATGTTTTTCCATTCTCCATTATAGCCTATGAGATTCATTAAAATGAATGGGCCCATATGGTAAGGGTTAGGGTTAGTGTTAGAGCTCAGGACACACTTATGTTTGGGTGAATATTGGGGTTGGGTTTAGGGTTGGGTAAGAAGAATTTTTAATATCACACTGAATGGTATACTCTTGATGGGAAAATTTTTTGGATGGTTTTCCATTCTCCATTATAGCCTATGAGATTCATTAGAATGAATGGGCCCATATGGTAAGGGTTAGGGTTAGGGTTAGAGCTCAGGACACACTTATGTTTGGGTGAATATTGGGGTTGGGTTTAGGGTTGGGTAAGAAGTATTTTTAATATCACACTGAATGGTATACTCTTGATGGGAAAATTTTTGGATGGTTTTCCGTTCTCCATTATAGCTTATGAGATTCATTAGAATGAATGGGCCCATATGGTAAGGGTTAGGGTTAGGGTTAGAGCTCAGGACACACTTATGTCTGGGTGAATATTGGGGTTGGGTTTAGGGTTGGGTAAGATGTATTTTTAATATCACACTGAATGGTACATTCTTGATGGGGAAAATTTTTGGATGTTTTTCCATTCTCCATTATAGCCTATGAGATTCATTAAAATGAATGGGCCCATATGGTAAGGGTTAGGGTTAGGGTTAGAGTTCAGGACACACTTATGTTTGGGTGAATATTGGGGTTGGGTTAATGGTTGGGTAAGATGAATTTTTAATATCACACTGAATGGTACACTCTTGATGGGGAAAATTTTTGGATGTTTTTCCATTCTCCATTATAGCCTATGAGATTCATTAAAATGAATGGGCCCATATGGTAAGGGTTAGGGTTAGGGTTAGAGTTCAGGACACACTTATGTTTGGGTGAATATTGGGGTTGGGTTTAGGGTTGGGTAAGATGAATTTTTAATATCACACTGAATGGTACACTCTTGATGGGGAAAATTTTTGGATGTTTTTCCATTCTCCATTATAGCCTATGAGATTCATTAAAATGAATGGGCCCATATGGTAAGGGTTAGGGTTAGGGTTAGAGTTCAGGACACACTTATGTTTGGGTGAATATTGGGGTTGGGTTAATGGTTGGGTAAGATGAATTTTTAATATCACACTGAATGGTACACTCTTGATGGGGAAAATTTTTGGATGTTTTTCCATTCTCCATTATAGCCTATGAGATTCATTAAAATGAATGGGCCCATATGGTAAGGGTTAGGGTTAGGGTTAGAGTTCAGGACACACTTATGTTTGGGTGAATATTGGGGTTGGGTTTAGGGTTGGGTAAGATGAATTTTTAATATCACACTGAATGGTACACTCTTGATGGGGAAAATTTTTGGATGTTTTTCCATTCTCCATTATAGCCTATGAGATTCATTAAAATGAATGGGCCCATATGGTACGGGTTAGGGTTAGAGTTCAGGACACACTTATGTTTGGGTGAATATTGGTGTTGGGTTTAGGGTTGGGTTAGATGTATTTTTAATATCACACTGAATGGTACATTCTTGATGGGGAAAATTTTTGGATGTTTTTCCATTCTCCATTATAGCCTATGAGATTCATTAAAATGAATGGGCCCATATGGTAAGGGTTAGGGTTAGAGTTCAGGACACACTTATGTTTGGGTGAATATTGGGGTTGGGTTAATGGTTGGGTAAGATGAATTTTTAATATCACACTGAATGGTACACTCTTGATGGGGAAAATTTTTGGATGTTTTTCCATTCTCCATTATAGCCTATGAGATTCATTAAAATGAATGGGCCCATATGGTAAGGGTTAGGGTTAGGGTTAGAGTTCAGGACACACTTATGTTTGGGTGAATATTGGGGTTGGGTTTAGGGTTGGGTAAGATGAATTTTTAATATCACACTGAATGGTACACTCTTGATGGGGAAAATTTTTGGATGTTTTTCCATTCTCCATTATAGCCTATGAGATTCATTAAAATGAATGGGCCCATATGGTAAGGGTTAGGGTTAGGGTTAGAGTTCAGGACACACTTATGTTTGGGTGAATATTGGGGTTGGGTTAATGGTTGGGTAAGATGAATTTTTAATATCACACTGAATGGTACACTCTTGATGGGGAAAATTTTTGGATGTTTTTCCATTCTCCATTATAGCCTATGAGATTCATTAAAATGAATGGGCCCATATGGTAAGGGTTAGGGTTAGGGTTAGAGTTCAGGACACACTTATGTTTGGATGAATATTGGGGTTGGGTTTAGGGTTGGGTAAGATGAATTTTTAATATCACACTGAATGGTACACTCTTGATGGGGAAAATTTTTGGATGTTTTTCCATTCTCCATTATAGCCTATGAGATTCATTAAAATGAATGGGCCCATATGGTACGGGTTAGGGTTAGAGTTCAGGACACACTTATGTTTGGGTGAATATTGGGGTTGGGTTTAGGGTTGGGTTAGATGTATTTTTAATATAACACTGAATGGTACACTCTTGATGCGGAAAAATTTGGGATGTTTTTCCATTCTCCATTATAGCCTGTGAGATTCATTAAAATGAATGGGCCCATATGGTAAGGGTTTGGGTTAGGGTTAGAGCTCAGGACACAGTTATGTATGGGTGAATATTGGGGTGGGTTTAGGGTTGGGTAAGAAGAATTTTTAATATCACACTGAATGGTATACTCTTGATGGGAAATTTTTTTGGATGGTTTTCCATTCTCCATTATAGCCTATGAGATTCATTAGAATGAATGGGCCCATATGGTAAGGGTTAGGGTTAGGGTTAGAGCTCAGGACACACTTATGTTTGGGTGAATATTGGGGTTGGGTTAATGATTGGGTAAGATGTATTTTTAATATCACACTGAATGGTATACTCTTGATGGGAAAATTTTTTGGATGGTTTTCCATTCTCCATTATAGCCTATGAGATTCATTAGAATGAATGGGTCCATATGGTAAGGGTTAGGGTTAGAGCTAAGGACACACTTATGTTTGGGTGAATATTGGGGTTGGGTTTAGGGTTGGGTAAGAAGTATTTTTAATATCACACTGAATGGTATACTCTTGATGGGAAAATTTTTTGGATGGTTTTCCATTCTCCATTATAGCCTATGAGATTCATTAGAATGAATGGGCCCATATGGTAAGGGTTAGGGTTAGGGTTAGAGTTCAGGACACACTTATGTTTGGGTGAATATTGGGGTTGGGTTTAGGGTTGGGTAAGATGTATTTTTAATATCACACTGAATGGTACATTCTTGATGGGGAAAATTTTTGGATGTTTTTCAATTCTCCATTATAGCCTATGAGATTCATTAAAATGAATGGGCCCATATGGTAAGGGTTAGGGTTAGAGTTCAGGACACACTTATGTTTGGGTGAGTATTGGGTTTGGGTTTAGGGTTGGGTAAGATGTATTTTAAATATCACACTGAATGGTACACTCTTGATTTGGAAAAATTTTGGATGTTTTTCCATTCTCCATTATAGCCTATGAGATTCATTAAAATGAATGGGCCCATATGGTAAGGGTTAGGGTTAGGGTTAGAGCTCAGGACACACTTATGTTTGGGTGAATATTGGGGTTGGGTTTAGGGTTGGGTAAGAAGAATTTTTAATATCACACTGAATGGTACATTCTTGATGGATAAAATCTTTGGATGGTTTTCCATTATCCATTATAGCCTATGAGATTCATTAGAATGAATGGGCCCATATGGTAAGGGTTAGGGTTAGGGTTAGAGTTCAGGACACACTTATGTTTGGGTGAATATTGGGGTTGGGTTTAGGGTTGGGTAAGATGAATTTTTAATATCACACTGAATGGTACACTCTTGATGGGGAAAATTTTTGGATGTTTTTCCATTCTCCATTATAGCCTATGAGATTCATTAAAATGAATGGGCCCATATGGTACGGGTTAGGGTTAGAGTTCAGGACACACTTATGTTTGGGTGAATATTGGGGTTGGGTTTAGGGTTGGGTTAGATGTATTTTTAATATCACACTGAATGGTACATTCTTGATGGGGAAAATTTTTGGATGTTTTTCCATTCTCCATTGTAGCCTATGAGATTCATTAAAATGAATGGCCCCATATGGTAAGGGTTAGGGTTAGGGTTAGAGTTCAGGACACACTTATGTTTGGGTGAGTATTGGGGTTGGGTTAATGGTTGGGTAAGATGAATTTTTAATATCACACTGAATGGTACACTCTTGATGGGGAAAATTTTTGGATGTTTTTCCATTCTCCATTATAGCCTATGAGATTCATTAAAATGAATGGGCCCATATGGTAAGGGTTAGGGTTAGGGTTAGAGTTCAGGACACACTTATGTTTGGGTGAATATTGGGGTTGGGTTTAGGGTTGGGTAAGATGAATTTTTAATATCACACTGAATGGTACACTCTTGATGGGGAAAATTTTTGGATGTTTTTCCATTCTCCATTATAGCCTATGAGATTCATTAAAATGAATGGGCCCATATGGTAAGGGTTAGGGTTAGGGTTAGAGTTCAGGACACACTTATGTTTGGGTGAATATTGGGGTTGGGTTAATGGTTGGGTAAGATGAATTTTTAATATCACACTGAATGGTACACTCTTGATGGGGAAAATTTTTGGATGTTTTTCCATTCTCCATTATAGCCTATGAGATTCATTAAAATGAATGGGCCCATATGGTAAGGGTTAGGGTTAGGGTTAGAGTTCAGGACACACTTATGTTTGGATGAATATTGGGGTTGGGTTTAGGGTTGGGTAAGATGAATTTTTAATATCACACTGAATGGTACACTCTTGATGGGGAAAATTTTTGGATGTTTTTCCATTCTCCATTATAGCCTATGAGATTCATTAAAATGAATGGGCCCATATGGTACGGGTTAGGGTTAGAGTTCAGGACACACTTATGTTTGGGTGAATATTGGGGTTGGGTTTAGGGTTGGGTTAGATGTATTTTTAATATAACACTGAATGGTACACTCTTGATGCGGAAAAATTTGGGATGTTTTTCCATTCTCCATTATAGCCTATGAGATTCATTAAAATGAATGGGCCCATATGGTAAGGGTTTGGGTTAGGGTTAGAGCTCAGGACACAGTTATGTATGGGTGAATATTGGGGTGGGTTTAGGGTTGGGTAAGAAGAATTTTTAATATCACACTGAATGGTATACTCTTGATGGGAAATTTTTTTGGATGGTATTCCATTCTCCATTATAGCCTATGAGATTCATTAGAATGAATGGGCCCATATGGTAAGGGTTAGGGTTAGGGTTAGAGCTCAGGACACACTTATGTTTGGGTGAATATTGGGGTTGGGTTAATGATTGGGTAAGATGTATTTTTAATATCACACTGAATGGTATACTCTTGATGGGAAAATTTTTTGGATGGTTTTCCATTCTCCATTATAGCCTATGAGATTCATTAGAATGAATGGGTCCATATGGTAAGGGTTAGGGTTAGAGCTAAGGACACACTTATGTTTGGGTGAATATTGGGGTTGGGTTTAGGGTTGGGTAAGAAGTATTTTTAATATCACACTGAATGGTATACTCTTGATGGGAAAATTTTTTGGATGGTTTTCCATTCTCCATTATAGCCTATGAGATTCATTAGAATGAATGGGCCCATATGGTAAGGGTTAGGGTTAGGGTTAGAGTTCAGGACACACTTATGTTTGGGTGAATATTGGGGTTGGGTTTAGGGTTGGGTAAGATGTATTTTTAATATCACACTGAATGGTACATTCTTGATGGGGAAAATTTTTGGATGTTTTTCAATTCTCCATTATAGCCTATGAGATTCATTAAAATGAATGGGCCCATATGGTAAGGGTTAGGGTTAGAGTTCAGGACACACTTATGTTTGGGTGAGTATTGGGTTTGGGTTTAGGGTTGGGTAAGATGTATTTTAAATATCACACTGAATGGTACACTCTTGATTTGGAAAAATTTTGGATGTTTTTCCATTCTCCATTATAGCCTATGAGATTCATTAAAATGAATGGGCCCATATGGTAAGGGTTAGGGTTAGGGTTAGAGCTCAGGACACACTTATGTTTGGGTGAATATTGGGGTTGGGTTTAGGGTTGGGTAAGAAGAATTTTTAATATCACACTGAATGGTACATTCTTGATGGATAAAATCTTTGGATGGTTTTCCATTATCCATTATAGCCTATGAGATTCATTAGAATGAATGGGCCCATATGGTAAGGGTTAGGGTTAGGGTTAGAGTTCAGGACACACTTATGTTTGGGTGAATATTGGGGTTGGGTTTAGGGTTGGGTAAGATGAATTTTTAATATCACACTGAATGGTACACTCTTGATGGGGAAAATTTTTGGATGTTTTTCCATTCTACATTATAGCCTATGAGATTCATTAAAATGAATGGGCCCATATGGTACGGGTTAGGGTTAGAGTTCAGGACACACTTATGTTTGGGTGAATATTGGGGTTGGGTTTAGGGTTGGGTAAGATGTATTTTTAATATCACACTGAATGGTACATTCTTGATGTGGAAAATTTTTGAATGTTTTTCAATTCTCCATTATAGCCTATGAGATTCATTAAAATGAATGGGCCCATATGGTAAGGGTTAGGGTTAGGGTTAGAGTTCAGGACACACTTATGTTTGGGTGAATATTGGGGTTGGGTTAATGGTTGGGTAAGATGTATTTTTAATATCACACTGAATGGTACACTCTTGATGGGGAAAATTTTTGGATGTTTTTCCATTCTCCATTATAGCCTATGAGATTCATTAAAATGAATGGGCCCATATGGTACGGGTTAGGGTTAGAGTTCAGGACACACTTATGTTTGGGTGAATATTGGGGTTGGGTTTAGGGTTGGGTAAGATGTATTTTTAATATCACACTGAATGGTACACTCTTGATGGGGGAAAATTTTGGATGTTTTTCCATTCTCCATTATAGCCTATGAGATTCATTAGAATGTATGGGCCCATATGGTAAGGGTTAGGGTTAGGGTTAGAGCTCAGGACACACTTATGTCTGGGTGAATATTGGGGTTGGGTTTAGGGTTGGGTAAGATGTATTTTTAATATCACACTGAATGGTACATTCTTGATGGGGAAAAATTTTGGATGTTTTTCCATTCTCCATTATAGCCTATGAGATTCATTAAAATGAATGGGCCCATATGGTAAGGGATAGGGTTAGGGTTAGAGTTCAGGACATACTTATGTTTGGGTGAATATTGGGGTTGGCTTTAGGGTTGGGTAAGAAGTATTTTTAATATCACACTGAATGGTATACTCTTGATGGGAAAATTTTTTGGATGGTTTTCCATTCTCCATTATAGCCTATGAGATTCTTTAGAATGAATAGAACCATATGGTAAGTGTTAAGGTTAGGGTTGGAGCTCAGGACACACTTATGTTTGGGTGAATATTGGGGTTGGGTTTAGGGTTGGGTAAGATGTATTTTAAATATCACACTGAATGGTACACTCTTGATGGGGAAAAATTTTGGATGTTTTTCCATTCTCCATTATAGCCTATGAGATTCATTAAAATGAATGGGCCCATATGGTAAGGGTTAGGGTTAGTGTTAGAGCTCAGGACACACTTATGTTTGGGTGAATATTGGGGTTGGGTTTAGGGTTGGGTAAGAAGAATTTTTAATATCACACTGAATGGTATACTCTTGATGGGAAAATTTTTTGGATGGTTTTCCATTCTCCATTATAGCCTATGAGATTCATTAGAATGAATGGGCCCATATGGTAAGGGTTAGGGTTAGGGTTAGAGCTCAGGACACACTTATGTTTGGGTGAATATTGGGGTTGGGTTTAGGGTTGGGTAAGAAGTATTTTTAATATCACACTGAATGGTATACTCTTGATGGGAAAATTTTTTGGATGGTTTTCCGTTCTCCATTATAGCTTATGAGATTCATTAGAATGAATGGGCCCATATGGTAAGGGTTAGGGTTAGGGTTAGAGCTCAGGACACACTTATGTCTGGGTGAATATTGGGGTTGGGTTTAGGGTTGGGTAAGATGTATTTTTAATATCACACTGAATGGTACATTCTTGATGGGGAAAATTTTTGGATGTTTTTCCATTCTCCATTATAGCCTATGAGATTCATTAAAATGAATGGGCCCATATGGTAAGGGTTAGGGTTAGGGTTAGAGTTCAGGACACACTTATGTTTGGGTGAATATTGGGGTTGGGTTAATGGTTGGGTAAGATGAATTTTTAATATCACACTGAATGGTACACTCTTGATGGGGAAAATTTTTGGATGTTTTTCCATTCTCCATTATAGCCTATGAGATTCATTAAAATGAATGGGCCCATATGGTAAGGGTTAGGGTTAGGGTTAGAGTTCAGGACACACTTATGTTTGGGTGAATATTGGGGTTGGGTTTAGGGTTGGGTAAGATGAATTTTTAATATCACACTGAATGGTACACTCTTGATGGGGAAAATTTTTGGATGTTTTTCCGTTCTCCATTATAGCCTATGAGATTCATTAAAATGAATGGGCCCATATGGTAAGGGTTAGGGTTAGGGTTAGAGTTCAGGACACACTTATGTTTGGGTGAATATTGGGGTTGGGTTAATGGTTGGGTAAGATGAATTTTTAATATCACACTGAATGGTACACTCTTGATGGGGAAAATTTTTGGATGTTTTTCCATTCTCCATTATAGCCTATGAGATTCATTAAAATGAATGGGCCCATATGGTAAGGGTTAGGGTTAGGGTTAGAGTTCAGGACACACTTATGTTTGGGTGAATATTGGGGTTGGGTTTAGGGTTGGGTAAGATGAATTTTTAATATCACACTGAATGGTACACTCTTGATGGGGAAAATTTTTGGATGTTTTTCCATTCTCCATTATAGCCTATGAGATTCATTAAAATGAATGGGCCCATATGGTACGGGTTAGGGTTAGAGTTCAGGACACACTTATGTTTGGGCGAATATTGGGGTTGGGTTTAGGGTTGGGTTAGATGTATTTTTAATATAACACTGAATGGTACACTCTTGATGCGGAAAAATTTGGGATGTTTTTCCATTCTCCATTATAGCCTATGAGATTCATTAAAATGAATGGGCCCATATGGTAAGGGTTTGGGTTAGGGTTAGAGCTCAGGACACAGTTATGTTTGGGTGAATATTGGGGTGGGTTTAGGGTTGGGTAAGAAGAATTTTTAATATCACACTGAATGGTATACTCTTGATGGGAAATTTTTTTGGATGGTTTTCCATTCTCCATTATAGCCTATGAGATTCATTAGAATGAATGGTCCCATATGGTAAGGGTTAGGGTTAGGGTTAGAGCTCAGGACACACTTATGTTTGGGTGAATATTGGGGTTGGGTTAATGATTGGGTAAGATGTATTTTTAATATCACACTGAATGGTATACTCTTGATGGGAAAATTTTTTGGATGGTTTTCCATTCTCCATTATAGCCTATGAGATTCATTAGAATGAATGGGTCCATATGGTAAGGGTTAGGGTTAGAGCTAAGGACACACTTATGTTTGGGTGAATATTGGGGTTGGGTTTAGGGTTGGGTAAGAAGTATTTTTAATATCACACTGAATGGTATACTCTTGATGGGAAAATTTTTCGGATGGTTTTCCATTCTCCATTATAGCCTATGAGATTCATTAGAATGAATGGGCCCATATGGTAAGGGTTAGGGTTAGGGTTAGAGTTCAGGACACACTTATGTTTGGGTGAATATTGGGGTTGGGTTTAGGGTTGGGTAAGATGTATTTTTAATATCACACTGAATGGTACATTCTTGATGGGGAAAATTTTTGGATGTTTTTCAATTCTCCATTATAGCCTATGAGATTCATTAAAATGAATGGGCCCATATGGTAAGGGTTAGGGTTAGAGTTCAGGACACACTTATGTTTGGGTGAGTATTGGGTTTGGGTTTAGGGTTGGGTAAGATGTATTTTAAATATCACACTGAATGGTACACTCTTGATTTGGAAAAATTTTGGATGTTTTTCCATTCTCCATTATAGCCTATGAGATTCATTAAAATGAATGGGCCCATATGGTAAGGGTTAGGGTTAGGGTTAGAGCTCAGGACACACTTATGTTTGGGTGAATATTGGGGTTGGGTTTAGGGTTGGGTAAGAAGAATTTTTAATATCACACTGAATGGTACATTCTTGATGGATAAAATCTTTGGATGGTTTTCCATTATCCATTATAGCCTATGAGATTCATTAGAATGAATGGGCCCATATGGTAAGGGTTAGGGTTAGGGTTAGAGTTCAGGACACACTTATGTTTGGGTGAATATTGGGGTTGGGTTTAGGGTTGGGTAAGATGAATTTTTAATATCACACTGAATGGTACACTCTTGATGGGGAAAATTTTTGGATGTTTTTCCATTCTACATTATAGCCTATGAGATTCATTAAAATGAATGGGCCCATATGGTACGGGTTAGGGTTAGAGTTCAGGACACACTTATGTTTGGGTGAATATTGGGGTTGGGTTTAGGGTTGGGTAAGATGTATTTTTAAGATCACACTGAATGGTACATTCTTGATGTGGAAAATTTTTGAATGTTTTTCAATTCTCCATTATAGCCTATGAGATTCATTAAAATGAATGGGCCCATATGGTAAGGGTTAGGGTTAGGGTTAGAGTTCAGGACACACTTATGTTTGGGTGAATATTGGGGTTGGGTTAATGGTTGGGTAAGATGTATTTTTAATATCACACTGAATGGTACACTCTTGATGGGGAAAATTTTTGGATGTTTTTCCATTCTCCATTATAGCCTATGAGATTCATTAAAATGAATGGGCCCATATGGTACGGGTTAGGGTTAGAGTTCAGGACACACTTATGTTTGGGTGAATATTGGGGTTGGGTTTAGGGTTGGGTAAGATGTATTTTTAATATCACACTGAATGGTACACTCTTGATGGGGAAAAATTTTGGATGTTTTTACATTCTCCATTATAGCCTATGAGATTCATTAGAATGTATGGGCCCATATGGTAAGGGTTAGGGTTAGGGTTAGAGCTCAGGACACACTTATGTCTGGGTGAATATTGGGGTTGGGTTTAGGGTTGGGTAAGATGTATTTTTAATATCACACTGAATGGTACATTCTTGATGGGGAAAAATTTTGGATGTTTTTCCATTCTCCATTATAGCCTATGAGATTCATTAAAATGAATGGGCCCATATGGTAAGGGATAGGGTTAGGGTTAGAGTTCAGGACATACTTATGTTTGGGTGAATATTGGGGTTGGCTTTAGGGTTGGGTAAGAAGTATTTTTAATATCACACTGAATGGTATACTCTTGATGGGAAAATTTTTTGGATGGTTTTCCATTCTCCATTATAGCCTATGAGATTCTTTAGAATGAATAGAACCATATGGTAAGTGTTAAGGTTAGGGTTGGAGCTCAGGACACACTTATGTTTGGGTGAATATTGGGGTTGGGTTTAGGGTTGGGTAAGATGTATTTTTAATATCACACTGAATGCTACATTCTTGATGGGAAAAACCTTTGGATGGTTTTCCATTCTCCATTATAGCCTATGAGCTTCATTAAAATGAATGGGCCCATATGGTAAGGGTTAGGGTTAGGGTTAGAGTTCAGGACACACTTATGTTTGGGTGAATATTGGGGTTGGGTTTAGGGTTGGGTAAGAGGTATTTTTAATATCACACTGAATGGTATACTCTTGATGGGAAAATTTTTTAGATGGTTTTCCATTCTCCATTATAGTCTAAGAGATTCATTAGAATGAATGGGCCCATATGGTAACTGTTAGGGTTAGGGTTAGAGCTCAGGACACACTTATGTTTGGGTGAATATTGGGGTTGGGTTTAGGGTTGGTAAGATGTATTTTTAATATCACACTGAAAGGTACATGCTTGATGGGAAAAATCTTTGGATGGTTTTCCATTCTCCATTATAGCCTATGAGATTCATTAAAATGAATGGGCCCATATGGTAAGGGTTAGGGTTAGAGTTCAGGACACACTTATGTTTGGGTGAATATTGGGGTTGGGTTTAGGGTTGGGTAAGAAGAATTTTTAGTATCACACTGAATGGTACACTCTTGATGGGAAAATTTTTTGGATGGTTTTCCATTCTCCATTAAAGCCTATGAGATTCATTAAAATGAATGGGCCCATATGGTAAGGGTTAGGGTTAGAGTTCAGGACACACTTATGTTTGGGTGAATATTGGGGTTGGGTTTAGGGTTGGGTAAGATGTATTTTTAATATCACACTGAATGGTACACTCTTGATGGGGAAAATCTTTGGATGTTTTTCCATTCTCCATTATAGCCTATGAGATTCATTAAAATGAATGGGTCCATATGGTAAGGGTTAGGGTTAGAGTTCAGGACACACTTATGTTTGGGTGAATATTGGGGTTGGGTTTAGGGTTGGGTAAGATGTATTTTTAATATCGCACTGAATGGTACACTCTTGATGGGGAAAAATTTTGGATGTTTTTCCATTCTCCATTATAGCCTATGAGATTCATTAAAATGAATGGGCCCATATGGGAAGGGTTAGGGTTAGGGTTAGAGTTCAGGACACACTTATGTTTGGGTGAATATTGGGGTTGGGTTTAGGGTTGGGTAAGAAGAATTTTTAATTTCACACTGAATGGTATACTCTTGATGGGAATATTTTTTGGATGGTTTTCCATTCTCCATTATAACCTATGAGATTCATTAGAATGAATGGGCCCATATGGTAAGGGTTAGGGTTAGGGTTAGAGCTCAGGACACACTTATGTTTGGGTGAATATTGGGGTTGGGTTAATGGTTGGGTAAGATGTATTTTTAATATCACACTGAATGGTACACTCTTGATGGGGAAAAATTTTGGATGTTTTTCCATTCTCCATTATAGCCTATGAGATTCATTAAAATGAATGGGCCCATATGGTAAGGGTTAGGGTTAGGGTTAGAGTTCAGGACACACTTATGTTTGGGTGAATATTGGGGTTGGGTTTAGGGTTGGGTAAGAAGAATTTTTAGTATCACACTGAATGGTATACTCTTGATGGGAAAAATTTTTGGATGGTTTTCCATTCTCCATTATAGCCTATGAGATTCATTAGAATGAATGGGCCCATATGGTAAGGGTTCGGGTTAGGGTTAGAGCTCAGGACACACTTATGTTTGGGTGAATATTGGGGTTGGGTTAATGGTTGGGTAAGATGTATTTTTAATATCACACTGAATGGTACAGTCTTGATGGGGAAAAATTTTGGATGTTTTTCCATTCTCCATTATAGCCTATGAGATTCATTAAAATGAATGGGCCCATATGGTAAGGGTTAGGGTTAGGGTTAGAGTTCAGGACACACTTATGTTTGGGTGAATATTGGGGTTGGGTTTAGGGTTGGGTATGAAGTATTTTTAATATCACACTGAATGGTATACTCTTGATGGGAAAATTTTTTGGATGGTTTTCCATTCTCCATTATAGCTTATGAGATTCATTAGAATGAATGGGTCCATATGTTAAGGGTTAGGGTTAGAGCTCAGGACACACTTATGTTTGGGTGAATATTGGGGTTGGGTTTAGGGTTGGGTTATATGTATTTTTAATATCACACTGAATGGTACATTCTTGATGGATAAAATCTTTGGATGGTTTTCCATTCTCCATTATAGCCTATGAGATTCTTTAGAATGAATGGGCCCATATGGTAAGGGTTAGGGTTAGGGTTAGAGTTCAGGACACACTTATGTTTGGGTGAATATTGGGGTTGGGTTTAGGGTTGGGTAAGATGTATTTTTAATATCACACTGAATGGTACATTCTTGATGGGGAAAATTTTTGGATGTTTTTCCATTCTCCATTATAGCCTATGAGATTCATTAAAATGAATGGGCCCATATGGTAAGGGTTAGGGTTAGGGTGAGAGTTCACAACACACTTATGTTTGGGTGAATATTGGGGTTGGGTTAATGGTTGGGTAAGAAGAATTTTTAATATCACACTGAATGGTATACTCTTGATGGGAAAATTTTTTGGATGGTTTTCCATTCTCCAGTATAGCCTATGAGATTCATTAGAATTAATGGGCCCATATGGTAAGGGTTAGGGTTAGGGTTAGATCTCAGAACACACTTATGTTTGGGTGAATATTGGGGTTGGGTTTACGGTTGGGTAAGATGTATTTTTAATGTCACACTGAATGGTACACTCTTGATGGGGAAAAATTTTGGATGTTTTTCCATTCTCCATTATAGCCTATGAGATTCATTAAAATGAATGGGCCCATATGGTAAGGGTTAGGGTTAGGGTTAGAGTTCAGGACACACTTATGTTTTGGTGAATATTGGGGTTGGGTTTAGGGTTGGGTAAGAAGTATTTTTAATATCACACTGAATGCTATACTCTTGTTAGGAAAAATTTTTGGATGGTTTTCCATTCTCCATTATAGCCTATGAGATTCATTAGAATGAATGGGCCCATATCGTAAGGGTTAGGGTTAGGGTTAGAGCTCAGGACACACTTATGTCTGGGTGAATATTGGGGTTGGGTTTACGGTTGGGTAAGATGTATTTTTAATATCACACTGAATGGTACACTATTGATGGGGAAAAATTTTGGATGTTTTTCCATTCTCCATTATAGCCTATGAGATTCATTAAAATGAATGGGCCCATATGATAAGGGTTAGGGTTAGGGTTAGAGTTCAGGACACACTTATGTTTGGGTGAATATTGGGGTTGGGTTTAGGGTTGGGTAAGAAGAATTTTTAATATCACACTGAATGGTATACTCTTGATGGGAAAAATTTTTGGATGGTTTTCCATTCTCCATTATAGCCTATGAGATTCATTAGAATGAATGGGCCCATATGGTAAGGGTTAGGGTTAGGGTTAGAGCTCAGGACACACTTATGTTTGGGTGAATATTGGGGTTGGGTTAATGGCTGGGTAAGATGTATTATTAATATCAAACTGAATGGTACACTCTTGATGGGGAAAAATTTTGGATGTTTTTCCATTCTCCATTATAGCCTATGAGATTCATTAAAATTAATGGGCCCATATGGTAAGGGTTAGGGTTAGGGTTAGAGTTCAGGACACACTTATGTTTGGGTGAATATTGGGGTTGGGTTTAGGGTTGGGTAAGAAGTATTTTTAATATCACACTGAATGGTATACTCTTGATGGGAAAATTTTTTGGATGGTTTTCCATTCTCCATTATAGCCTATGAGATTCATTAGAATGAATGGGCCCATATGGTAAGGGTTAGGGTTAGGGTTAGAGCTCAGGACACACTTATGTTTGGGTGAATATTGGGGTTGGGTTTAGGGTTGGGTTATATGTATTTTTAATATCACACTGAATGGTACATTCTTGATGGATAAAATCTTTGGATGGTTTTCCATTCTCCATTATAGCCTATGAGATTCATTAAAATGAATGGGCCCATATGGTAAGGGTTAGGGTTAGGGTTAGAGTTCAGGACACACTTATGTTTGGGTGAATATTGGGTTGGGTTAATGGTTGGGTAAGATGTATTTTTAATATCACACTGAATGGTATACTCTTGATGGGAAAATTTTTTGGATGGTTTTCCATTCTCCATTATAGCTTGTGAGATTCATTAGAATGAATGGGTCCATATGTTAAGGGTTAGGGTTAGAGCTCAGGACACACTTATGTTTGGGTGAATATTGGGGTTGGGTTTAGGGTTGGGTTATATGTATTTTTAATATCACACTGAATGGTACATTCTTGATGGATAAAATCTTTGGATGTTTTTCCATTCTCCATTATAGCCTATGAGATTCATTAAAATGAATGGGCCCATATGGTAAGGGTTAGGGTTAGGGTTAGAGTTCAGGACACACTTATGTTTGGGTGAATATTGGGGTTGGGTTTAGGGTTGGGTAAGAAGAATTTTTAATATCACAGTGAATGGTATACTCTTGATGGGAAAATTTTTTGGATGGTTTTCCATTCTCCATTATAGCCTATGAGATTCATTAGAATGAATGGGTCCATATGTTAAGGGTTAGGGTTAGAGCTCAGGACACACTTATGTTTGGGTGAATATTGGGGTTGGGTTTAGGGTTGGGTTATATGTATTTTTAATATCACACTGAATGGTACATTCTTGATGGATAAAATCTTTGGATGGTTTTCCATTCTCCATTATAGCCTAGGAGATTCATTAAAATGAATGGGCCCATATGGTAAGGGTTAGGGTTAGGGTTAGAGTTCAGGACACACTTATGTTTGGGTGAATATTGGGTTGGGTTAATGGTTGGGTAAGATGTATTTTTAATATCACACTGAATGGTACACTCTTGATGGGGAAAAATTTTGGATGTTTTTCCATTCTCCATTATAGCCTATGAGATTCATTAAAATGAATGGGCCCATATGGTAAGGGTTAGGGTTAGGGTTAGAGTTCAGGACACACTTATGTTTGGGTGAATATTGGGGTTGGGTTTAGGGTTGGGTAAGATGTATTTTTAATATCACACTGAATGGTACACTCTTGATGGGGAAAATTTTTGGATGTTTTTCCATTCTCCATTATAGCCTATGAGATTCATTAAAATGAATGGGCCCATATGGTAAGGGTTAGGGTTAGAGTTCAGGACACACTTATGTTTGGGTGAATATTGGGGTTGGGTTTAGGGTTGGGTAAGATGTATTTTTAATATCACACTGAATGGTACACTCTTGATGGGGAAAAATTTTGGATGTTTTTCCATTCTCCATTATAGCCTATGAGATTCATTAAAATGAATGGGCCCATATGGTAAGGGTTAGGGTTAGAGTTCAGGACACACTTATGTTTGGGTGAATATTGGGGTTGGGTTTAGGGTTGGGTAAGATGTATTTTTAATATCACACTGAATGGTACACTCTTGATGGGGAAAAATTTTGGATGTTTTTCCATTCTCCATTATAGCCTATGAGATTCATTAAAATGAATGGGCCCATATGGTAAGGGTTAGGGTTAGAGTTCAGGACACACTTATGTTTGGGTGAATATTGGGGTTGGGTTTAGGGTTGGGTAAGAAGAATTTTTAATATCACACTGAGTGGTATACTCTTGATGCGAAAATTTTTTGGATGGTTTTCCATTCTCCATTATAGCCTATGAGATTCATTAGAATGAATGGGCCCATATGGTAAGGGTTAGGGTTAGGGTTAGAGCTCAGGACACACTTATGTTTGGGTGAATATTGGGGTTGGGTTAATGGTTGGGTAAGATGTATTTTTAATATCACACTGAATGGTACACTCTTGATGGGGAAATTTTTTTGGATGTTTTTCCATTCTCCATTATAGCCTATGAGATTCATTAGAATGAATGGGCCCATATGGTAAGGGTTAGGGTTAGGGTTAGAGCTCAGGACACACTTATGTTTGGGTGAATATTGGGGTTGGGTTAATGGTTGGGTAAGATGTATTTTTAATATCACACTGAATGGTATACTCTTGATGGGGAAAATTTTTTGGATGTTTTTCCATTCTCCATTATAGCCTATGAGATTCAGTAGAATGAATGGGCCCATATGGTAAGGGTTAGGGTTAGGGTTAGAGCTCAGGACACACTTATGTTTGGGTGAATATTGGGGTTGGGTTAATGGTTGGGTAAGATGTATTTTTAATATCACACTGAATGGTATACTCTTGATAGGAAAAATCTTTGGATGGTTTTCCATTCTCCATTATAGCCTATGAGATTCATTAGAATGAATGGGCCCATATGGTAAGGGTTAGGGTTAGGGTTAGAGTTCAGGACACACTTATGTTTGGGTGAATATTGGGGTTGGGTTTAGGGTTGGGTAAGATGTATTTTTAAAATCACACTGAATGGTACACTCTTGATGGGGAAAATTTTTGGATGTTTTTCCATTCTCCATTATAGCCTATGAGATTCATTAAAATGAATGGGCCCATATGGTAAGGGTTAGGGTTAGAGTTCAGGACACACTTATGTTTGGGTGAATATTGGGGTTGGGTTCAGGGTTGGGTAAGATGTATTTTTAATATCACACTGAATGGTACACTCTTGATGGGGGAAAATTTTGGATGTTTTTCCATTCTCCAATATACCCTATGAGATTCATTAAAATGAATGGGCCCATATGGTAAGGGTTAGGGTTAGGGTTAGAGTTCAGGACACACTTATGTTTGGGCGAATATTGGGGTTGGGTTTAGGGTTGGGTAAGAAGTATTTTTAATATCACACTGAATGGTATACTCTTGATGGGAAAATTTTTTGGATGGTTTTCCATTCTCCATTATAGCCTATGAGACTCATTAGAATGAATGGGTCCATATGGTAACGGTTAGGGTTAGAGCTGAGGACACACTTATGTTTGGGTGAATATTGGGGTTGGGTTTAGGGTTGGGTAAGATGTATTTTTAATATCACACTGAATGATACATTCTTGATGGATAAAATCTTTGGATGGTTTTCCATTCTCCATTATAGCCTATGAGATTCATTGGAATGAATGGGCCCATATGGTAAGGGTTAGGGTTAGGGTTAGAGTTCAGGACACACTTATGTTTGGGTGAATATTGGGGTTGGGTTTAGGGTTGGGTAAGATGTATTTTTAATATCACACTGAATGGTACATTCTTGTTGGGGAAAAATTTTGGATGTTTTTCCATTCTCCATTATAGCCTATGAGATTCATTAAAATGAATGGGCCCATATGGTAAGGGTTAGGGTTAGGATTAGAGTTCAGGACACACTTATGTTTGGGTGAATATTGGGGTTGGGTTTAGGGTTGGGTAAGATGTATTTTTAATATCACACTGAATGGTACACTCTTGATGGGGAAAAATTTTGGATGTTTTTCCATTCTCCATTATAGCCTATGAGATTCATTAAAATGAATGGGCCCATATGGTAAGGGTTAGGGTTAGAGTTCAGGACACACTTATGTTTGGGTGAATATTGGGGTTGGGTTTAGGGTTGGGTAAGATGTATCTTTAATATCACACTGAATGGTACACTCTTGATGGGGAAAAATTTTGGATGTTTTTCCATTCTCCATTATAGCCTATGAGATTCATTAAAATGAATGGTCCCATATGGTAAGGGTTAGGGTTAGGGTTAGAGTTCAGGACACACTTATGTTTGGGTGAATATTGGGGTTGGGTTTAGGGTTGGGTAAGAAGAATTTTTAATATCACACTGAGTGGTATACTCTTGATGGGAAAATTTTTTGGATGGTTTTCCATTCTCCATTATAGCCTATGAGATTCATTAGAATGAATGGGCCCATATGGTAAGGGTTAGGGTTAGGGTTAGAGCTCAGGACACACTTATGTTTGGGTGAATATTGGGGTTGGGTTAATGGTTGGGTAAGATGTATTTTTAATATCACACTGAATGGTACACTCTTGATGGGGAAAAATTTTTGGATGTTTTTCCATTCTCCATTATAGCCTATGAGATTCATTAGAATGAATGGGCCCATATGGTAAGGGTTAGGGTTAGGGCTAGAGCTCAGGACACACTTTTGTTTGGGTGAATATTGGGGTTGGGTTTAGGGTTGGGTAAGATGTATTTTTAATATCACACTGAATGGTATACTCTTGATGGGAAAAATCTTTGGATGTTTTTCCATTCTCCATTATAGCCTAAGAGATTCATTAGAATGAATGGGCCCATATGGTAAGGGTTAGGGTTAGGGTTAGAGTTCAGGACACACTTATGTTTGGGTGAATATTGGGGTTGGGTTTAGGGTTGGGTAAGATGTATTTTTAAAATCACACTGAATGGTACATTCTTGATGGGGAAAATTTTTGGATGTTTTTCCATTCTCCATTATAGCCTATGAGATTCATTAAAATGAATGGGCCCATATGGTAAGGGTTAGGGTTAGAGTTCAGGACACACTTATGTTTGGGTGAATATTGGGGTTGGGTTTAGGGTTGGGTAAGAAGTATTTTTAATATCACACTGAATGGTATACTCTTGATGGGAAATTTTTTTGGATGGTTTTCCATTCTCCATTATAGCCTATGAGATTCATTAGAATGAATGGGCCCATATGGTAAGGGTTAGGGTTAGGGTTAGAGCTCAGGACACACTTATGTTTGGGTGAATATTGGGGTTGGGTTTAGGGTTGGGTAAGATGTATTTTTAATATCACACTGAATGGTACATTCTTGATGGGGAAAAATTTTGGATGGTTTTCCATTCTCCATTATAGCCTATGAGATTCATTAAAATGAATGGGCCCATATGGTAAGGGTTAGGGTTAGGGTTAGAGTTCAGGACACACTTATGTTTGGGTGAATATTGGGGTTGGGTTTAGGGTTGGGTAATATGTATTTTTAATATCACACTGAATGGTACACTCTTGATGGGGAAAATTTTTGGATGTTTTTCCATTCTCCATTATAGCCTATGAGATTCATTAAAATGAATGGGCCCATATGGTAAGGGTTAGGGTTAGAGTTCAGGACACACTTATGTTTGGGTGAATATTGGGGTTGGGTTTAGGGTTGGGTAAGATGTATTTTTAATATCACACTGAATGGTACACTCTAGATGGGGAAAAATTTTGGATGTTTTTCCATTCTCCATTATAGCCTAAGAGATTCATAAAAATGAATGGGCCCATATGGTAAGGGTTAGGGTTAGAGTTCAGGACACACTTATGTTTGGGTGAATATTGGGGTTGGGTTTAGGGTTAGGGTAAGAGGTATTTTTAATATCACACTGAATGGTATACTCTTGATGGGAAATTTTTTTGGATGGTTTTCCATTCTCCATTATAGCCTAAGAGATTCATTAGAATGAATGGGCCCATATGGTAAGGGTTAGGGTTAGGGTTAGAGTTCAGGACACACTTATGTTTGGGTGAATATTGGGGTTGGGTTTAGGGTTGGGTAAGATGTATTTTTAAAATCACACTGAATGGTACATTCTTGATGGGGAAAATTTTTGGATGTTTTTCCATTCTCCATTATAGCCTATGAGATTCATTAAAATGAATGGGCCCATATCGTAAGGGTTAGGGTTAGAGTTCAGGACAGACTTATGTTTGGGTGAATATTGGGGTTGGGTTTAGGGTTGGGTAAGAAGTATTTTTAATATCACACTGAATGGTATACTCTTGATGGGAAATTTTTTTGGATGGTTTTCCATTCTCCATTATAGCCTATGAGATTCATTAGAATGAATGGGCCCATATGGTAAGGGTTAGGGTTAGGGTTAGAGCTCAGGACACACTTATGTTTGGGTGAATATTGGGGTTGGGTTTAGGGTTGGGTAAGATGTATTTTTAATATCACACTGAATGGTACACTCTTGATGGGGAAAATTTTTGGATGTTTTTCCATTCTCCATTATAGCCTATGAGATTCATTAAAATGAATGGGCCCATATGGTAAGGGTTAGGGTTAGAGTTCAGGACACACTTATGTTTGGGTGAATATTGGGGTTGGGTTTAGGGTTGGGTAAGATGTATTTTTAATATCACACTGAATGGTACACTCTTGATGGGGAAAAATTTTGGATGTTTTTCCATTCTCCATTATAGCCTATGAGATTCATTAAAATGAATGGGCCCATATGGTAAGGGTTAGGGTTAGAGTTCAGGACACACTTATGTTTGGGTGAATATTGGGGTTGGGTTAATGGTTGGGTAAGATGTATTTTTAATATCACACTGAATGGTACACTCTTGATGGGGAAAAATTTTGGATGTTTTTCCATTCTCCATTATAGCCTATGAGATTCATTAAAATGAATGGGCCCATATGGTAAGGGTTAGGGTTAGGGTTAGAGTTCAGGACACACTTATGTTTGGGTGAATATTGGGGTTGGGTTTAGGGTTGGGTAAGAAGAATTTTTAATATCACACTGAGTGGTATACTCTTGATGGGAAAATTTTTTGGATGGTTTTCCATTCTCCATTATAGCCTATGAGATTCATTAGAATGAATGGGCCCATATGGTAAGGGTTAGGGTTAGGGTTAGAGCTCAGGACACACTTAAGTTTGGGTGAATATTGGGGTTGGGTTAATGGTTGGGTAAGATGTATTTTTAATATCACACTGAATGGTACACTCTTGATGGGGAAAATTTTTTGGATGTTTTTCCATTCTCCATTATAGCCTATGAGATTCAGTAGAATGAATGGGCCCATATGGTAAGGGTTAGGGTTAGGGTTAGAGCTCAGGACACACTTATGTTTGGGTGAATATTGGGGTTGGGTTAATGGTTGGGTAAGATGTATTTTTAATATCACACTGAATGGTATACTCTTGATAGGAAAAATCTTTGGATGGTTTTCCATTCTCCATTATAGCCTATGAGATTCATTAGAATGAATGGGCCCATATGGTAAGGGTTAGGGTTAGGGTTAGAGTTCAGGACACACTTATGTTTGGGTGAATATTGGGGTTGGGTTTAGGGTTGGGTAAGATGTATTTTTAAAATCACACTGAATGGTACATTCTTGATGGGGAAAATTTTTGGATGTTTTTCCATTCTCCATTATAGCCTATGAGATTCATTAAAATGAATGGGCCCATATGGTAAGGGTTAGGGTTAGAGTTCAGGACACACTTATGTTTGGGTGAATATTGGGGTTGGGTTTAGGGTTGGGTAAGAAGTATTTTTAATATCACACTGAATGGTATACTCTTGATGGGAAATTTTTTTGGATGGTTTTCCATTCTCCATTATAGCCTATGAGATTCATTAGAATGAATGGGCCCATATGGTAAGGGTTAGGGTTAGGGTTAGAGCTCAGGACACACTTATGTTTGGGTGAATATTGGGGTTGGGTTTAGGGTTGGGTAAGATGTATTTTTAATATCACACTGAATGGTACATTCTTGATGGGGAAAAATTTTGGATGGTTTTCCATTCTCCATTATAGCCTATGAGATTCATTAAAATGAATGGGCCCATATGGTAAGGGTTAGGGTTAGGGTTAGAGTTCAGGACACACTTATGTTTGGGTGAATATTGGGGTTGGGTTTAGGGTTGGGTAAGATGTATTTTTAATATCACACTGAATGGTACACTCTTGATGGGGAAAATTTTTGGATGTTTTTCCATTCTCCATTATAGCCTATGAGATTCATTAAAATGAATGGGCCCATATGGTAAGGGTTAGGGTTAGAGTTCAGGACACACTTATGTTTGGGTGAATATTGGGGTTGGGTTTAGGGTTGGGTAAGATGTATTTTTAATATCACACTGAATGGTACACTCTAGATGGGGAAAAATTTTGGATGTTTTTCCATTCTCCATTATAGCCTAAGAGATTCATTAAAATGAATGGGCCCATATGGTAAGGGTTAGGGTTAGAGTTCAGGACACACTTATGTTTGGGTGAATATTGGGGTTGGGTTTAGGGTTGGGTAAGAAGTATTTTTAATATCACACTGAATGGTATACTCTTGATGGGAAATTTTTTTGGATGGTTTTCCATTCTCCATTATAGCCTAAGAGATTCATTAGAATGAATGGGCCCATATGGTAAGGGTTAGGGTTAGAGTTCAGGACACACTTATGTTTGGGTGAATATTGGGGTTGGGTTTAGGGTTGGGTAAGATGTATTTTTAAAATCACACTGAATGGTACATTCTTGATGGGGAAAATTTTTGGATGTTTTTCCATTCTCCATTATAGCCTATGAGATTCATTAAAATGAATGGGCCCATATGGTAAGGGTTAGGGTTAGAGTTCAGGACACACTTATGTTTGGGTGAATATTGGGGTTGGGTTTAGGGTTGGGTAAGAAGTATTTTTAATATCACACTGAATGGTATACTCTTGATGGGAAATTTTTTTGGATGGTTTTCCATTCTCCATTATAGCCTATGAGATTCATTAGAATGAATGGGCGCATATGGTAAGGGTTAGGGTTAGGGTTAGAGCTCAGGACACACTTATGTTTGGGTGAATATTGGGGTTGGGTTTAGGGTTGGCTAAGATGTATTTTTAATATCACACTGAATGGTACATTCTTGATGGGGAAAAATTTTGGATGGTTTTCCATTCTCCATTATAGCCTATGAGATTCATTAAAATGAATGGGCCCATATGGTAAGGGTTAGGGTTAGGGTTAGAGTTCAGGACACACTTATGTTTGGGTGAATATTGGGGTTGGGTTTAGGGTTGGGTAATATGTATTTTTAATATCACACTGAATGGTACACTCTTGATGGGGAAAATTTTTGGATGTTTTTCCATTCTCCATTATAGCCTATGAGATTCATTAAAATGAATGGGCCCATATGGTAAGGGTTAGGGTTAGAGTTCAGGACACACTTATGTTTGGGTGAATATTGGGGTTGGGTTTAGGGTTGGGTAAGATGTATTTTTAATATCACACTGAATGGTACACTCTAGATGGGGAAAAATTTTGGATGTTTTTCCATTCTCCATTATAGCCTAAGAGATTCATAAAAATGAATGGGCCCATATGGTAAGGGTTAGGGTTAGAGTTCAGGACACACTTATGTTTGGGTGAATATTGGGGTTGGGTTTAGGGTTAGGGTAAGAGGTATTTTTAATATCACACTGAATGGTATACTCTTGATGGGAAATTTTTTTGGATGGTTTTCCATTCTCCATTATAGCCTAAGAGATTCAGTAGAATGAATGGGCCCATATGGTAAGGGTTAGGGTTAGGGTTAGAGTTCAGGACACACTTATGTTTGGGTGAATATTGGGGTTGGGTTTAGGGTTGGGTAAGATGTATTTTTAAAATCACACTGAATGGTACATTCTTGATGGGGAAAATTTTTGGATGTTTTTCCATTCTCCATTATAGCCTATGAGATTCATTAAAATGAATGGGCCCATATCGTAAGGGTTAGGGTTAGAGTTCAGGACAGACTTATGTTTGGGTGAATATTGGGGTTGGGTTTAGGGTTGGGTAAGAAGTATTTTTAATATCACACTGAATGGTATACTCTTGATGGGAAATTTTTTTGGATGGTTTTCCATTCTCCATTATAGCCTATGAGATTCATTAGAATGAATGGGCCCATATGGTAAGGGTTAGGGTTAGGGTTAGAGCTCAGGACACACTTATGTTTGGGTGAATATTGGGGTTGGGTTTAGGGTTGGGTAAGATGTATTTTTAATATCACACTGAATGGTACACTCTTGATGGGGAAAATTTTTGGATGTTTTTCCATTCTCCATTATAGCCTATGAGATTCATTAAAATGAATGGGCCCATATGGTAAGGGTTAGGGTTAGAGTTCAGGACACACTTATGTTTGGGTGAATATTGGGGTTGGGTTTAGGGTTGGGTAAGATGTATTTTTAATATCACACTGAATGGTACACTCTTGATGGGGAAAAATTTTGGATGTTTTTCCATTCTCCATTATAGCCTATGAGATTCATTAAAATGAATGGGCCCATATGGTAAGGGTTAGGGTTAGAGTTCAGGACACACTTATGTTTGGGTGAATATTGGGGTTGGGTTAATGGTTGGGTAAGATGTATTTTTAATATCACACTGAATGGTACACTCTTGATGGGGAAAAATTTTGGATGTTTTTCCATTCTCCATTATAGCCTATGAGATTCATTAAAATGAATGGGCCCATATGGTAAGGGTTAGGGTTAGGGTTAGAGTTCAGGACACACTTATGTTTGGGTGAATATTGGGGTTGGGTTTAGGGTTGGGTAAGAAGAATTTTTAATATCACACTGAGTGGTATACTCTTGATGGGAAAATTTTTTGGATGGTTTTCCATTCTCCATTATAGCCTATGAGATTCATTAGAATGAATGGGCCCATATGGTAAGGGTTAGGGTTAGGGTTAGAGCTCAGGACACACTTAAGTTTGGGTGAATATTGGGGTTGGGTTAATGGTTGGGTAAGATGTATTTTTAATATCACACTGAATGGTACACTCTTGATGGGGAAAAATTTTTGGATGTTTTTCCATTCTCCATTATAGCCTATGAGATTCAGTAGAATGAATGGGCCCATATGGTAAGGGTTAGGGTTAGGGTTAGAGCTCAGGACACACTTATGTTTGGGTGAATATTGGGGTTGGGTTAATGGTTGGGTAAGATGTATTTTTAATATCACACTGAATGGTATACTCTTGATAGGAAAAATCTTTGGATGGTTTTCCATTCTCCATTATAGCCTATGAGATTCATTAGAATGAATGGGCCCATATGGTAAGGGTTAGGGTTAGGGTTAGAGTTCAGGACACACTTATGTTTGGGTGAATATTGGGGTTGGGTTTAGGGTTGGGTAAGATGTATTTTTAAAATCACACTGAATGGTACATTCTTGATGGGGAAAATTTTTGGATGTTTTTCCATTCTCCATTATAGCCTATGAGATTCATTAAAATGAATGGGCCCATATGGTAAGGGTTAGGGTTAGAGTTCAGGACACACTTATGTTTGGGTGAATATTGGGGTTGGGTTTAGGGTTGGGTAAGAAGTATTTTTAATATCACACTGAATGGTATACTCTTGATGGGAAATTTTTTTGGATGGTTTTCCATTCTCCATTATAGCCTATGAGATTCATTAGAATGAATGGGCCCATATGGTAAGGGTTAGGGTTAGGGTTAGAGCTCAGGACACACTTATGTTTGGGTGAATATTGGGGTTGGGTTTAGGGTTGGGTAAGATGTATTTTTAATATCACACTGAATGGTACATTCTTGATGGGGAAAAATTTTGGATGGTTTTCCATTCTCCATTATAGCCTATGAGATTCATTAAAATGAATGGGCCCATATGGTAAGGGTTAGGGTTAGGGTTAGAGTTCAGGACACACTTATGTTTGGGTGAATATTGGGGTTGGGTTTAGGGTTGGGTAAGATGTATTTTTAATATCACACTGAATGGTACACTCTTGATGGGGAAAATTTTTGGATGTTTTTCCATTCTCCATTATAGCCTATGAGATTCATTAAAATGAATGGGCCCATATGGTAAGGGTTAGGGTTAGAGTTCAGGACACACTTATGTTTGGGTGAATATTGGGGTTGGGTTTAGGGTTGGGTAAGATGTATTTTTAATATCACACTGAATGGTACACTCTAGATGGGGAAAAATTTTGGATGTTTTTCCATTCTCCATTATAGCCTAAGAGATTCATTAAAATGAATGGGCCCATATGGTAAGGGTTAGGGTTAGAGTTCAGGACACACTTATGTTTGGGTGAATATTGGGGTTGGGTTTAGGGTTGGGTAAGAAGTATTTTTAATATCACACTGAATGGTATACTCTTGATGGGAAATTTTTTTGGATGGTTTTCCATTCTCCATTATAGCCTAAGAGATTCATTAGAATGAATGGGCCCATATGGTAAGGGTTAGGGTTAGAGTTCAGGACACACTTATGTTTGGGTGAATATTGGGGTTGGGTTTAGGGTTGGGTAAGATGTATTTTTAAAATCACACTGAATGGTACATTCTTGATGGGGAAAATTTTTGGATGTTTTTCCATTCTCCATTATAGCCTATGAGATTCATTAAAATGAATGGGCCCATATGGTAAGGGTTAGGGTTAGAGTTCAGGACACACTTATGTTTGGGTGAATATTGGGGTTGGGTTTAGGGTTGGGTAAGAAGTATTTTTAATATCACACTGAATGGTATACTCTTGATGGGAAATTTTTTTGGATGGTTTTCCATTCTCCATTATAGCCTATGAGATTCATTAGAATGAATGGGCCCATATGGTAAGGGTTAGGGTTAGGGTTAGAGCTCAGGACACACTTATGTTTGGGTGAATATTGGGGTTGGGTTTAGGGTTGGGTAAGATGTATTTTTAATATCACACTGAATGGTACATTCTTGATGGGGAAAAATTTTGGATGGTTTTCCATTCTCCATTATAGCCTATGAGATTCATTAAAATGAATGGGCCCATATGGTAAGGGTTAGGGTTAGGGTTAGAGTTCAGGACACACTTATGTTTGGGTGAATATTGGGGTTGGGTTTAGGGTTGGGTAATATGTATTTTTAATATCACACTGAATGGTACACTCTTGATGGGGAAAATTTTTGGATGTTTTTCCATTCTCCATTATAGCCTATGAGATTCATTAAAATGAATGGGCCCATATGGTAAGGGTTAGGGTTAGAGTTCAGGACACACTTATGTTTGGGTGAATATTGGGGTTGGGTTTAGGGTTGGGTAAGATGTATTTTTAATATCACACTGAATGGTACACTCTAGATGGGGAAAAATTTTGGATGTTTTTCCATTCTCCATTATAGCCTAAGAGATTCATAAAAATGAATGGGCCCATATGGTAAGGGTTAGGGTTAGAGTTCAGGACACACTTATGTTTGGGTGAATATTGGGGTTGGGTTTAGGGTTAGGGTAAGAGGTATTTTTAATATCACACTGAATGGTATACTCTTGATGGGAAATTTTTTTGGATGGTTTTCCATTCTCCATTATAGCCTAAGAGATTCATTAGAATGAATGGGCCCATATGGTAAGGGTTAGGGTTAGGGTTAGAGTTCAGGACACACTTATGTTTGGGTGAATATTGGGGTTGGGTTTAGGGTTGGGTAAGATGTATTTTTAAAATCACACTGAATGGTACATTCTTGATGGGGAAAATTTTTGGATGTTTTTCCATTCTCCATTATAGCCTATGAGATTCATTAAAATGAATGGGCCCATATCGTAAGGGTTAGGGTTAGAGTTCAGGACAGACTTATGTTTGGGTGAATATTGGGGTTGGGTTTAGGGTTGGGTAAGAAGTATTTTTAATATCACACTGAATGGTATACTCTTGATGGGAAATTTTTTTGGATGGTTTTCCATTCTCCATTATAGCCTATGAGATTCATTAGAATGAATGGGCCCATATGGTAAGGGTTAGGGTTAGGGTTAGAGCTCAGGACACACTTATGTTTGGGTGAATATTGGGGTTGGGTTTAGGGTTGGGTAAGATGTATTTTTAATATCACACTGAATGGTACACTCTTGATGGGGAAAATTTTTGGATGTTTTTCCATTCTCCATTATAGCCTATGAGATTCATTAAAATGAATGGGCCCATATGGTAAGGGTTAGGGTTAGAGTTCAGGACACACTTATGTTTGGGTGAATATTGGGGTTGGGTTTAGGGTTGGGTAAGATGTATTTTTAATATCACACTGAATGGTACACTCTTGATGGGGAAAAATTTTGGATGTTTTTCCATTCTCCATTATAGCCTATGAGATTCATTAAAATGAATGGGCCCATATGGTAAGGGTTAGGGTTAGAGTTCAGGACACACTTATGTTTGGGTGAATATTGGGGTTGGGTTAATGGTTGGGTAAGATGTATTTTTAATATCACACTGAATGGTACACTCTTGATGGGGAAAAATTTTGGATGTTTTTCCATTCTCCATTATAGCCTATGAGATTCATTAAAATGAATGGGCCCATATGGTAAGGGTTAGGGTTAGGGTTAGAGTTCAGGACACACTTATGTTTGGGTGAATATTGGGGTTGGGTTTAGGGTTGGGTAAGAAGAATTTTTAATATCACACTGAGTGGTATACTCTTGATGGGAAAATTTTTTGGATGGTTTTCCATTCTCCATTATAGCCTATGAGATTCATTAGAATGAATGGGCCCATATGGTAAGGGTTAGGGTTAGGGTTAGAGCTCAGGACACACTTAAGTTTGGGTGAATATTGGGGTTGGGTTAATGGTTGGGTAAGATGTATTTTTAATATCACACTGAATGGTACACTCTTGATGGGGAAAAATTTTTGGATGTTTTTCCATTCTCCATTATAGCCTATGAGATTCAGTAGAATGAATGGGCCCATATGGTAAGGGTTAGGGTTAGGGTTAGAGCTCAGGACACACTTATGTTTGGGTGAATATTGGGGTTGGGTTAATGGTTGGGTAAGATGTATTTTTAATATCACACTGAATGGTATACTCTTGATAGGAAAAATCTTTGGATGGTTTTCCATTCTCCATTATAGCCTATGAGATTCATTAGAATGAATGGGCCCATATGGTAAGGGTTAGGGTTAGGGTTAGAGTTCAGGACACACTTATGTTTGGGTGAATATTGGGGTTGGGTTTAGGGTTGGGTAAGATGTATTTTTAAAATCACACTGAATGGTACATTCTTGATGGGGAAAATTTTTGGATGTTTTTCCATTCTCCATTATAGCCTATGAGATTCATTAAAATGAATGGGCCCATATGGTAAGGGTTAGGGTTAGAGTTCAGGACACACTTATGTTTGGGTGAATATTGGGGTTGGGTTTAGGGTTGGGTAAGAAGTATTTTTAATATCACACTGAATGGTATACTCTTGATGGGAAATTTTTTTGGATGGTTTTCCATTCTCCATTATAGCCTATGAGATTCATTAGAATGAATGGGCCCATATGGTAAGGGTTAGGGTTAGGGTTAGAGCTCAGGACACACTTATGTTTGGGTGAATATTGGGGTTGGGTTTAGGGTTGGGTAAGATGTATTTTTAATATCACACTGAATGGTACATTCTTGATGGGGAAAAATTTTGGATGGTTTTCCATTCTCCATTATAGCCTATGAGATTCATTAAAATGAATGGGCCCATATGGTAAGGGTTAGGGTTAGGGTTAGAGTTCAGGACACACTTATGTTTGGGTGAATATTGGGGTTGGGTTTAGGGTTGGGTAAGATGTATTTTTAATATCACACTGAATGGTACACTCTTGATGGGGAAAATTTTTGGATGTTTTTCCATTCTCCATTATAGCCTATGAGATTCATTAAAATGAATGGGCCCATATGGTAAGGGTTAGGGTTAGAGTTCAGGACACACTTATGTTTGGGTGAATATTGGGGTTGGGTTTAGGGTTGGGTAAGATGTATTTTTAATATCACACTGAATGGTACACTCTAGATGGGGAAAAATTTTGGATGTTTTTCCATTCTCCATTATAGCCTAAGAGATTCATTAAAATGAATGGGCCCATATGGTAAGGGTTAGGGTTAGAGTTCAGGACACACTTATGTTTGGGTGAATATTGGGGTTGGGTTTAGGGTTGGGTAAGAAGTATTTTTAATATCACACTGAATGGTATACTCTTGATGGGAAATTTTTTTGGATGGTTTTCCATTCTCCATTATAGCCTAAGAGATTCATTAGAATGAATGGGCCCATATGGTAAGGGTTAGGGTTAGAGTTCAGGACACACTTATGTTTGGGTGAATATTGGGGTTGGGTTTAGGGTTGGGTAAGATGTATTTTTAAAATCACACTGAATGGTACATTCTTGATGGGGAAAATTTTTGGATGTTTTTCCATTCTCCATTATAGCCTATGAGATTCATTAAAATGAATGGGCCCATATGGTAAGGGTTAGGGTTAGAGTTCAGGACACACTTATGTTTGGGTGAATATTGGGGTTGGGTTTAGGGTTGGGTAAGAAGTATTTTTAGTATCACACTGAATGGTATACTCTTGATGGGAAATTTTTTTGGATGGTTTTCCATTCTCCATTATAGCCTATGAGATTCATTAGAATGAATGGGCCCATATGGTAAGGGTTAGGGTTAGGGTTAGAGCTCAGGACACACTTATGTTTGGGTGAATATTGGGGTTGGGTTTAGGGTTGGGTAAGATGTATTTTTAATATCACACTGAATGGTACATTCTTGATGGGGAAAAATTTTGGATGTTTTTCCATTCTCCATTATAGCCTATGAGATTCATTAAAATGAATGGGCCCATATGGTAAGGGTTAGGGTTAGGGTTAGAGTTCAGGACACACTTATGTTTGGGTGAATATTGGGGTTGGGTTTAGGGTTGGGTAAGATGTATTTTTAATATCACACTGAATGGTACACTCTTGATGGGGAAAATTTTTGGATGTTTTTCCATTCTCCATTATAGCCTATGAGATTCATTAAAATGAATGGGCCCATATGGTAAGGGTTAGGGTTAGAGTTCAGGACACACTTATGTTTGGGTGAATATTGGGGTTGGGTTTAGGGTTGGGTAAGATGTATTTTTAATATCACACTGAATGGTACACTCTTGATGGGGAAAAATTTTGGATGTTTTTCCATTCTCCATTATAGCCTATGAGATTCATTAAAATGAATGGGCCCATATGGTAAGGGTTAGGGTTAGAGTTCAGGACACACTTATGTTTGGGTGAATATTGGGGTTGGGTTTAGGGTTGGGTAAGATGTATTTTTAATATCACACTGAATGGTACACTCTTGATGGGGAAAAATTTTGGATGTTTTTCCATTCTCCATTATAGCCTATGAGATTCATTAAAATGAATGGGCCCATATGGTAAGGGTTAGGGTTAGGGTTAGAGTTCAGGACACACTTATGTTTGGGTGAATATTGGGGTTGGGTTTAGGGTTGGGTAAGAAGAATTTTTAATATCACACTGAGTGGTATACTCTTGATGGGAAAATTTTTTGGATGGTTTTCCATTCTCCATTATAGCCTATGAGATTCATTAGAATGAATGGGCCCATATGGTAAGGGTTAGGGTTAGGGTTAGAGCTCAGGACACACTTAAGTTTGGGTGAATATTGGGGTTGGGTAATGGTTGGGTAAGATGTATTTTTAATATCACACTGAATGGTACACTCTTGATGGGGAAAAATTTTTGGATGTTTTTCCATTCTCCATTATAGCCTATGAGATTCAGTAGAATGAATGGGCCCATATGGTAAGGGTTAGGGTTAGGGTTAGAGCTCAGGACACACTTATGTTTGGGTGAATATTGGGGTTGGGTTAATGGTTGGGTAAGATGTATTTTTAATATCACACTGAATGGTATACTCTTGATAGGAAAAATCTTTGGATGGTTTTCCATTCTCCATTATAGCCTATGAGATTCATTAGAATGAATGGGCCCATATGGTAAGGGTTAGGGTTAGGGTTAGAGTTCAGGACACACTTATGTTTGGGTGAATATTGGGGTTGGGTTTAGGGTTGGGTAAGATGTATTTTTAAAATCACACTGAATGGTACACTCTTGATGGGGAAAATTTTTGGATGTTTTTCCATTCTCCATTATAGCCTATGAGATTCATTAAAATGAATGGGCCCATATGGTAAGGGTTAGGGTTAGAGTTCAGGACACACTTATGTTTGGGTGAATATTGGGGTTGGGTTCAGGGTTGGGTAAGATGTATTTTTAATATCACACTGAATGGTACACTCTTGATGGGGAAAAATTTTGGATGTTTTTCCATTCTCCATTATACCCTATGAGATTCATTAAAATGAATGGGCCCATATGGTAAGGGTTAGGGTTAGGGTTAGAGTTCAGGACACACTTATGTTTGGGCGAATATTGGGGTTGGGTTTAGGGTTGGGTAAGAAGTATTTTTAATATCACACTGAATGGTATACTCTTGATGGGAAAATTTTTTGGATGGTTTTCCATTCTCCATTATAGCCTATGAGATTCATTAGAATGAATGGGTCCATATGGTAACGGTTAGGGTTAGAGCTGAGGACACACTTATGTTTGGGTGAATATTGGTGTTGGGTTTAGGGTTGGGTAAGATGTATTTTTAATATCACACTGAATGATACATTCTTGATGGATAAAATCTTTGGATGGTTTTCCATTCTCCATTATAGCCTATGAGATTCATTGGAATGAATGGGCCCATATGGTAAGGGTTAGGGTTAGGGTTAGAGTTCAGGACACACTTATGTTTGGGTGAATATTGGGGTTGGGTTTAGGGTTGGGTAAGATGTATTTTTAATATCACACTGAATGGTACATTCTTGATGGGGAAAATTTTTGGATGTTTTTCATTTCTCCATTATAGCGTATGAGATTCACTAAAATGAATGGGCCCATATGGTAAGGGTTAGGGTTAGGGTAAGAGTTCAGGACACACTTATGTTTGGGTGAATATTGGGGTTGGGTTTAGGGTTGGGTAAGAAGTATTTTTAATATCACACTGAATGGTATACTCTTGATGGGAAAATTTTTTGGATGGTTTTCCATTCTCCATTATAGCCTATGAGATTCATTAGAATGAATGGGCCCATATGGTAAGGGTTAGGGTTAGGGTTAGAGTTCAGGACACACTTATGTTTGGGTGAATATTGGGGTTGGGTTTAGGGTTGGGTAAGAAGAATTTTTAATATCACACTGAAAGGTATACTCTTGAAGGGAAAATTTTTTGGATGGTTTTCCATTCTCCATTATAGCCTATGAGATTCATTAGAATGAATGGGCCCATATGGTAAGGGTTAGGGTTAGGGTTAGAGCTCAGGACACACTTATGTTTGGGTGAATATTGGGGTTGGGTTAATAGTTGGGTAAGATGTATTTTAAATATCACACTGAATGGTACACTCTTGATGGGGAAAAATTTTGGATGTTTTTCCATTCTCCATTATAGACTATGAGATTCATTAGAATGAATGGGCCCATATGGTAAGGGTTAGGGTTAGGGTTAGAGTTCAGGACACACTTATGTTTGGTTGAATATTGGGGTTGGGTTTAGGGTTGGGTAAGAAGAATTTATAATATCACACTGAATGGTATACTCTTGATGGGAAAATTTCTTGGATGGTTTTCCATTCTCCATTATAGCCTATGAGATTCATTAGAATGAATGGGCCCATATGGTAAGGGTTAGGGTTAGGGTTAGAGCTCAGGACACACTTATGTTTGGGTGAATATTGGGGTTGGGTTAATGGTTGGGCAAGATGTATTTTTAATATCACACTGAATTGTACACTCTTGATGGGGAAAAATTTTGGATGTTTTTCCATTCTCCATTATAGCCTATGAGCTTCATTAAAATGAATGGGCCCATATGGTAAGGGTTAGGGTTAGGGTTAGAGTTCAGGACACACTTATGTTTGGGTGAATATTGGGGTTGAGTTTAGGGTTGGGTAAGAAGTATTTTTAATATCACACTGAATGGTATAATCTTGATGGGAAATTTTTTGGATGGTTTTCCATTCTCCATTATAGCCTATGAGATTCATTAGAATGAATGGGCCCATATGGTAAGGGTTAGGGTTAGGGTTAGAGCTCAGGACACACTTATGTTTGGGTGAATATTGGGGTTGGGTTTAGGGTTGGGTAAGATGTATTTTTAATATCACACTGAATGGTTTACTCTTGATGGGAAAAATCTTTGGATGGTTTTCCATTCTCCATTATAGCCTATGAGATTCATTAGAATGAATGGGCCCATATGGTAAGGGTTAGGGTTTAGAGTTCAGGACACACTTATGTTTGGGTGAATATTGGGGTTCGGTTCAGGGTTGGGTAAGATGTATTTTTAATATCACACTGAATGGTACACTCTTGATGGGGAAAAATTTTGGATGTTTTTCCATTCTCCATTATACCCTATGAGATTCATTAAAATGAATGGGCCCATATGGTAAGGGTTAGGGTTAGGGTTAGAGTTCAGGACACACTTATGTTTGGGCGAATATTGGGGTTGGGTTTAGGGTTGGGTAAGAAGTATTTTTAATATCACACTGAATGGTATACTCTTGATGGGAAAATTTTTTGGATGGTTTTCCATTCTCCATTATAGCCTATGAGATTCATTAGAATGAATGGGTCCATATGGTAACGGTTAGGGTTAGAGCTGAGGACACACTTATGTTTGGGTGAATATTGGTGTTGGGTTTAGGGTTGGGTAAGATGTATTTTTAATATCACACTGAATGATACATTCTTGATGGATAAAATCTTTGGATGGTTTTCCATTCTCCATTATAGCCTATGAGATTCATTGGAATGAATGGGCCCATATGGTAAGGGTTAGGGTTAGGGTTAGAGTTCAGGACACACTTATGTTTGGGTGAATATTGGGGTTGGGTTTAGGGTTGGGTAAGATGTATTTTTAATATCACACTGAATGGTACATTCTTGATGGGGAAAATTTTTGGATGTTTTTCATTTCTCCATTATAGCCTATGAGATTCACTAAAATGAATGGGCCCATATGGTAAGGGTTAGGGTTAGGGTAAGAGTTCAGGACACACTTATGTTTGGGTGAATATTGGGGTTGGGTTTAGGGTTGGGTAAGAAGTATTTTTAATATCACACTGAATGGTATACTCTTGATGGGAAAATTTTTTGGATGGTTTTCCATTCTCCATTATAGCCTATGAGATTCATTAGAATGAATGGGCCCATATGGTAAGGGTTAGGGTTAGGGTTAGAGTTCAGGACACACTTATGTTTGGTTGAATATTGGGGTTGGGTTTAGGGTTGGGTAAGAAGAATTTTTAATATCACACTGAAAGGTATACTCTTGAAGGGAAAATTTTTTGGATGGTTTTCCATTCTCCATTATAGCCTATGAGATTCATTAGAATGAATGGGCCCATATGGTAAGGGTTAGGGTTAGGGTTAGAGCTCAGGACACACTTATGTTTGGGTGAATATTGGGGTTGGGTTAATAGTTGGGTAAGATGTATTTTAAATATCACACTGAATGGTACACTCTTGATGGGGAAAAATTTTGGATGTTTTTCCATTCTCCATTATAGACTATGAGATTCATTAGAATGAATGGGCCCATATGGTAAGGGTTAGGGTTAGGGTTAGAGCTCAGGACACACTTATGTTTGGGTGAATATTGGGGTTGGGTTAATGGTTGGGCAAGATGTATTTTTAATATCACACTGAATTGTACACTCTTGATGGGGAAAAATTTTGGATGTTTTTCCATTCTCCATTATAGCCTATGAGATTCATTAAAATGAATGGGCCCATATGGTAAGGGTTAGGGTTAGGGTTAGAGTTCAGGACACACTTATGTTTGGGTGAATATTGGGGTTGAGTTTAGGGTTGGGTAAGAAGTATTTTTAATATCACACTGAATGGTATAATCTTGATGGGAAATTTTTTGGATGGTTTTCCATTCTCCATTATAGCCTATGAGATTCATTAGAATGAATGGGCCCATATGGTAAGGGTTAGGGTTAGGGTTAGAGCTCAGGACACACTTATGTTTGGGTGAATATTGGGGTTGGGTTTAGGGTTGGGTAAGATGTATTTTTAATATCACACTGAATGGTTTACTCTTGATGGGAAAAATCTTTGGATGGTTTTCCATTCTCCATTATAGCCTATGAGATTCATTAGAATGAATGGGCCCATATGGTAAGGGTTAGGGTTAGGGTTAGAGTTCAGGACACACTTATGTTTGGTTGAATATTGGGGTTGGGTTTAGGGTTGGGTAAGATGTATTTTTAAAATCACACTGAATGGTACACTCTTGATGTGGAAAATTTTTGGATGTTTTTCCATTCTCCATTATAGCCTATGAGATTCATTAAAATGAATGGGCCCATATGGTAAGGGTTAGGTTTAGAGTTCAGGACACACTTATGTTTGGGTGAATATTGGGGTTGGGTTCAGGGTTGGGTAAGATGTATTTTTAATATCACACTGAATGGTACACTGTTGATGGGGAAAAATTTTGGATGTTTTTCCATTCTCCATTATAGCGTATGAGATTCATTAAAATGAATGGGCCCATATGGTAAGGGTTAGGGTTAGGGTTAGAGTTCAGGACACACTTATGTTTGGGTGAATATTGGGGTTGGGTTTAGGGTTGGGTAAGAAGTATTTTTAATATCACACTGAATGGTATACTCTTGAAGGATAAAATCTTTGGATGGTTTTCCATTCTCCATTATAGCCTACGAGATTCATTAGAATGGATGGGTCCATATGGTAACGGTTAGGGTTAGAGCTCAGGACACACTTATTTTTGGGTGAATATTGGGGTTGGGTTTAGGGTTGGGTAAGATGTATTTTTAATATCACACTGAATGATACATTCTTGATGGATAAAATCTTTGGATGGTTTTCCATTCTCCATTATAGCCTATGAGATTCATTGGAATGAATGGGCCCATATGGTAAGGGTTAGGGTTAGGGTTAGAGTTCAGGACACACTTATGTTTGGGTGAATATTGGGGTTGGGTTTAGGGTTGGGTAAGATGTATTTTTAATATCACACTGAATGGTACATTCTTGATGGGGAAAATTTTTGGATGTTTTTCATTTCTCCATTATAGCCTATGAGATTCACTAAAATGAATGGGCCCATATGGTAAGGGTTAGGGTTAGGGTAAGAGTTCAGGACACACTTATGTTTGGGTGAATATTGGGGTTGGGTTTAGGGTTGGGTAAGATGTATTTTTAATATCACACTGAATGGTGCACTCTTGAGGGGAAAAATTTTGGATGTTTTTTCCATTCTCTATTATAGCGTATGAGATTCATTAAAATGAATGGGCCCATATGGTAAGTGTTAGGGTTAGGGTTAGAGTTCAGGACACACTTATGTTTGGGTGAATATTGGGGTTGGGTTTAGGGTTGGGTAAGAAGTATTTTTAATATCACACTGAATGATACATTCTTGATGGATAAAATCTTTGGATGGTTTTCCATTCTCCATTATAGCCTATGAGATTCATTGGAATGAATGGGCCCATATGGTAAGGGTTAGGGTTAGGGTTAGAGTTCAGGACACACTTATGTTTGGGTGAATATTGGGGTTGGGTTTAGGGTTGGGTAAGATGTATTTTTAATATCACACTGAATGGTACATTCTTGGGGAAAATTTTTGGATGTTTTTCATTTCTCCATTATAGCCTATGAGATTCACTAAAATGAATGGGCCCATATGGTAAGGGTTAGGGTTAGGGTAAGAGTTCAGGACACACTTATGTTTGGGTGAATATTGCGGTTGGGTTTAGGGTTGGGTAAGATGTATTTTTAATATCACACTGAATGGTGCACTCTTGAGGGAAAAATTTTGGATGTTTTTTCCATTCTCTATTATAGCGTATGAGATTCATTAAAATGAATGGGCCCATATGGTAAGGGTTAGGGTTAGGGTTAGAGTTCAGGACACACTTATGTTTGGGTGAATATTGGGGTTGGGTTAATGGTTGGGTAAGATGTATTTTTAATATCACACTGAATGGTATACTCTTGATGGGAAAATTTTTTGGATGGTTTTCCATTCTCCATTATAGCCTATGAGATTCATTAGAATGAATGGGCCCATATGGTAAGGGTTAGGGTTAGGGTTAGAGCTCAGGACACACTTATGTTTGGGTGAATATTGGGGTTGGGTTAATGGTTGGGTAAGATGTATTTTTAATATCACACTGAATGGTACACTCTTGATGGGGAAAAATGTTGGATGTTTTTCCATTCTCCATTATATTCTATGAGATTCATTAAAATGAAGGGGCCCATATGGTAAGGGTTAGGGTTAGGGTTAGAGTTCAGGACACACTTATGTTTGGTTGAATATTGTTGTTGGGTTTAGGGTTGGGTAAGAAGAATTTATAATATCACACTGAATGGTATACTCTTGATGGGAAAATTTCTTGGATGGTTTTCCATTCTCCATTATAGCCTATGAGATTCATTAGAATGAATGGGCCCATATGGTAAGGGTTAGGGTTAGGGTTAGAGCTCAGGACACACTTATCTTTGGGTGAATATTGGGGTTGGGTTAATGGTTGGGCAAGATGTATTTTTAATATCACACTGAATTGTACACTCTTGATGGGGAAAAATTTTGGATGTTTTTCCATTCTCCATTATAGCATATGAGATTCATTAAAATGAATGGGCCCATATGGTAAGGGTTAGGGTTAGGGTTAGAGTTCAGGACACACTTATGTTTGGGTGAATATTGGGGTTGGGTTTAGGGTTGGGTAAGAAGTATTTTTAATATCACACTGAATGGTATACTCTTGATGGGAAATTTTTTTGGATGGTTTTCCATTCTCCATTATAGCATATGAGATTCATTAGAATGAATGGACCATATGGTAAGGGTTAGGGTTAGGGTTAGAGCTCAGGACACACTTATGTTTGGGTGAATATTGGGGTTGGGTTTAGGGTTGGGTAAGATGTATTTTTAATATCACACTGAATGGTATACTCTTGATGGAAAAAATCTTTGGATGGTTTTCCATTCTCCATTATAGCCTATGAGATTCATTAGAATGAATGGGTCCATATGGTAAGGGTTAGGGTTAGGGTTAGAGTTCAGGACACACTTATGTTTGGGTGAATATTGGGGTTGGGTTTAGGGTTGGGTAAGATGTATTTTTAAAATCACACTGAATGGTACACTCTTGATGTGGAAAATTTTTGGATGTTTTTCCATTCTCCATTATAGCCTATGAGATTCATTAAAATGAATGGGACCATATGGTAAGGGTTAGGGTTAGAGTTCAGGACACACTTATGTTTGGGTGAATATTGGGGTTGGGTTCAGGGTTGGGTAAGATGTATTTTTAATATCACACTGAATGGTACACTGTTGATGGGGGAAAATTTTGGATGTTTTTCCATTCTCCATTATAGCGTATGAGATTCATTAAAATGAATGGGCCCATATGGTAAGGGTTAGGGTTAGGGTTAGGGTTAGAGTTCAGGACACACTTATGTTTGGGTGAATATTGGGGTTGGGTTTAGGGTTGGGTAAGAAGTATTTTTAATATCACACTGAATGGTATACTCTTGATGGGAAAATTTTTTGGATGGTTTTCCATTCTCCATTATAGCCTATGAGATTCATTAGAATGAATGGGCCCATATGGTAAGGGTTAGGGTTAGGGTTAGAGTTCAGGACACACTTATGTTTGGGTGAATATTGGGGTTGGGTTTAGGGTTGGGTAAGAAGAATTTATAATATGACACTGAATGGTATACTCTTGATGGGAAAATTTCTTGGATGGTTTTCCATTCTCCATTATAGCCTATGAGATTCATTAGAATGAATGGGCCCATATGGTAAGGGTTAGGGTTAGGGTTAGAGCTCAGGACACACTTATGTTTGGGTGAATATTGGGGTTGGGTTAATGGTTGGGCAAGATGTATTTTTAATATCACACTGAATTGTACACTCTTGATGGGGAAAAATTTTGGATGTTTTTCCATTCTCCATTATAGCCTATGAGATTCATTAAAATGAATGGGCCCATATGGTAAGGGTTAGGGTTAGGGTTAGAGTTCAGGACACACTTATGTTTGGGTGAATATTGGGGTTGGGTTTAGGGTTGGGTAAGAAGTATTTTTAATATCACATTGAATGGTATACTCTTGATGGGAAATTTTTTTGGATGGTTTTCCATTCTCCATTATAGCCTATGAGATTCATTAGAATGAATGGGCCCATATGGTAAGGGTTAGGGTTAGGGTTAGAGCTCAGGACACACTTATGTTTGGGTGAATATTGGGGTTGGGTTTAGGGTTGGGTAAGATGTATTTTTAAAATCACACTGAATGGTACACTCTTGATGTGGAAAATTTTTGGATGTTTTTCCATTCTCCATTATAGCCTATGAGATTCATTAAAATGAATGGGCCCATATGGTAAGGGTTAGGGTTAGAGTTCAGGACACACTTATGTTTGGGTGAATATTGGGGTTGGGTTCAGGGTTGGGTAAGATGTATTTTTAATATCACACTGAATGGTACACTGTTGATGGGGGAAAATTTTGGATGTTTTTCCATTCTCCATTATAGCGTATGAGATTCATTAAAATGAATGGGCCCATATGGTAAGGGTTAGGGTTAGGGTTAGAGTTCAGGACACACTTATGTTTGGGTGAATATTGGGGTTGGGTTTAGGGTTGGGTAAGATGTATTTTTAATATCACACTGAATGGTACACTCTTGATGGGGAAAAATGTTGGATGTTTTTCCATTCTCCATTATATTCTATGAGATTCATTAAAATGAATGGGCCCATATGGTATGGGTTAGGGTTAGGGTTAGAGTTCAGGACACACTTATGTTTGGGTGAATATTGGGGTTGGGTTTAGGGTTGGGTAAGAAGTATTTTTAATATCACACTGAATGGTATACTCTTGATGGGAAAATTTTTTGGATGGTTTTCCATTCTCCATTATAGCCTATGAGATTCATTAGAATGAATGGGCCTATATGGTAAGGGTTAGGGTTAGGGTTAGAGCTCAGGACACACTTATGTTTGGGTGAATATTGGGGTTGGGTTAATGGTTGGGCAAGATGTATTTTTAATATCACACTGAATGGTACACTCTTGATGGGGAAAAATTTTGGATGTTTTTCCATTCTCCATTATAGCCTATGAGATTCATTAAAATGAATGGGCCCATATGGTAAGGGTTAGGGTTAGGGTTAGAGTTCAGGACACACTTATGTTTGGGTGAATATTGGGGTTGGGTTTAGGGTTGGGTAAGAAGTATTTTTAATATCACACTGAATGGTATACTCTTGATGGGAAATTTTTTTGGATGGTTTTCCATTCTCCATTATAGCCTATGAGATTCATTAGAATGAATGGGCCCATATGGTAAGGGTTAGGGTTAGGGTTAGAGCTCAGGACACACTTATGTTTGGGTGAATATTGGGGTTGGGTTTAGGGTTGGGTAAGATGTATTTTTAATATCACACTGAATGGTATACTCTTGATGGGAAAAATCTTTGGATGGTTTTCCATTCTCCATTATAGCCTATGAGATTCATTAGAATGAATGGGTCCATATGGTAACGGTTAGGGTTAGAGTTCAGGACACACTTATGTTTGGGTGAATATTGGGGTTGGGTTCAGGGTTGGGTAAGATGTATTTTTATTATCACACTGAATGGTACACTCTTGATGGGGAAAAATTTTGGATGTTTTTCCATTCTCCATTATAGCCTATGAGATTCATTAAAATGAAAGGGCCCATATGGTAAGGGTTAGGGTTAGGGTTAGAGTTCAGGACACACTTATGTTTGGGCGAATATTGGGGTTGGGTATAGGGTTGGGTAAGAAGTATTTTTAATATCACACTGAATGGTATACTCTTGATGGGAAAATTTTTTGGATGGTTTTCCATTCTCCATTATAGCCTATGAGATTCATTAGAATGAATGGGTCCATATGGTAACGGTTAGGGTTAGAGCTCAGGACACACTTATGTTTGGGTGAATATTGGGGTTGGGTTTAGGGTTGGGTAAGATGTATTTTTAATATCACACTGAATGGTACATTCTTGATGGGAAAAATCTTTGGATGGTTTTCCATTCTCCATTATAGCCTATGAGATTCATTAAAATGAATGGGCCCATATGGTAAGGGTTAGGGTTAGGGTTAGAGTTCAGGACACACTTATGTTTGGGTGAATATTGGGGTTGGGTTTAGGGTTGGGTAAGAAGTATTTTTAATATCACACTGAATGGTATACTCTTGATGGGAAATTTTTTTTGATGTTTTTCCATTCTCCATTATATCCTATGAGATTCATTAGAATGAGGGGGCCCATGTGGTAAGGGTTAGGGTTAGGGTTAGAGCTCAGGACACACTTATGTTTGGGTGAATATTGGGGTTGGGTTTAGGGTTGGGTAAGATGTATTTTTAATATCACACTGAATGGTATACTCTTGATGGGAAAAATCTTTGGATGTTTTTCCATTCTCCATTATAACCTATGAGATTCATTAGAATGAATGGGCCCATATGGTAAGGGTTAGGGTTAGGGTTAGAGTTCAGGACACACTTATGTTTGGGTGAATATTGGGGTTGGGTTTAGGGTTGGGTAAGAATAATTTTTAATATCACACTGAATGGTATACCCTTGATGGGAAAAATTTTTGGATGGTTTTCCATTCTCCATTATAGCCTATGAGATTCATTAGAATGAACGGGCCCATATGGTAAGGGTTAGGGTTAGGGTTAGAGCTCAGGACACACTTATGTTTGGGTGAATATTGGGGTTGGGTTTAGGGTTGGGTAAGATGTATTTTTAATATCACACTGAATGGTACATTCTTGATGGGAAAAATCTTTGGATGGTTTTCCATTCTCCATTATAGCCTATGAGATTCATTAAAATGAATGGGCCCATATGGTAAGGGTTAGGGTTAGGGTTAGAGTTCAGGACACACTTATGTTTGGGTGAATATTGGGGTTGGGTTTAGGGTTGTGTAAGAAGTATTTTTAATATCACACTGAATGGTATACTGTTGATCGGAAAATTTTTTGGATGGTTTTCCATTCTCCATTATAGCCTATGAGATTCATTAGAATGAATGGGCCCATATGGTAAGGGTTACGTTTAGGGTTAGAGCTCAGGACACACTTATGTTTGGGTGAATATTGGGGTTGGGTTTAGGGTTGGGTAAGATGAATTTTTAATATCACACTGAATGGTATACTCTTGATGGGAAAAATCTTTGGATGGTTTTCCATTCTCCATTATAGCCTATGAGATTCATTAGAATGAATGGGCCCATATGGTAAGGGTTAGGTTTAGGGTTAGAGCTCAGGACACACTTATGTTTGGGTGAATATTGGGGTTGGGTTTAGGGTTGGGTAAGATGAATTTTGAATATCACACTGAATGGTATACTCTTGATGGGAAAAATCTTTGGATGGTTTTCCATTCTCCATTATAGCCTATGAGATTCATTAGAATGAATGGGCCCATATGGTAAGGGTTAGGGTTAGGGTTAGAGCTCAGGACACACTTATGTTTGGGTGAATATTGGGGTTGGGTTTAGGGTTGGGTAAGAAGTATTTTTAATATCACACTGAATGGTATACTCTTGATGGGAAAATTTTTTGGATGGTTTTCCATTCTCCATTATAGCCTATGAGATTCATTAGAATGAATGGGCCCATATGGTAAGGGTTAGGGTTAGGGTTAGAGTTCAGGACACACTTATGTTTGGGTGAATATTGGGGTTGGGTTTAGGGTTGGGTAAGAAGAATTTTTAATATCACACTGAATGGTATACTCTTGAAGGGAAAATTTTTTGGATGGTTTTCCATTCTCCATTATAGCCTATGAGATTCATTAGAATGAATGGGCCCATATGGTAAGGGTTAGGGTTAGGGTTAGAGCTCAGGACACACTTATGTTTGGGTGAATATTGGGGTTGGGTTAATGGTTGGGTAAGATGTATTTTTAATATCACACTGAATGGTACACTCTTGATGGGGAAAAATGTTGGATGTTTTTCCATTCTCCATTATATTCTATGAGATTCATTAAAATGAATGGGCCCATATGGTAAGGGTTAGGGTTAGGGTTAGAGTTCAGGACACACTTATGTTTGGGTGAATATTGGGGTTGGGTTTAGGGTTGGGTAAGAAGTATTTTTAATATCACACTGAATGGTATACTCTTGATGGGAAAATTTTTTGGATGGTTTTCCATTCTCCATTATAGCCTATGAGATTCATTAGAATGAATGGGCCCATATGGTAAGGGTTAGGGTTAGAGCTCAGGACACACTTATGTTTGGGTGAATATTGGGGTTGGGTTAATGGTTGGGCAAGATGTATTTTTAATATCACACTGAATGGTACACTCTTGATGGGGAAAAATTTTGGATGTTTTTCCATTCTCCATTATAGCCTATGAGATTCATTAAAATCAATGGGCCCATATGGTAAGGGTTAGGGTTAGGGTTAGAGTTCAGGACACACTTATGTTTGGGTGAATATTGGGGTTGGGTTTAGGGTTGGGTAAGAAGTATTTTTAATATCACACTGAATGGTATACTCTTGATGGGAAATTTTTTTGGATGGTTTTCCATTCTCCATTATAGCCTATGAGATTCATTAGAATGAATGGGCCCATATGGTAAGGGTTAGGGTTAGGGTTAGAGCTCAGGACACACTTATGTTTGGGTGAATATTGGGGTTGGGTTTAGGGTTGGGTAAGATGTATTTTTAATATCACACTGAATGGTATACTCTTGATGGGAAAAATCTTTGGATGGTTTTCCATTCTCCATTATAGCCTATGAGATTCATTAGAATGAATGGGTCCATATGGTAAGGGTTAGGGTTAGGGTTAGAGTTCAGGACACACTTATGTTTGGGTGAATATTGGGGTTGGGTTCAGGGTTGGGTAAGATGTATTTTTATTATCACACTGAATGGTACACTCTTGATGGGGAAAAATTTTGGATGTTTTTCCATTCTCCATTATAGCCTATGAGATTCATTAAAATGAAAGGGCCCATATGGTAAGGGTTAGGGTTAGGGTTAGAGTTCAGGACACACTTATGTTTGGGCGAATATTGGGGTTGGGTATAGGGTTGGGTAAGAAGTATTTTTAATATCACACTGAATGGTATACTCTTGATGGGAAAATTTTTTGGATGGTTTTCCATTCTCCATTATAGCCTATGAGATTCATTAGAATGAATGGGTCCATATGGTAACGGTTAGGGTTAGAGCTCAGGACACACTTATGTTTGGGTGAATATTGGGGTTGGGTTTAGGGTTGGGTAAGATGTATTTTTAATATCACACTGAATGGTACATTCTTGATGGGAAATTTTTTTTGATGTTTTTCCATTCTCCATTATATCCTATGAGATTCATTAGAATGAGGGGGCCCATGTGGTAAGGGTTAGGGTTAGGGTTAGAGCTCAGGACACACTTATGTTTGGGTGAATATTGGGGTTGGGTTTAGGGTTGGGTAAGATGTATTTTTAATATCACACTGAATGGTACATTCTTGATGGGAAAAATCTTTGGATGGTTTTCCATTCTCCATTATAGCCTATGAGATTCATTAAAATGAATGGGCCCATATGGTAAGGGTTAGGGTTAGGGTTAGAGTTCAGGACACACTTATGTTTGGGTGAATATTGGGGTTGGGTTTAGGATTCGGTAAGAAGTATTTTTAATATCACACTGAATGGTATACTCTTGATGGGAAAAATTTTTTGATGTTTTTCCATTCTCCATTATAGCCTATGAGATTCATTAGAATGAGTGGGCCCATGTGGTAAGGGTTAGGGTTAGGGTTAGAGCTCAGGACACACTTATGTTTGAGTGAATATTGGGGTTGGGTTTAGGGTTGGGTAAGATGTATTTTTAATATCACACTGAATGGTATACTCTTGATGGGAAAAATCTTTGGATGTTTTTCCATTCTCCATTATAACCTATGAAATTCATTAGAATGAATGGGCCCATATGGTAAGGGTTAGGGTTAGGGTTAGAGTTCAGGACACACTTATGTTTGGGTGAATATTGGGGTTGGGTTTAGGGTTGGGTAAGAAGAATTTTTAATATCACACTGAATGGTATACCCTTGATGGGAAAATTTTTTGGATGGTTTTCCATTCTCCATTATAGCCTATGAGATTCATTAGAATGAACGGGCCCATATGGTAAGGGTTAGGGTTAGGGTTAGAGCTCAGGACACACTTATGTTTGGGTGAATATTGGGGTTGGGTTAATGGTTGGGTAAGATGTATTTTTAATATCACACTGAATGGTACACTCTTGATGGGGAAAAATTTTTGGATGTTTTTCCTTTCTCCATTATAGCCTATGAGATTGATTAGAATGAATGGGCCCATATGGTAAGGGTTAGTGTTAGGGTTAGAGTTCAGGACACACTTATGTTTGGGTGAATATTGGGGTTGGGTTTAGGGTTGTGTAAGAAGTATTTTTAATATCACACTGAATGGTATACTGTTGATCGGAAAATTTTTTGGATGGTTTTCCATTCTCCATTATAGCCTATGAGATTCATTAGAATGAATGGGCCCATATGGTAAGGGTTACGTTTAGGGTTAGAGCTCAGGACACACTTATGTTTGGGTGAATATTGGGGTTGGGTTTAGGGTTGGGTAAGATGAATTTTTAATATCACACTGAATGGTATACTCTTGATGGGAAAAATCTTTGGATGGTTTTCCATTCTCCATTATAGCCTATGAGATTCATTAGAATGAATGGGCCCATATGGTAAGGGTTAGGTTTAGGGTTAGAGCTCAGGACACACTTATGTTTGGGTGAATATTGGGGTTGGGTTTAGGGTTGGGTAAGATGAATTTTGAATATCACACTGAATGGTATACTCTTGATGGGAAAAATCTTTGGATGGTTTTCCATTCTCCATTATAGCCTATGAGATTCATTAGAATGAATGGGCCCATATGGTAAGGGTTAGGGTTAGGGTTAGAGTTCAGGACACACTTATGTTTGGGTGAATATTGGGGTTGGGTTTAGGGTTGGGTAAGATGTATTTTTAAAATCACACTGAATTGTACACTCTTGATGGGGAAAAATTTTGGATGTTTTTCCATTCTCCATTATAGCCTATGAGATTCATTAAGATGAATGGGCCCATATGGTAAGGGTTAGGGTTAGGGTTAGAGTTCAGGACACACATGTTTGGGTGAATATTGGGGTTGGGTTTAGGGTTGGGTAAGAAGAATTTTTAATATCACACTGAATGGTATACTCTTGATGGGAAAATTTTTTAGATGGTTTTCCATTCTCCATTATAGCCTATGAGATTCATTAGAATGAATGGGCCCATATGGTAAGGGTTAGGGTTAGGGTTAGAGCTCAGGACACACTTATGTTTGGGTGAATATTGGGGTTGGGTTTAGGGTTGGGTAAGATGTATTTTTAATATCACACTGAATGGTATACTCTTGATGGGAAAATTTTTTGGATGGTTTTCCATTCTCCATTATAGCCTATGAGATTCATTAGAATGAATGGGCCCATATGGTAAGGGTTAGGGTTAGGGTTAGAGCTCAGGACACACTTATGTTTGGGTGAATATTGGGGTTGGGTTTAGGGTTGGGTAAGATGTATTTTTAATATCACACTGAATGGTATACTCTTGATGGGAAAAATCTTTGGATGTTTTTCCATTCTCCATTATAACCTATGAGATTCATTAGAATGAATGGGCCCATATGGTAAGGGTTAGGGTTAGGGTTAGAGTTCAGGACACACTTATGTTTGGGTGAATATTGGGGTTGGGTTTAGGGTTGGGTAAGAAGAATTTTTAATATCACACTGAATGGTACACTCTTGATGTGGAAAATTTTTGGATGTTTTTCCATTCTCCATTATAGCCTATGAGATTCATTAAAATGAATGGGCCCATATGGAAAGGGTTAGGGTTAGAGCTCAGGACACACTTATGTCTGGGTGAATATTGGGGTTGGGTTTACGGTTGGGTAAGATGTATTTTTAATATCACACTGAATGGTACACTCTTGATGGGGAAAAATTTTGGATGTTTTTCCATTCTCCATAATAGCCTATGAGATTCATTAAAATGAATGGGCCCATATGGTAAGGGTTAGGGTTAGGGTTAGAGTTCAGGACACACTTATGTTTGGGTGAATATTGGGGTTGGGTTTAGGGTTGGGTAAGAAGTATTTTTAATATCACACTGAATGGTATACTCTTGATGGGAAAATATTTTGGATGGTTTTCCATTCTCCATTATAGCCTATGAGATTCATTAGAATGAATGGGCCCATTTGGTAAGGGTTAGGGTTAGGGTTAGAGCTCAGGACACACTTATGTCTGGGTGAATATTGGGGTTCGGTTTACGGTTGGGTAAGATGTATTTTTTATATCACACTGAATGGTACACACTTGATGGGGAAAAATTTTGGATGTTTTTCCATTCTCCATTATAGCCTATGAGATTCATTAAAATGAATGGGCCCATATGGTAAGGGTTAGGGTTAGAGTTCAGGACACACTTATGTTTGGGTGAATATTGGGGTTGGGTTTAGGGTTGGGTAAGATGTATTTTTAATATCACACTGAATGGTACATTCTTGATGGGAAAAATCTTTGGATTGTTTTCCATTCTCCATTATAGCTTATGAGATTCATTAAAATGAATGGACCCATATGGTAAGGGTTAGGGTTAGGGTTAGAGTTCAGGACACACTTATGTTTGGGTGAATATTGGGGTTGGGTTTAGGGTTGGGTAAGAAGAATTTTTAATATCACACTGAATGGTATACTCTTGATGGGAAAATTTTATGGATGGTTTTCCATTCTCCATTATAGCCTATGAGATTCATTAGAATGAATGGGCCCCTATGGTAAGGGTTAGGGTTAGGGTTAGAGCTCAGGACACACTTATGTTTGGGTGAATATTGGAGTTGGGTTAATGGTTGGGCAAGATGTATTTTTAATATCACACTGAATGGTACACTCTTGATAGGGAAAAATTTTGGATGTTTTTCCATTCTCCATTATAGCGTATGAGATTCATTAAAATGAATGGGTCCATATGGTAAGGGTTAGGGTTAGGGTTAGAGTTCAGGACACACTTATGTTTGGGTGAATATTGGGGTTGGGTTTAGGGTTGGGTAAGAAGTATTTTTAATATCACACTGAATGGTATACTCTTGATGGGAAAATATTTTGGATGGTTTTCCATTCTCCATTATAGCCTATGAGATTCATTAGAATGAATGGGCCCATTTGGTAAGGGTTAGGGTTAGGGTTAGAGCTCAGGACACACTTATGTCTGGGTGAATATTGGGGTTCGGTTTACGGTTGGGTAAGATGTATTTTTTATATCACACTGAATGGTACACACTTGATGGGGAAAAATTTTGGATGTTTTTCCATTCTCCATTATAGCCTATGAGATTCATAAAAATGAATGGGCCCATATGGTAAGGGTTAGGGTTAGGGTTAGAGTTCAGGACACACTTATGTTTGGGTGAATATTGGGGTTGGGTTTAGGGTTGGGTAAGAAGTATTTTTAATATCACACTGAATGGTATACTCTTGATGGGAAAATTTTTTGGATGTTTTTCCATTCTCCATTATAGCCTATGAGATTCATTAGAATGAATGGGCCCATATGGTAAGGGTTAGGGTTAGGGTTAGAGCTCAGGACACACTTATGTTTGGGTGAATATTGGGGTTGGGTTTAGGGTTGGGTAAGATGTATTTTTAATATCACACTGAATGGTATACTCGTGATGGGAAAAATCTTTGGATGGTTTTCCATTCTCCATTATAACCTATGAGATTCATTAGAATGAGTGGGCCCATATGGTAAGGGTTAGGGTTAGGGTTAGAGTTCAGGACACACTTATGTTTGGGTGAATATTGGGGTTGGGTTTAGGGTTGGGTAAGATGTATTTTTAAAATCACACTGAATGGTACATTCTTGATGGGGAAAATTTTTGGATGTTTTTCCATTCTCCATTATAGCCTATGAGATTCATTAAAATGATGGGCCCATATGGTAAGGGTTAGGGTTAGGGTTAGAGTTCAGGACACACTTATGTTTGGGTGAATATTGGGGTTGGGTTTAGGGTTGGGTAAGATGTATTTTTAATATCACACTGAATGGTGCACTCTTGATGGGGAAAAATTTTGGATGTTTTTTCCATTCTCTATTATAGCGTATGAGATTCATTAGAATGAATGGGCCCATATGGTAAGGGTTAGGGTTAGGGTTAGAGTTCAGGACACACTTATGTTTGGGTGAATATTGGGGTTGGGTTAATGGTTGGGTAAGATGTATTTTTAATATCACACTGAATGGTACACTCTTGATGGGGAAAAATTTTGGATGTTTTTCCATTCTCCATTATAGCCTATGAGATTTATTAAAATGAATGGGCCCATATGGTAAGGGTTAGGGTTAGGGTTAGAGTTCAGGACACACTTATGTTTGGGTGAATATTGTGGTTGGGTTTAGTGTTGGGTAAGAAGAATTTTTAATATCACACTGAATGGTATACTCTTGATGGGAAAATTTTTTGGATGGTTTTCCATTCTCCATTATAGCCTATGAGATTCATTAGAATGAATGGGCCCATATGGTAAGGGTTAGGGTTTGGGTTAGAGCTCAGGACACACTTATGTTTGGGTGAATATTGGGGTTGGGTTAATGGTTGGGTAAGATGTATTTTTAATATCACACTGAATGCTACACTCTTGATGGGGAAAAATTTTGGATGTTTTTCCATTCTCCATTATATTCTATGAGATTCATTAAAATGAATGGGCCCATATGGTAAGGGTTAGGGTTAGGGTTAGAGTTCAGGACACACTTATGTTTGGGTGAATATTGGGGTTGGGTTTAGGGTTGGGTAAGAAGAATTTTTAATATCACACTGAATGGTATAATCTTGATGGGAACATTTTTTGGATGGTTTTCCATTCTCCATTATAGCCTATGAGATTCATTAGAATGAATGGGCCCATATGGTAAGGGTTAGGGTTAGGGTTAGAGTTCAGGACACACTTATGTTTGGGTGAATATTGGGGTTGGGTTTAGGGTTGGCTAAGAAGAATTTTTAATATCACACTGAATGGTATACTCTTGATGGGAAAATTTTTTGGATGGTTTTCCATTCTCAATTATAGCCTATGAGATTCATTAGAATGAATGGGCCCATATGGTAAGGGTTAGGGTTAGGGTTAGAGCTCAGGACACACTTATGTTTGGGTGAATATTGGGGTTGGGTTAATGGTTGGGCAAGATGTATTTTTAATATCACACTGAATGGTACACTCTTGATGGGGAAAAATTTTGGATGTTTTTCCATTCTCCATTATAGCCTATGAGATTCATTAAAATGAATGGGCCCATATGGTAAGGGTTAGGGTTAGGGTTAGAGTTCAGGACACACTTATGTTTGGGTGAATATTGGGGTTGGGTTTAGGGTTGGGTAAGATGTATTTTTAAAATCACACTGAATGGTACATTCTTGATGGGGAAAATTTTTGGATGTTTTTCCATTCTCCATTATAGCCTATGAGATTCATTAAAATGATGGGCCCATATGGTAAGGGTTAGGGTTAGGGTTAGAGTTCAGGACACACTTATGTTTGGGTGAATATTGGGGTTGGGTTTAGGGTTGGGTAAGATGTATTTTTAATATCACACTGAATGGTGCACTCTTGATGGGGAAAAATTTTGGATGTTTTTTCCATTCTCTATTATAGCGTATGAGATTCATTAGAATGAATGGGCCCATATGGTAAGGGTTAGGGTTAGGGTTAGAGTTCAGGACACACTTATGTTTGGGTGAATATTGGGGTTGGGTTTAGGGTTGGGTAAGATGTATTTTTAATATCACACTGAATGGTATACTCTTGATGGGAAAAATCTTTGGATGGTTTTCCATTCTCCATTATAACCTATGAGATTCATTAGAATGAGTGGGCCCATATGGTAAGGGTTAGGGTTAGGGTTAGAGTTCAGGACACACTTATGTTTGGGTGAATATTGGGGTTGGGTTTAGGGTTGGGTAAGATGTATTTTTAAAATCACACTGAATGCTACATTCTTGATGGGGAAAATTTTTGGATGTTTTTCCATTCTCCATGATAGCCTATGAGATTCATTAAAATGATGGGCCCATATGGTAAGGGTTAGGGTTAGGGTTAGAGTTCAGGACACACTTATGTTTGGGTGAATATTGGGGTTGGGTTTAGGGTTGGGTAAGATGTATTTTTAATATCACACTGAATGGTGCACTCTTGATGGGGAAAAATTTTGGATGTTTTTTCCATTCTCTATTATAGCGTATGAGATTCATTAGAATGAATGGGCCCATATGGTAAGGGTTAGGGTTAGGGTTAGAGTTCAGGACACACTTAGGTTTGGGTGAATATTGGGGTTGGGTTAATGGTTGGGTAAGATGTATTTTTAATATCACACTGAATGGTACACTCTTGATGGGGAAAAATTTTGGATGTTTTTCCATTCTCCATTATAGCCTATGAGATTTATTAAAATGAATGGGCCCATATGGTAAGGGTTAGGGTTAGGGTTAGAGTTCAGGACACACTTATGTTTGGGTGAATATTGGGGTTGGGTTTAGTGTTGGGTAAGAAGAATTTTTAATATCACACTGAATGGTATACTCTTGATGGGAAAATTTTTTGGATGGTTTTCCATTCTCCATTATAGCCTATGAGATTCATTAGAATGAATGGGCCCATATGGTAAGGGTTAGGGTTAGGGTTAGAACTCAGGACACACTTATGTTTGGGTGAATATTGGGGTTGGGTTAATGGTTGGGTAAGATGTATTTTTAATATCACACTGAATGGTACACTCTTGATGGGGAAAAATTTTGGATGTTTTTCCATTCTCCATTATATTCTATGAGCTTCATTAAAATGAATGGGCCCATATGGTAAGGGTTAGGGTTAGGGTTAGAGTTCAGGACACACTTATGTTTGGGTGAATATTGGGGTTGGGTTTAGGGTTGGGTAAGAAGAATTTTTAATATCACAATGAATGGTATAATCTTGATGGGAAAATTTTTTGGATGGTTTTCCATTCTCCATTATAGCCTATGAGATTCATTAGAATGAATGGGCCCATATGGTAAGGGTTAGGGTTAGGGTTAGAGTTCAGGACACACTTATGTTTGGGTGAATATTGGGGTTGGGTTTAGGGTTGGCTAAGAAGAATTTTTAATATCACACTGAATGGTATACTCTTGATGGGAAAAATTTTTGGATGGTTTTCCATTCTCAATTATAGCCTATGAGATTCATTAGAATGAATGGGCCCATATGGTAAGGGTTAGGGTTAGGGTTAGAGCTCAGGACACACTTATGTTTGGGTGAATATTGGGGTTGGGTTAATGGTTGGGCAAGATGTATTTTTAATATCACACTGAATGGTACACTCTTGATGGGGAAAAATTTTGGATGTTTTTCCATTCTCCATTATAGCCTATGAGATTCATTAAAATGAATGGGCCCATATGGTAAGGGTTAGGGTTAGGTTTAGAGTTCAGGACACACTTATGTTTGGGTGAATATTGGGGTTGGGTTTAGGGTTGGGTAACATGTATTTTTAAAATCACACTGAATGGTACATTCTTGATGGGGAAAATTTTTGGATGTTTTTCCATTCTCCATTATAGCCTATGAGATTCATTAAAATGATGGGCCCATATGGTAAGGGTTAGGGTTAGGGTTAGAGTTCAGGACACACTTATGTTTGGGTGAATATTGGGGTTGGGTTTAGGGTTGGGTAAGATGTATTTTTAATATCACACTGAATGGTGCACTCTTGATGGGGAAAAATTTTGGATGTTTTTTCCATTCTCTATTATAGCGTATGAGATTCATTAGAATGAATGGGCCCATATGGTAAGGGTTAGGGTTAGGGTTAGAGTTCAGGACACACTTATGTTTGGGTGAATATTGGGGTTGGGTTAATGGTTGGGTAAGATGTATTTTTAATATCACACTGAATGGTACACTCTTGATGGGGAAAAATTTTGGATGTTTTTCCATTCTCCATTATAGCCTATGGGATTTATTAAAATGAATGGGCCCATATGGTAAGGGTTAGGGTTAGGGTTAGAGTTCAGGAAACACTTATGTTTGGGTGAATATTGGGGTTGGGTTTAGTGTTGGGTAAGAAGAATTTTTAATATCACACTGAATGGTATACTCTTGATGGGAAAATTTTTTGGATGGTTTTCCATTCTCCATTATAGCCTATGAGATTCATTAGAATGAATGGGCCCATATGATAAGGGTTAGGGTTAGGGTTAGAGCTCAGGACACACTTATGTTTGGGTGAATATTGGGGTTGGGTTAATGGTTGGGTAAGATGTATTTTTAATATCACACTGAATGGTACACTCTTGATGGGGAAAAATTTTGGATGTTTTTCCATTCTCCATTATATTCTATGAGATTCATTAAAATGAATGGGCCCATATGGTAAGGGTTAGGGTTAGGGTTAGAGTTCAGGACACACTTATGTTTGGGTGAATATTGGGGTTGGGTTTAGGGTTGGGTAAGAAGAATTTTTAATATCACACTGAATGGTATAATCTTGATGGGAAAATTTTTTGGATGGTTTTCCATTCTCCATTATAGCCTATGAGATTCATTAGAATGAATGGGCCCATATGGTAAGGGTTAGGGTTAGGGTTAGAGTTCAGGACACACTTATGTTTGGGTGAATATTGGGGTTGGGTTTAGGGTTGGCTAAGAAGAATTTTTAATATCACACTGAATGGTATACTCTTGATGGGAAAATTTTTTGGATGGTTTTCCATTCTCCATTATAGCCTATGAGATTCATTAGAATGAATGGGCCCATATGGTAAGGGTTAGGGTTAGGGTTAGAGCTCAGGACACACTTATGTTTGGGTGAATATTGGGGTTGGGTTAATGGTTGGGCAAGATGTATTTTTAATATCACACTGAATGGTACACTCTTGATGGGGAAAAATTTTGGATGTTTTTCCATTCTCCATTATAGCCTATGAGATTCATTAAAATGAATGGGCCCATATGGTAAGGGTTAGGGTTAGGGTTAGAGTTCAGGACACACTTATGTTTGGGTGAATATTGGTGTTGGGTTTAGGGTTGGGTAAGAAGTATTTTTAATATCACACTGAATGGTATACTCTTGATGGGAAAATTTTTTGGATGGTTTTCCATTCTCCATTATAGCCTATGAGATTCATTAGAATGAATGGGCCCATATGGTAAGGGTTAGGGTTAGGGTTAGAGCTCAGGACACACTTATGTTTGGGTGAATATTGGGGTTGGGTTTAGGGTTGGGTAAGAAGTATTTTTAATATCACACTGAATGGTATACTCTTGATGGGAAAAATCTTTGGATGTTTTTCCATTCTCCATTATAACCTATGAGATTCATTAGAATGAATGGGCCCATATGGTAAGGGTTAGGGTTAGGGTTAGAGTTCAGGACACACTTATGTTTGGGTGAATATTGGGGTTGGGTTTAGGGTTGGGTAAGAAGTATTTTTAATATCACACTGAATGGTACACTCTTGATGGGGAAAATTTTTGGATGTTTTTCCATTCTCCATTATAGCCTATGAGATTCATTAAAATGAATGGGCCCATATGGTAAGGGTTAGGGTTAGAGCTCAGGACACACTTATGTCTGGGTGAATATTGGGGTTGGGTTTACGGTTGGGTAAGATGTATTTTTAATATCACACTGAATGGTACACTCTTGATGGGGAAAAATTTTGGATGTTTTTCCATTCTCCATAATAGCCTATGAGATTCATTAAAATGAATGGGCCCATATGGTAAGGGTTAGGGTTAGGGTTAGAGTTCAGGACACACTTATGTTTGGGTGAATATTGGGGTTGGGTTTAGGGTTGGGTAAGAAGTATTTTTAATATCACACTGAATGGTATACTCTTGATGGGAAAATTTTTTGGATGGTTTTCCATTCTCCATTATAGCCTATGAGATTCATTAGAATGAATGGGCCCATATGGTAAGGGTTAGGGTTAGGGTTAGAGCTCAGGACACACTTATGTTTGGGTGAATATTGGGGTTGGGTTTAGGGTTGGGTAAGAAGTATTTTTAATATCACACTGAATGGTATACTCTTGATGGGAAAAATCTTTGGATGTTTTTCCATTCTCCATTATAACCTATGAGATTCATTAGAATGAATGGGCCCATATGGTAAGGGTTAGGGTTAGGGTTAGAGTTCAGGACACACTTATGTTTGGGTGAATATTGGGGTTGGGTTTAGGGTTGGGTAAGAAGTATTTTTAATATCACACTGAATGGTACACTCTTGATGGGGAAAATTTTTGGATGTTTTTCCATTCTCCATTATAGCCTATGAGATTCATTAAAATGAATGGGCCCATATGGTAAGGGTTAGGGTTAGAGCTCAGGACACACTTATGTCTGGGTGAATATTGGGGTTGGGTTTACGGTTGGGTAAGATGTATTTTTAATATCACACTGAATGGTACACTCTTGATGGGGAAAAATTTTGGATGTTTTTCCATTCTCCATAATAGCCTATGAGATTCATTAAAATGAATGGGCCCATATGGTAAGGGTTAGGGTTAGGGTTAGAGTTCAGGACACACTTATGTTTGGGTGAATATTGGGGTTGGGTTTAGGGTTGGGTAAGAAGTATTTTTAATATCACACTGAATGGTATACTCTTGATGGGAAAATATTTTGGATGGTTTTCCATTCTCCATTATAGCCTATGAGATTCATTAGAATGAATGGGCCCATTTGGTAAGGGTTAGGGTTAGGGTTAGAGCTCAGGACACACTTATGTCTGGGTGAATATTGGGGTTCGGTTTACGGTTTTGTAAGATGTATTTTTTATATCACACTGAATGGTACACACTTGATGGGGAAAAATTTTGGATGTTTTTCCATTCTCCATTATAGCCTATGAGATTCATTAAAATGAATGGGCCCATATGGTAAGGGTTAGGTTTAGGGTTAGAGTTCAGGACACACTTATGTTTGAGTGAATATTGGGGTTGGGTTTAGGGTTGGGTAAGATGTATTTTTAATATCACACTGAATGGTACATTCTTGATGGGAAAAATCTTTGGATGGTTTTCCATTCTCCATTATAGCCTATGAGATTCATTAAAATGAATGGGCCCATATGGTAAGGGTTAGGGTTAGGGTTAGAGTTCAGGACACACTTATGTTTGGGTGAATATTGGGGTTGGGTTTAGGGTTGGGTAAGAAGTATTTTTAATATCACACTGAATGGTATACTCTTGATGGGAAAAATTTTTGGATGTTTTTCCATTCTCCATTATAGCCTATGAGATTCATTAGAATGAATGGGCCCATATGGTAAGGGTTAGGGTTAGGGTTAGAGCTCAGGACACACTTATGTTTGGGTGAATATTGGGGTTGGGTTAATGGTTGGGCAAGATGTATTTTTAATATCACACTGAATGGTACACTCTTGAAGGGGAAAAATTTTGGATGTTTTTCCATTCTCCATTATAGCCTATGAGATTCAATAAAATGAATGGGCCCATATGGTAAGGGTTAGGGTTAGGGTTAGAGTTCAGGACACACTTATGTTTGGGTGAATATTGGGGTTGGGTTTAGGGTTGGGTAAGAAGTATTTTTAATATCACACTGAATGGTATACTCTTGATGGGAAAATATTTTGGATGGTTTTCCATTCTCCATTATAGCCTATGAGATTCATTAGAATGAATGGGCCCATATGGTAAGGGTTAGGGTTAGGGTTAGAGCTCAGGACACACTTATGTTTGGGTGAATATTGGGGTTGGGTTTAGGGTTGGGTAAGATGTATTTTTAAAATCACACTGAATGGTACACTCTTGATGGGGAAAAATTTTGGATGTTTTTCCATTCTCCATTATAGCCTATGAGATTCATTAAAATGAATGGGCCCATATGATAAGGGTTAGGGTTAGGGTTAGAGTTCAGGACACACTTATGTTTGGGTGAATATTGGGGTTGGGTTTAGGGTTGGGTAAGAAGTATTTTTAATATCACACTGAATGGTATACTCTTGATGGGAAAATTTTTTGGATGGTTTTCCATTCTCCATTATAGCCTATGAGATTCATTAGAATGAATGGGCCCATTTGGTAAGGGTTAGGGTTAGGGTTAGAGCTCAGGACACACTTATGTCTGGGTGAATATTGGGGTTCGGTTTACGGTTGGGTAAGATGTATTTTTTATATCACACTGAATGGTACACACTTGATGGGGAAAAATTTTGGATGTTTTTCCATTCTCCATTATAGCCTATGAGATTCATAAAAATGAATGGGCCCATATGGTAAGGGTTAGGGTTAGGGTTAGAGTTCAGGACACACTTATGTTTGGGTGAATATTGGGGTTGGGTTTAGGGTTGGGTAAGAAGTATTTTTAATATCACACTGAATGGTATACTCTTGATGGGAAAATTTTTTGGATGTTTTTCCATTCTCCATTATAGCCTATGAGATTCATTAGAATGAATGGGCCCATATGGTAAGGGTTAGGGTTAGGGTTAGAGCTCAGGACACACTTATGTTTGGGTGAATATTGGGGTTGGGTTTAGGGTTGGGTAAGATGTATTTTTAATATCACACTGAATGGTATACTCTTGATGGGAAAAATCTTTGGATGGTTTTCCATTCTCCATTATAACCTATGAGATTCATTAGAATGAGTGGGCCCATATGGTAAGGGTTAGGGTTAGGGTTAGAGTTCAGGACACACTTATGTTTGGGTGAATATTGGGGTTGGGTTTAGGGTTGGGTAAGATGTATTTTTAAAATCACACTGAATGGTACATTCTTGATGGGGAAAATTTTTGGATGTTTTTCCATTCTCCATTATAGCCTATGAGATTCATTAAAATGATGGGCCCATATGGTAAGGGTTAGGGTTAGGGTTAGAGTTCAGGACACACTTATGTTTGGGTGAATATTGGGGTTGGGTTTAGGGTTGGGTAAGATGTATTTTTAATATCACACTGAATGGTGCACTCTTGATGGGGAAAAATTTTGGATGTTTTTTCCATTCTCTATTATAGCGTATGAGATTCATTAGAATGAATGGGCCCATATGGTAAGGGTTAGGGTTAGGGTTAGAGTTCAGGACACACTTATGTTTGGGTGAATATTGGGGTTGGGTTAATGGTTGGGTAAGATGTATTTTTAATATCACACTGAATGGTACACTCTTGATGGGGAAAAATTTTGGATGTTTTTCCATTCTCCATTATAGCCTATGAGATTTATTAAAATGAATGGGCCCATATGGTAAGGGTTAGGGTTAGGGTTAGAGTTCAGGACACACTTATGTTTGGGTGAATATTGTGGTTGGGTTTAGTGTTGGGTAAGAAGAATTTTTAATATCACACTGAATGGTATACTCTTGATGGGAAAATTTTTTGGATGGTTTTCCATTCTCCATTATAGCCTATGAGATTCATTAGAATGAATGGGCCCATATGGTAAGGGTTAGGGTTTGGGTTAGAGCTCAGGACACACTTATGTTTGGGTGAATATTGGGGTTGGGTTAATGGTTGGGTAAGATGTATTTTTAATATCACACTGAATGCTACACTCTTGATGGGGAAAAATTTTGGATGTTTTTCCATTCTCCATTATATTCTATGAGATTCATTAAAATGAATGGGCCCATATGGTAAGGGTTAGGGTTAGGGTTAGAGTTCAGGACACACTTATGTTTGGGTGAATATTGGGGTTGGGTTTAGGGTTGGGTAAGAAGAATTTTTAATATCACACTGAATGGTATAATCTTGATGGGAACATTTTTTGGATGGTTTTCCATTCTCCATTATAGCCTATGAGATTCATTAGAATGAATGGGCCCATATGGTAAGGGTTAGGGTTAGGGTTAGAGTTCAGGACACACTTATGTTTGGGTGAATATTGGGGTTGGGTTTAGGGTTGGCTAAGAAGAATTTTTAATATCACACTGAATGGTATACTCTTGATGGGAAAATTTTTTGGATGGTTTTCCATTCTCAATTATAGCCTATGAGATTCATTAGAATGAATGGGCCCATATGGTAAGGGTTAGGGTTAGGGTTAGAGCTCAGGACACACTTATGTTTGGGTGAATATTGGGGTTGGGTTAATGGTTGGGCAAGATGTATTTTTAATATCACACTGAATGGTACACTCTTGATGGGGAAAAATTTTGGATGTTTTTCCATTCTCCATTATAGCCTATGAGATTCATTAAAATGAATGGGCCCATATGGTAAGGGTTAGGGTTAGGGTTAGAGTTCAGGACACACTTATGTTTGGGTGAATATTGGGGTTGGGTTTAGGGTTGGGTAAGATGTATTTTTAAAATCACACTGAATGGTACATTCTTGATGGGGAAAATTTTTGGATGTTTTTCCATTCTCCATTATAGCCTATGAGATTCATTAAAATGATGGGCCCATATGGTAAGGGTTAGGGTTAGGGTTAGAGTTCAGGACACACTTATGTTTGGGTGAATATTGGGGTTGGGTTTAGGGTTGGGTAAGATGTATTTTTAATATCACACTGAATGGTGCACTCTTGATGGGGAAAAATTTTGGATGTTTTTTCCATTCTCTATTATAGCGTATGAGATTCATTAGAATGAATGGGCCCATATGGTAAGGGTTAGGGTTAGGGTTAGAGTTCAGGACACACTTATGTTTGGGTGAATATTGGGGTTGGGTTTAGGGTTGGGTAAGATGTATTTTTAATATCACACTGAATGGTATACTCTTGATGGGAAAAATCTTTGGATGGTTTTCCATTCTCCATTATAACCTATGAGATTCATTAGAATGAGTGGGCCCATATGGTAAGGGTTAGGGTTAGGGTTAGAGTTCAGGACACACTTATGTTTGGGTGAATATTGGGGTTGGGTTTAGGGTTGGGTAAGATGTATTTTTAAAATCACACTGAATGCTACATTCTTGATGGGGAAAATTTTTGGATGTTTTTCCATTCTCCATGATAGCCTATGAGATTCATTAAAATGATGGGCCCATATGGTAAGGGTTAGGGTTAGGGTTAGAGTTCAGGACACACTTATGTTTGGGTGAATATTGGGGTTGGGTTTAGGGTTGGGTAAGATGTATTTTTAATATCACACTGAATGGTGCACTCTTGATGGGGAAAAATTTTGGATGTTTTTTCCATTCTCTATTATAGCGTATGAGATTCATTAGAATGAATGGGCCCATATGGTAAGGGTTAGGGTTAGGGTTAGAGTTCAGGACACACTTAGGTTTGGGTGAATATTGGGGTTGGGTTAATGGTTGGGTAAGATGTATTTTTAATATCACACTGAATGGTACACTCTTGATGGGGAAAAATTTTGGATGTTTTTCCATTCTCCATTATAGCCTATGAGATTTATTAAAATGAATGGGCCCATATGGTAAGGGTTAGGGTTAGGGTTAGAGTTCAGGACACACTTATGTTTGGGTGAATATTGGGGTTGGGTTTAGGGTTGGCTAAGAAGAATTTTTAATATCACACTGAATGGTATACTCTTGATGGGAAAATTTTTTGGATGGTTTTCCATTCTCAATTATAGCCTATGAGATTCATTAGAATGAATGGGCCCATATGGTAAGGGTTAGGGTTAGGGTTAGAGCTCAGGACACACTTATGTTTGGGTGAATATTGGGGTTGGGTTAATGGTTGGGCAAGATGTATTTTTAATATCACACTGAATGGTACACTCTTGATGGGGAAAAATTTTGGATGTTTTTCCATTCTCCATTATAGCCTATGAGATTCATTAAAATGAATGGGCCCATATGGTAAGGGTTAGGGTTAGGGTTAGAGTTCAGGACACACTTATGTTTGGGTGAATATTGGGGTTGGGTTTAGGGTTGGGTAAGATGTATTTTTAAAATCACACTGAATGGTACATTCTTGATGGGGAAAATTTTTGGATGTTTTTCCATTCTCCATTATAGCCTATGAGATTCATTAAAATGATGGGCCCATATGGTAAGGGTTAGGGTTAGGGTTAGAGTTCAGGACACACTTATGTTTGGGTGAATATTGGGGTTGGGTTTAGGGTTGGGTAAGATGTATTTTTAATATCACACTGAATGGTGCACTCTTGATGGGGAAAAATTTTGGATGTTTTTTCCATTCTCTATTATAGCGTATGAGATTCATTAGAATGAATGGGCCCATATGGTAAGGGTTAGGGTTAGGGTTAGAGTTCAGGACACACTTATGTTTGGGTGAATATTGGGGTTGGGTTTAGGGTTGGGTAAGATGTATTTTTAATATCACACTGAATGGTATACTCTTGATGGGAAAAATCTTTGGATGGTTTTCCATTCTCCATTATAACCTATGAGATTCATTAGAATGAGTGGGCCCATATGGTAAGGGTTAGGGTTAGGGTTAGAGTTCAGGACACACTTATGTTTGGGTGAATATTGGGGTTGGGTTTAGGGTTGGGTAAGATGTATTTTTAAAATCACACTGAATGCTACATTCTTGATGGGGAAAATTTTTGGATGTTTTTCCATTCTCCATGATAGCCTATGAGATTCATTAAAATGATGGGCCCATATGGTAAGGGTTAGGGTTAGGGTTAGAGTTCAGGACACACTTATGTTTGGGTGAATATTGGGGTTGGGTTTAGGGTTGGGTAAGATGTATTTTTAATATCACACTGAATGGTGCACTCTTGATGGGGAAAAATTTTGGATGTTTTTTCCATTCTCTATTATAGCGTATGAGATTCATTAGAATGAATGGGCCCATATGGTAAGGGTTAGGGTTAGGGTTAGAGTTCAGGACACACTTAGGTTTGGGTGAATATTGGGGTTGGGTTAATGGTTGGGTAAGATGTATTTTTAATATCACACTGAATGGTACACTCTTGATGGGGAAAAATTTTGGATGTTTTTCCATTCTCCATTATAGCCTATGAGATTTATTAAAATGAATGGGCCCATATGGTAAGGGTTAGGGTTAGGGTTAGAGTTCAGGACACACTTATGTTTGGGTGAATATTGGGGTTGGGTTTAGTGTTGGGTAAGAAGAATTTTTAATATCACACTGAATGGTATACTCTTGATGGGAAAATTTTTTGGATGGTTTTCCATTCTCCATTATAGCCTATGAGATTCATTAGAATGAATGGGCCCATATGGTAAGGGTTAGGGTTAGGGTTAGAACTCAGGACACACTTATGTTTGGGTGAATATTGGGGTTGGGTTAATGGTTGGGTAAGATGTATTTTTAATATCACACTGAATGGTACACTCTTGATGGGGAAAAATTTTGGATGTTTTTCCATTCTCCATTATATTCTATGAGATTCATTAAAATGAATGGGCCCATATGGTAAGGGTTAGGGTTAGGGTTAGAGTTCAGGACACACTTATGTTTGGGTGAATATTGGGGTTGGGTTTAGGGTTGGGTAAGAAGAATTTTTAATATCACAATGAATGGTATAATCTTGATGGGAAAATTTTTTGGATGGTTTTCCATTCTCCATTATAGCCTATGAGATTCATTAGAATGAATGGGCCCATATGGTAAGGGTTAGGGTTAGGGTTAGAGTTCAGGACACACTTATGTTTGGGTGAATATTGGGGTTGGGTTTAGGGTTGGCTAAGAAGAATTTTTAATATCACACTGAATGGTATACTCTTGATGGGAAAAATTTTTGGATGGTTTTCCATTCTCAATTATAGCCTATGAGATTCATTAGAATGAATGGGCCCATATGGTAAGGGTTAGGGTTAGGGTTAGAGCTCAGGACACACTTATGTTTGGGTGAATATTGGGGTTGGGTTAATGGTTGGGCAAGATGTATTTTTAATATCACACTGAATGGTACACTCTTGATGGGGAAAAATTTTGGATGTTTTTCCATTCTCCATTATAGCCTATGAGATTCATTAAAATGAATGGGCCCATATGGTAAGGGTTAGGGTTAGGTTTAGAGTTCAGGACACACTTATGTTTGGGTGAATATTGGGGTTGGGTTTAGGGTTGGGTAACATGTATTTTTAAAATCACACTGAATGGTACATTCTTGATGGGGAAAATTTTTGGATGTTTTTCCATTCTCCATTATAGCCTATGAGATTCATTAAAATGATGGGCCCATATGGTAAGGGTTAGGGTTAGGGTTAGAGTTCAGGACACACTTATGTTTGGGTGAATATTGGGGTTGGGTTTAGGGTTGGGTAAGATGTATTTTTAATATCACACTGAATGGTGCACTCTTGATGGGGAAAAATTTTGGATGTTTTTTCCATTCTCTATTATAGCGTATGAGATTCATTAGAATGAATGGGCCCATATGGTAAGGGTTAGGGTTAGGGTTAGAGTTCAGGACACACTTATGTTTGGGTGAATATTGGGGTTGGGTTAATGGTTGGGTAAGATGTATTTTTAATATCACACTGAATGGTACACTCTTGATGGGGAAAAATTTTGGATGTTTTTTCCATTCTCCATTATAGCCTATGGGATTTATTAAAATGAATGGGCCCATATGGTAAGGGTTAGGGTTAGGGTTAGAGTTCAGGAAACACTTATGTTTGGGTGAATATTGGGGTTGGGTTTAGTGTTGGGTAAGAAGAATTTTTAATATCACACTGAATGGTATACTCTTGATGGGAAAATTTTTTGGATGGTTTTCCATTCTCCATTATAGCCTATGAGATTCATTAGAATGAATGGGCCCATATGATAAGGGTTAGGGTTAGGGTTAGAGCTCAGGACACACTTATGTTTGGGTGAATATTGGGGTTGGGTTAATGGTTGGGTAAGATGTATTTTTAATATCACACTGAATGGTACACTCTTGATGGGGAAAAATTTTGGATGTTTTTCCATTCTCCATTATATTCTATGAGATTCATTAAAATGAATGGGCCCATATGGTAAGGGTTAGGGTTAGGGTTAGAGTTCAGGACACACTTATGTTTGGGTGAATATTGGGGTTGGGTTTAGGGTTGGGTAAGAAGAATTTTTAATATCACACTGAATGGTATAATCTTGATGGGAAAATTTTTTGGATGGTTTTCCATTCTCCATTATAGCCTATGAGATTCATTAGAATGAATGGGCCCATATGGTAAGGGTTAGGGTTAGGGTTAGAGTTCAGGACACACTTATGTTTGGGTGAATATTGGGGTTGGGTTTAGGGTTGGCTAAGAAGAATTTTTAATATCACACTGAATGGTATACTCTTGATGGGAAAATTTTTTTGGATGGTTTTCCATTCTCCATTATAGCCTATGAGATTCATTAGAATGAATGGGCCCATATGGTAAGGGTTAGGGTTAGGGTTAGAGCTCAGGACACACTTATGTTTGGGTGAATATTGGGGTTGGGTTAATGGTTGGGCAAGATGTATTTTTAATATCACACTGAATGGTACACTCTTGATGGGGAAAAATTTTGGATGTTTTTCCATTCTCCATTATAGCCTATGAGATTCATTAAAATGAATGGGCCCATATGGTAAGGGTTAGGGTTAGGGTTAGAGTTCAGGACACACTTATGTTTGGGTGAATATTGGTGTTGGGTTTAGGGTTGGGTAAGAAGTATTTTTAATATCACACTGAATGGTATACTCTTGATGGGAAAATTTTTTGGATGGTTTTCCATTCTCCATTATAGCCTATGAGATTCATTAGAATGAATGGGCCCATATGGTAAGGGTTAGGGTTAGGGTTAGAGCTCAGGACACACTTATGTTTGGGTGAATATTGGGGTTGGGTTTAGGGTTGGGTAAGAAGTATTTTTAATATCACACTGAATGGTATACTCTTGATGGGAAAAATCTTTGGATGTTTTTCCATTCTCCATTATAACCTATGAGATTCATTAGAATGAATGGGCCCATATGGTAAGGGTTAGGGTTAGGGTTAGAGTTCAGGACACACTTATGTTTGGGTGAATATTGGGGTTGGGTTTAGGGTTGGGTAAGAAGTATTTTTAATATCACACTGAATGGTACACTCTTGATGGGGAAAATTTTTGGATGTTTTTCCATTCTCCATTATAGCCTATGAGATTCATTAAAATGAATGGGCCCATATGGTAAGGGTTAGGGTTAGAGCTCAGGACACACTTATGTCTGGGTGAATATTGGGGTTGGGTTTACGGTTGGGTAAGATGTATTTTTAATATCACACTGAATGGTACACTCTTGATGGGGAAAAATTTTGGATGTTTTTCCATTCTCCATAATAGCCTATGAGATTCATTAAAATGAATGGGCCCATATGGTAAGGGTTAGGGTTAGGGTTAGAGTTCAGGACACACTTATGTTTGGGTGAATATTGGGGTTGGGTTTAGGGTTGGGTAAGAAGTATTTTTAATATCACACTGAATGGTATACTCTTGATGGGAAAATATTTTGGATGGTTTTCCATTCTCCATTATAGCCTATGAGATTCATTAGAATGAATGGGCCCATTTGGTAAGGGTTAGGGTTAGGGTTAGAGCTCAGGACACACTTATGTCTGGGTGAATATTGGGGTTCGGTTTACGGTTTTGTAAGATGTATTTTTTATATCACACTGAATGGTACACACTTGATGGGGAAAAATTTTGGATGTTTTTCCATTCTCCATTATAGCCTATGAGATTCATTAAAATGAATGGGCCCATATGGTAAGGGTTAGGTTTAGGGTTAGAGTTCAGGACACACTTATGTTTGAGTGAATATTGGGGTTGGGTTTAGGGTTGGGTAAGATGTATTTTTAATATCACACTGAATGGTACATTCTTGATGGGAAAAATCTTTGGATGGTTTTCCATTCTCCATTATAGCCTATGAGATTCATTAAAATGAATGGGCCCATATGGTAAGGGTTAGGGTTAGGGTTAGAGTTCAGGACACACTTATGTTTGGGTGAATATTGGGGTTGGGTTTAGGGTTGGGTAAGAAGTATTTTTAATATCACACTGAATGGTATACTCTTGATGGGAAAAATTTTTGGATGTTTTTCCATTCTCCATTATAGCCTATGAGATTCATTAGAATGAATGGGCCCATATGGTAAGGGTTAGGGTTAGGGTTAGAGCTCAGGACACACTTATGTTTGGGTGAATATTGGGGTTGGGTTAATGGTTGGGCAAGATGTATTTTTAATATCACACTGAATGGTACACTCTTGAAGGGGAAAAATTTTGGATGTTTTTCCATTCTCCATTATAGCCTATGAGATTCAATAAAATGAATGGGCCCATATGGTAAGGGTTAGGGTTAGGGTTAGAGTTCAGGACACACTTATGTTTGGGTGAATATTGGGGTTGGGTTTAGGGTTGGGTAAGAAGTATTTTTAATATCACACTGAATGGTATACTCTTGATGGGAAAATATTTTGGATGGTTTTCCATTCTCCATTATAGCCTATGAGATTCATTAGAATGAATGGGCCCATATGGTAAGGGTTAGGGTTAGGGTTAGAGCTCAGGACACACTTATGTTTGGGTGAATATTGGGGTTGGGTTTAGGGTTGGGTAAGATGTATTTTTAAAATCACACTGAATGGTACACTCTTGATGGGGAAAAATTTTGGATGTTTTTCCATTCTCCATTATAGCCTATGAGATTCATTAAAATGAATGGGCCCATATGATAAGGGTTAGGGTTAGGGTTAGAGTTCAGGACACACTTATGTTTGGGTGAATATTGGGGTTGGGTTTAGGGTTGGGTAAGAAGTATTTTTAATATCACACTGAATGGTATACTCTTGATGGGAAAATATTTTGGATGGTTTTCCATTCTCCATTATAGCCTATGAGATTCATTAGAATGAATGGGCTCTTATGGTAAGGGTTAGGGTTAGGGTTAGAGCTCAGGACACACTTATGTTTGGGTGAATATTGGGGTTGAATTTAGGGTTGGGTAAGAAGTATTTTTAATATCACACTGAATGGTATACTCTTGATGGGAAAAATCTTTGGATGTTTTTCCATTCTCCATTATAACCTATGAGATTCATTAGAATGAATGGGCCCATATGGTAAGGGTTAGGGTTAGGGTTAGAGTTCAGGACACACTTATGTTTGGGTGAATATTGGGGTTGGGTTTAGGGTTGGGTAAGAAGAATTTTTAATATCACACTGAATGGTACACTCTTGATGGGGAAAATTTTTGGATGTTTTTCCATTCTCCATTATAGCCTATGAGATTCATTAAAATGAATGGGCCCATATGGTAAGGGTTAGGGTTAGAGCTCAGGACACACTTATGTCTGGGTGAATATTGGGGTTGGGTTTACGGTTGGGTAAGATGTATTTTTAATATCACACTGAATGGTACACTCTTGATGGGGAGAAATTTTGGATGTTTTTCCATTCTCCATAATAGCCTATGAGATTCATTAAAATGAATGGGCCCATATGGTAAGGGTTAGGGTTAGGGTTAGAGTTCAGGACACACTTATGTTTGGGTGAATATTGGGGTTGGGTTTAGGGTTGGGTAAGAAGTATTTTTAATATCACACTGAATGGTATACTCTTGATGGGAAAATATTTTGGATGGTTTTCCATTCTCCATTATAGCCTATGAGATTCATTAGAATGAATGGGCCCATTTGGTAAGGGTTAGGGTTAGGGTTAGAGCTCAGGACACACTTATGTCTGGGTGAATATTGGGGTTCGGTTTACGGTTGGGTAAGATGTATTTTTTATATCACACTGAATGGTACACACTTGATGGGGAAAAATTTTGGATGTTTTTCCATTCTCCATTATAGCCTATGAGATTCATTAAAATGAATGGGCCCATATGGTAAGGGTTAGGGTTAGGGTTAGAGTTCAGGACACACTTATGTTTGAGTGAATATTGGGGTTGGGTTTAGGGTTGGGTAAGATGTATTTTTAATATCACACTGAATGGTACATTCTTGATGGGAAAAATCTTTGGATGGTTTTCCATTCTCCATTATAGCCTATGAGATTCATTAAAATGAATGGGCCCATATGGTAAGGGTTAGGGTTAGGGTTAGAGTTCAGGACACACTTATGTTTGGGTGAATATTGGGGTTGGGTTTAGGGTTGGGTAAGAAGTATTTTTAATATCACACTGAATGGTATACTCTTGATGGGAAAAATTTTTGGATGTTTTTCCATTCTCCATTATAGCCTATGAGATTCATTAGAATGAATGGGCCCATATGGTAAGGGTTAGGGTTAGGGTTAGAGCTCAGGACACACTTATGTTTGGGTGAATATTGGGGTTGGGTTAATGGTTGGGCAAGATGTATTTTTAATATCACACTGAATGGTACACTCTTGAAGGGGAAAAATTTTGGATGTTTTTCCATTCTCCATTATAGCCTATGAGATTCAATAAAATGAATGGGCCCATATGGTAAGGGTTAGGGTTAGGGTTAGAGTTCAGGACACACTTATGTTTGGGTGAATATTGGGGTTGGGTTTAGGGTTGGGTAAGAAGTATTTTTAATATCACACTGAATGGTATACTCTTGATGGGAAAATATTTTGGATGGTTTTCCATTCTCCATTATAGCCTATGAGATTCATTAGAATGAATGGGCCCATATGGTAAGGGTTAGGGTTAGGGTTAGAGCTCAGGACACACTTATGTTTGGGTGAATATTGGGGTTGGGTTTAGGGTTGGGTAAGATGTATTTTTAAAATCACACTGAATGGTACACTCTTGATGGGGAAAAATTTTGGATGTTTTTCCATTCTCCATTATAGCCTATGAGATTCATTAAAATGAATGGGCCCATATGGTAAGGGTTAGGGTTAGGGTTAGAGTTCAGGACACACTTATGTTTGGGTGAATATTGGGGTTGGGTTTAGGGTTGGGTAAGAAGTATTTTTAATATCACACTGAATGGTATACTCTTGATGGGAAAATTTTTTGGATGGTTTTCCATTCTCCATTATAGCCTATGAGATTCATTAGAATGAATGGGCTCTTATGGTAAGGGTTAGGGTTAGGGTTAGAGCTCAGGACACACTTATGTTTGGGTGAATATTGGGGTTGAATTTAGGGTTGGGTAAGAAGTATTTTTAATATCACACTGAATGGTATACTCTTGATGGGAAAAATCTTTGGATGTTTTTCCATTCTCCATTATAACCTATGAGATTCATTAGAATGAATGGGCCCATATGGTAAGGGTTAGGGTTAGGGTTAGAGTTCAGGACACACTTATGTTTGGGTGAATATTGGGGTTGGGTTTAGGGTTGGGTAAGAAGAATTTTTAATATCACACTGAATGGTACACTCTTGATGGGGAAAATTTTTGGATGTTTTTCCATTCTCCATTATAGCCTATGAGATTCATTAAAATGAATGGGCCCATATGGTAAGGGTTAGGGTTAGAGCTCAGGACACACTTATGTCTGGGTGAATATTGGGGTTGGGTTTACGGTTGGGTAAGATGTATTTTTAATATCACACTGAATGGTACACTCTTGATGGGGAAAAATTTTGGATGTTTTTCCATTCTCCATAATAGCCTATGAGATTCATTAAAATGAATGGGCCCATATGGTAAGGGTTAGGGTTAGGGTTAGAGTTCAGGACACACTTATGTTTGGGTGAATATTGGGGTTGGGTTTAGGGTTGGGTAAGAAGTATTTTTAATATCACACTGAATGGTATACTCTTGATGGGAAAATATTTTGGATGGTTTTCCATTCTCCATTATAGCCTATGAGATTCATTAGAATGAATGGGCCCATTTGGTAAGGGTTAGGGTTAGGGTTAGAGCTCAGGACACACTTATGTCTGGGTGAATATTGGGGTTCGGTTTACGGTTGGGTAAGATGTATTTTTTATATCACACTGAATGGTACACACTTGATGGGGAAAAATTTTGGATGTTTTTCCATTCTCCATTATAGCCTATGAGATTCATTAAAATGAATGGGCCCATATGGTAAGGGTTAGGGTTAGGGTTAGAGTTCAGGACACACTTATGTTTGAGTGAATATTGGGGTTGGGTTTAGGGTTGGGTAAGATGTATTTTTAATATCACACTGAATGGTACATTCTTGATGGGAAAAATCTTTGGATGGTTTTCCATTCTCCATTATAGCCTATGAGATTCATTAAAATGAATGGGCCCATATGGTAAGGGTTAGGGTTAGGGTTAGAGTTCAGGACACACTTATGTTTGGGTGAATATTGTGGTTGGGTTTAGGGTTGGGTAAGAAGTATTTTTAATATCACACTGAATGGTATACTCTTGATGGGAAAAATTTTTGGATGTTTTTCCATTCTCCATTATAGCCTATGAGATTCATTAGAATGAATGGGCCCATATGGTAAGGGTTAGGGTTAGGGTTAGAGCTCAGGACACACTTATGTTTGGGTGAATATTGGGGTTGGGTTAATGGTTGGGCAAGATGTATTTTTAATATCACACTGAATGGTACACTCTTGAAGGGGAAAAATTTTGGATGTTTTTCCATTCTCCATTATAGCCTATGAGATTCAATAAAATGAATGGGCCCATATGGTAAGGGTTAGGGTTAGGGTTAGAGTTCAGGACACACTTATGTTTGGGTGAATATTGGGGTTGGGTTTAGGGTTGGGTAAGAAGTATTTTTAATATCACACTGAATGGTATACTCTTGATGGGAAAATATTTTGGATGGTTTTCCATTCTCCATTATAGCCTATGAGATTCATTAGAATGAATGGGCCCATATGGTAAGGGTTAGGGTTAGGGTTAGAGCTCAGGACACACTTATGTTTGGGTGAATATTGGGGTTGGGTTTAGGGTTGGGTAAGATGTATTTTTAAAATCACACTGAATGGTACACTCTTGATGGGGAAAAATTTTGGATGTTTTTCCATTCTCCATTATAGCCTATGAGATTCATTAAAATGAATGGGCCCATATGGTAAGGGTTAGGGTTAGGGTTAGAGTTCAGGACACACTTATGTTTGGGTGAATATTGGGGTTGGGTTTAGGGTTGGGTAAGAAGTATTTTTAATATCACACTGAATGGTATACTCTTGATGGGAAAATTTTTTGGATGGTTTTCCATTCTCCATTATAGCCTATGAGATTCATTAGAATGAATGGGCTCTTATGGTAAGGGTTAGGGTTAGGGTTAGAGCTCAGGACACACTTATGTTTGGGTGAATATTGGGGTTGAATTTAGGGTTGGGTAAGAAGTATTTTTAATATCACACTGAATGGTATACTCTTGATGGGAAAAATCTTTGGATGTTTTTCCATTCTCCATTATAACCTATGAGATTCATTAGAATGAATGGGCCCATATGGTAAGGGTTAGGGTTAGGGTTAGAGTTCAGGACACACTTATGTTTGGGTGAATATTGGGGTTGGGTTTAGGGTTGGGTAAGAAGAATTTTTAATATCACACTGAATGGTACACTCTTGATGGGGAAAATTTTTGGATGTTTTTCCATTCTCCATTATAGCCTATGAGATTCATTAAAATGAATGGGCCCATATGGTAAGGGTTAGGGTTAGAGCTCAGGACACACTTATGTCTGGGTGAATATTGGGGTTGGGTTTACGGTTGGGTAAGATGTATTTTTAATATCACACTGAATGGTACACTCTTGATGGGGAAAAATTTTGGATGTTTTTCCATTCTCCATAATAGCCTATGAGATTCATTAAAATGAATGGGCCCATATGGTAAGGGTTAGGGTTAGGGTTAGAGTTCAGGACACACTTATGTTTGGGTGAATATTGGGGTTGGGTTTAGGGTTGGGTAAGAAGTATTTTTAATATCACACTGAATGGTATACTCTTGATGGGAAAATATTTTGGATGGTTTTCCATTCTCCATTATAGCCTTTGAGATTCATTAGAATGAATGGGCCCATTTGGTAAGGGTTAGGGTTAGGGTTAGAGCTCAGGACACACTTATGTCTGGGTGAATATTGGGGTTCGGTTTACGGTTGGGTAAGATGTATTTTTTATATCACACTGAATGGTACACACTTGATGGGGAAAAATTTTGGATGTTTTTCCATTCTCCATTATAGCCTATGAGATTCATTAAAATGAATGGGCCCATATGGTAAGGGTTAGGGTTAGGGTTAGAGTTCAGGACACACTTATGTTTGAGTGAATATTGGGGTTGGGTTTAGGGTTGGGTAAGATGTATTTTTAATATCACACTGAATGGTACATTCTTGATGGGAAAAATCTTTGGATGGTTATCCATTCTCCATTATAGCTTATGAGATTCATTAAAATGAATGGGCCCATATGGTAAGGGTTAGGGTTAGGGTTAGAGTTCAGGACACACTTATGTTTGGGTGAATATTGGGGTTGGGTTTAGGGTTGGGTAAGAAGAATTTTTAATATCACACTGAATGGTATACTCTTGATGGGAAAATTTTATGGATGGTTTTCCATTCTCCATTATAGCCTATGAGATTCATTAGAATGAATGGGCCCATATGGTAAGGGTTAGGGTTAGGGTTAGAGCTCAGGACACACTTATGTTTGGGTGAATATTGGAGTTGGGTTAATGGTTGGGCAAGATGTATTTTTAATATCACACTGAATGGTACACTCTTGATAGGGAAAAATTTTGGATGTTTTTCCATTCTCCATTATAGCCTATGAGATTCATTAAAATGAATGGGCCCATATGGTAAGGGTTAGGGTTAGGGTTAGAGTTCAGGACACACTTATGTTTGAGTGAATATTGGGGTTGGGTTTAGGGTTGGGTAAGATGTATTTTTAATATCACACTGAATGGTACATTCTTGATGGGAAAAATCTTTGGATGGTTTTCCATTCTCCATTATAGCCTATGAGATTCATTAAAATGAATGGGCCCATATGGTAAGGGTTAGGGTTAGGGTTAGAGTTCAGGACACACTTATGTTTGGGTGAATATTGGGGTTGGGTTTAGGGTTGGGTAAGAAGTATTTTTAATATCACACTGAATGGTATACTCTTGATGGGAAAATTTTTTGGATGTTTTTCCATTCTCCGTTATAGCCTATGAGATTCATTAGAATGAATGGGCCCATATGGTAAGGGTTAGGGTTAGGGTTAGAGCTCAGGACACACTTATGTTTGGGTGAATATTGGGGTTGGGTTTAGGGTTGGGTAAGATGTATTTTTAATATCACACTGAATCGTATACTCTTGATGGGAAAAATCTTTGGATGGTTTTCCATTCTCCATTATAACCTATGAGATTCATTAGAATGAATGGGCCCATATGGTAAGGGTTAGGGTTAGGGTTAGAGTTCAGGACACACTTATGTTTGGGTGAATATTGGGGTTGGGTTTAGGGTTGGGTAAGATGTATTTTTAAAATCACACTGAATGGTACATTCTTGATGGGGAAAATTTTTGGATGTTTTTCCATTCTCCATTATAGCCTATGAGATTCATTAAAATGATGGGCCCATATGGTAAGGGTTAGGGTTAGGGTTAGAGTTCAGGACACACTTATGTTTGGGTGAATATTGGGGTTGGGTTTAGGGTTGGGTAAGATGTATTTTTAATATCATACTGAATGGTGCACTCTTGATGGAGAAAAATTTTGGATGTTTTTTCCATTCTCTATTATAGCGTATGAGATTCATTAGAATGAATGGGCCCATATGGTAAGGGTTAGGGTTAGGGTTAGAGTTCAGGACACACTTATGTTTGGGTGAATATTGGGGTTGGGTTAATGGTTGGGTAAGATGTATTTTTAATATCACACTGAATGGTACACTCTTGATGGGGAAAAATTTTGGATGTTTTTCCATTCTCCATTATAGCCTATGAGATTCATTAAAATGAATGGGCCCATATGGTAAGGGTTAGGGTTAGGGTTGGAGTTCAGGACACACTTATGTTTGGGTGAATATTGGGGTTGGGTTTAGGTTTGGGTAAGAAGTATTTTTAATATCACACTGAATGGTATAATCTTGATGGGAAAATTTTTTGGATGGTTTTCCATTCTCCATTATAGCCTATGAGATTCATTAGAATGATTGGGCCCATATGGTAAGGGTTAGGGTTAGGGTTAGAGTTCAGGACACACTTATGTTTGGGTGAATATTGGGGTTGGGTTTAGGGTTGGCTAAGAAGAATTTTTAATATCACACTGAATGGTATACTCTTGATGGGAAAATTTTTTGGATGGTTTTCCATTCTCCATTATAGCCTATGAGATTCATTAGAATGAATGGGCCCATATGGTAAGGGTTAGGGTTAGGGTTAGAGCTCAGGACACACTTATGTTTGGGTGAATATTGGGGTTGGGTTAATGGTTGGGCAAGATGTATTTTTAATATCACACTGAATGGTACACTCTTGAAGGGGAAAAATTTTGGATGTTTTTCCATTCTCCATTATAGCCTATGAGATTCAATAAAATGAATGGGCCCATATGGTAAGGGTTATGGTTAGGGTTAGAGTTCAGGACACACTTATGTTTGGGTGAATATTGGGGTTGGGTTTAGGGTTGGGTAAGATGTATTTTTAATATCACACTGAATGGTATACTCTTGATGGGAAAATATTTTGGATGGTTTTCCATTCTCCATTATAGCCTATGAGATTCATTAGAATGAATGGGCCCATATGGTAAGGGTTAGGGTTAGGGTTAGAGTTCAGGACACACTTATGTTTGGGTGAATATTGGGGTTGGGTTTAGGGTTGGGTAAGATGTATTTTTAAAATCACACTGAATGGTACACTCTTGATGGGGAAAAATTTTGGATGTTTTTCCATTCTCCATTATAGCCTATGAGATTCATTAAAATGAATGGGCCCATATGGTAAGGGTTAGGGTTAGGGTTAGAGTTCAGGACACACTTATGTTTGGGTGAATATTGGGGTTGGGTTTAGGGTTGGGTAAGAAGTATTTTTAATATCACACTGAATGGTATACTCTTGATGGGAAAATTTTTTGGATGGTTTTCCATTCTCCATTATAGCCTATGAGATTCATTAGAATGAATGGGACCATATGGTAAGGGTTAGGGTTAGGGTTAGAGCTCAGGACACACTTATGTTTGGGTGAATATTGGGGTTGGGTTTAGGGTTGGGTAAGAAGTATTTTTAATATCACACTGAATGGTATACTCTTGATGGGAAAAATTTTGGATGTTTTTCCATTCTCCATTATAACCTATGAGATTCATTAAAATGAATGGGCCCATATGGTAAGGGTTAGGGTTAGAGCTCAGGACACACTTATGTCTGGGTGAATATTGGGGTTGGGTTTACGGTTGGGTAAGATGTATTTTTAATATCACACTGAATGGTACACTCTTGATGGGGAAAAATTTTGGATGTTTTTCCATTCTCCATAATAGCCTATGAGATTCATTAAAATGAATGGGCCCATATGGTAAGGGTTAGGGTTAGGGTTAGAGTTCAGGACACACTTATGTTTGGGTGAATATTGGGGTTGGGTTTAGGGTTGGGTAAGAAGTATTTTTAATATCACACTGAATGGTATACTCTTGATGGGAAAATATTTTGGATGGTTTTCCATTCTCCATTATAGCCTATGAGATTCATTAGAATGAATGGGCCCATTTGGTAAGGGTTAGGGTTAGGGTTAGAGCTCAGGACACACTTATGTCTGGGTGAATATTGGGGTTCGGTTTACGGTTGGGTAAGATGTATTTTTTATATCACACTGAATGGTACACACTTGATGGGGAAAAATTTTGGATGTTTTTCCATTCTCCATTATAGCCTATGAGATTCATTAAAATGAATGGGCCCATATGGTAAGGGTTAGGGTTAGGGTTAGAGTTCAGGACACACTTATGTTTGAGTGAATATTGGGGTTGGGTTTAGGGTTGGGTAAGATGTATTTTTAATATCACACTGAATGGTACATTCTTGATGGGAAAAATCTTTGGATGGTTTTCCATTCTCCATTATAGCCTATGAGATTCATTAAAATGAATGGGCCCATATGGTAAGGGTTAGGGTTAGGGTTAGAGTTCAGGACACTCTTATGTTTGGGTGAATATTGGGGTTGGGTTTAGGGTTGGGTAAGAAGTATTTTTAATATCACACTGAATGGTATACTCTTGATGGGAAAATTTTTTGGATGGTTTTCCATTCTCCATTATAGCCTATGAGATTCATTAGAATGAATGGGTCCATATGTTAAGGGTTAGGGTTAGGGTTAGAGCTCAGGACACACTTATGTTTGGGTGAATATTGGGGTTGGGTTTAGGGTTGGGTAAGATGTATTTTTAATATCACACTGAATGGTACATTCTTGATGGGAAAAATCTTTGGATTGTTTTCCATTCTCCATTATAGCTTATGAGATTCATTAAAATGAATGGGCCCATATGGTAAGGGTTAGGGTTAGGGTTAGAGTTCAGGACACACTTATGTTTGGGTGAATATTGGGGTTGGGTTTAGGGTTGGGTAAGAAGAATTTTTAATATCACACTGAATGGTATACTCTTGATGGGAAAATTTTATGGATGGTTTTCCATTCTCCATTATAGCCTATGAGATTCATTAGAATGAATGGGCCCATATGGTAAGGGTTAGGGTTAGGGTTAGAGCTCAGGACACACTTATGTTTGGGTGAATATTGGAGTTGGGTTAATGGTTGGGCAAGATGTATTTTTAATATCACACTGAATGGTACACTCTTGATAGGGAAAAATTTTGGATGTTTTTCCATTCTCCATTATAGCCTATGAGATTCATTAAAATGAATGGGCCCATATGGTAAGGGTTAGGGTTAGAGTTCAGGACACACTTATGTTTGGGTGAATATTGGGGTTGGGTTTAGGGTTGGGTAAGAAGTATTTTTAATATCACACTGAATGGTATACTCTTGATGGGAAAATATTTTGGATGGTTTTCCATTCTCCATTATAGCCTATGAGATTCATTAGAATGAATGGGCCCATTTGGTAAGGGTTAGGGTTAGGGTTAGAGCTCAGGACACACTTATGTCTGGGTGAATATTGGGGTTCGGTTTACGGTTGGGTAAGATGTATTTTTTATATCACACTGAATGGTACACACTTGATGGGGAAAAATTTTGGATGTTTTTCCATTCTCCATTATAGCCTATGAGATTCATTAGAATGAATGGGCCCATATGGTAAGGGTTAGGGTTAGGGTTAGAGTTCAGGACACACTTATGTTTGGGTGAATATTGGGGTTGGGTTTAGGGTTGGGTAAGATGTATTTTTAATATCACACTGAATGGTACATTCTTGATGGGGAAAATTTCTGGATGCTTTTCAATTCTCCATTATAGCCTATGAGATTCATTAAAATGAAAGTGCCCATATGGTAAGGGTTAGGGTTAGAGTTCAGGACACACTTATGTTTGGGTGAATATTGGGGTTGGGTTTAGGGTTGGGTAAGATGTATTTTTAATATCACACTGAATGGTGCACTCTTGATGGGGAAAATTTTTGGATTTTTTTTCCATTCTACATTATAGCCTATGAGATTCATTAGAATGAATGGGCCCATATGGTAAGGGTTAGGGTTAGGGTTAGAGTTCAGGACACACTTATGTTTGGGTGAATATTGGGGTTGGGTTAATGGCTGGGTAAGATGTATTTTTAATATCACAATGAATGGTACACTCTTGATGGGGAAAAATTTTGGATGTTTTTCCATTCTCCATTATAGCCTATGAGATTCATTAAAATGAATGGGCCCATATGGTAAGGGTTAGGGTTAGGGTTAGAGTTCAGGACACACTTATGTTTCGGTGAATATTGGGGTTGGGTTTAGGGTTGGGTAAGAAGTATTTTTAATATCACACTGAATGGTATACTATTGATGGGAAAATTTTTTGGATGGTTTTCCATTCTCCATTATAGCCTATGAGATTCATTAGAATGAATGGGCCCATATGGTAAGGGTTAGGGTTAGGGTTAGAGCTCAGGACACACTTATGTTTGGGTGAATATTGGGGTTGGGTTAATGGTTGGGTAAGATGTATTTTTAATATCACACTGAATGGTACACTCTTGATGGGGAAAAATTTTCGATGTTTTTCCATTCTCCATTATAGCCTATGAGATTCATTAAAATGAATGGGCCCATATGGTAAGGGTTAGGGTTGGGGTTAAAGTTCAGGACACACTTATGTTTGGGTGAATATTGGGGTTGGGTTTAGGGTTGGGTAAGAAGTATTTTTAATATCACACTGAATGGTATACTCTTGATGTGAAAAATTTTTGGATGTTTTTCCATTCTCCATTATAGCCTATGAGATTCATTAGAATGAAAGGGCCCATATGGTAAGGGTTAGGGTTAGAGCTCAGGACACACTTATGTTTGGGTGAATATTGGGGTTGGGTAAGATGTATTTTTAATATCACACTGAATGGTATACTCTTGATGGGAAAAATCTTTGGATGGTTTTCCATTCTCCATTATAGCCTATGAGATTCATTAGAATGAATGGGCCCATATGGTAAGGGTTAGGGTTAGGGTTAGAGTTCAGGACACACTTATGTTTGGGTGAATATTGGGGTTGGGTTTAGGGTTGGGTAAGATGTATTTTTAAAATCACACTGAATGGTACATTCTTGATGGGGAAAATTTTTGGATGTTTTTCCATTCTCCATTATAGCCTATGAGATTCATTAAAATGAATGGGCCCATATGGTAAGGCTTAGGGTTAGGGTTAGGGTTAGAGTTCAGGACACACTTATGTTTGGGTGAATATTGGGGTTGGGTTTAGGGTTGGGTAAGATTTATTTTTAATATCACACTGAATGGTACACTCTTGATGGGGAAAATTTTTGGATGTTTTTCCATTCTCCATTATAGCCTATGAGATTTATTAAAATGAATGGGCCCATATGGTAAGGGTTAGGGTTAGGGTTAGAGTTCAGGACACACTTATGTTTGAGTGAATATTGGGGTTGGGTTTAGGGTTGGGTAAGATGTATTTTTAATATCACACTGAATGGTACATTCTTGATGGGAAAAATCTTTGGATGGTTTTCCATTCTCCATTATAGCCTATGAGATTCATTAAAATGAATGGGCCCATATGGTAAGGGTTAGGGTTAGGGTTAGAGTTCAGGACACTCTTATGTTTGGGTGAATATTGGGGTTGGGTTTAGGGTTGGGTAAGAAGTATTTTTAATATCACACTGAATGGTATACTCTTGATGGGAAAATTTTTTGGATGGTTTTCCATTCTCCATTATAACCTATGAGATTCATTAGAATGAATGGGTCCATATGTTAAGGGTTAGGGTTAGGGTTAGAGCTCAGGACACACTTATGTTTGGGTGAATATTGGGGTTGGGTTTAGGGTTGGGTAAGATGTATTTTTAATATCACACTGAATGGTACATTCTTGATGGGAAAAATCTTTGGATTGTTTTCCATTCTCCATTATAGCTTATGAGATTCATTAAAATGAATGGGCCCATATGGTAAGGGTTAGGGTTAGGGTTAGAGTTCAGGACACACTTATGTTTGGGTGAATATTGGGGTTGGGTTTAGGGTTGGGTAAGAAGAATTTTTAATATCACACTGAATGGTATACTCTTGATGGGAAAATTTTATGGATGGTTTTCCATTCTCCATTATAGCCTATGAGATTCATTAGAATGAATGGGCCCATATGGTAAGGGTTAGGGTTAGGGTTAGAGCTCAGGACACACTTATGTTTGGGTGAATATTGGAGTTGGGTTAATGGTTGGGCAAGATGTATTTTTAATATCACACTGAATGGTACACTCTTGATAGGGAAAAATTTTGGATGTTTTTCCATTCTCCATTATAGCCTATGAGATTCATTAAAATGAATGGGCCCATATGGTAAGGGTTAGGGTTAGAGTTCAGGACACACTTATGTTTGGGTGAATATTGGGGTTGGGTTTAGGGTTGGGTAAGAAGTATTTTTAATATCACACTGAATGGTATACTCTTGATGGGAAAATATTTTGGATGGTTTTCCATTCTCCATTATAGCCTATGAGATTCATTAGAATGAATGGGCCCATTTGGTAAGGGTTAGGGTTAGGGTTAGAGCTCAGGACACACTTATGTCTGGGTGAATATTGGGGTTCGGTTTACGGTTGGGTAAGATGTATTTTTTATATCACACTGAATGGTACACACTTGATGGGGAAAAATTTTGGATGTTTTTCCATTCTCCATTATAGCCTATGAGATTCATTAGAATGAATGGGCCCATATGGTAAGGGTTAGGGTTAGGGTTAGAGTTCAGGACACACTTATGTTTGGGTGAATATTGGGGTTGGGTTTAGGGTTGGGTAAGATGTATTTTTAATATCACACTGAATGGTACATTCTTGATGGGGAAAATTTCTGGATGCTTTTCAATTCTCCATTATAGCCTATGAGATTCATTAAAATGAAAGTGCCCATATGGTAAGGGTTAGGGTTAGAGTTCAGGACACACTTATGTTTGGGTGAATATTGGGGTTGGGTTTAGGGTTGGGTAAGATGTATTTTTAATATCACACTGAATGGTGCACTCTTGATGGGGAAAATTTTTGGATTTTTTTTCCATTCTACATTATAGCCTATGAGATTCATTAGAATGAATGGGCCCATATGGTAAGGGTTAGGGTTAGGGTTAGAGTTCAGGACACACTTATGTTTGGGTGAATATTGGGGTTGGGTTAATGGCTGGGTAAGATGTATTTTTAATATCACAATGAATGGTACACTCTTGATGGGGAAAAATTTTGGATGTTTTTCCATTCTCCATTATAGCCTATGAGATTCATTAAAATGAATGGGCCCATATGGTAAGGGTTAGGGTTAGGGTTAGAGTTCAGGACACACTTATGTTTCGGTGAATATTGGGGTTGGGTTTAGGGTTGGGTAAGAAGTATTTTTAATATCACACTGAATGGTATACTATTGATGGGAAAATTTTTTGGATGGTTTTCCATTCTCCATTATAGCCTATGAGATTCATTAGAATGAATGGGCCCATATGGTAAGGGTTAGGGTTAGGGTTAGAGCTCAGGACACACTTATGTTTGGGTGAATATTGGGGTTGGGTTAATGGTTGGGTAAGATGTATTTTTAATATCACACTGAATGGTACACTCTTGATGGGGAAAAATTTTCGATGTTTTTCCATTCTCCATTATAGCCTATGAGATTCATTAAAATGAATGGGCCCATATGGTAAGGGTTAGGGTTGGGGTTAAAGTTCAGGACACACTTATGTTTGGGTGAATATTGGGGTTGGGTTTAGGGTTGGGTAAGAAGTATTTTTAATATCACACTGAATGGTATACTCTTGATGTGAAAAATTTTTGGATGTTTTTCCATTCTCCATTATAGCCTATGAGATTCATTAGAATGAAAGGGCCCATATGGTAAGGGTTAGGGTTAGAGCTCAGGACACACTTATGTTTGGGTGAATATTGGGGTTGGGTAAGATGTATTTTTAATATCACACTGAATGGTATACTCTTGATGGGAAAAATCTTTGGATGGTTTTCCATTCTCCATTATAGCCTATGAGATTCATTAGAATGAATGGGCCCATATGGTAAGGGTTAGGGTTAGGGTTAGAGCTCAGGACACACTTATGTTTGGGTGAATATTGGAGTTGGGTTAATGGTTGGGCAAGATGTATTTTTAATATCACACTGAATGGTACACTCTTGATAGGGAAAAATTTTGGATGTTTTTCCATTCTCCATTATAGCCTATGAGATTCATTAAAATGAATGGGCCCATATGGTAAGGGTTAGGGTTAGAGTTCAGGACACACTTATGTTTGGGTGAATATTGGGGTTGGGTTTAGGGTTGGGTAAGAAGTATTTTTAATATCACACTGAATGGTATACTCTTGATGGGAAAATATTTTGGATGGTTTTCCATTCTCCATTATAGCCTATGAGATTCATTAGAATGAATGGGCCCATTTGGTAAGGGTTAGGGTTAGGGTTAGAGCTCAGGACACACTTATGTCTGGGTGAATATTGGGGTTCGGTTTACGGTTGGGTAAGATGTATTTTTTATGTCACACTGAATGGTACACACTTGATGGGGAAAAATTTTGGATGTTTTTCCATTCTCCATTATAGCCTATGAGATTCATTAGAATGAATGGGCCCATATGGTAAGGGTTAGGGTTAGGGTTAGAGTTCAGGACACACTTATGTTTGGGTGAATATTGGGGTTGGGTTTAGGGTTGGGTAAGATGTATTTTTAATATCACACTGAATGGTACATTCTTGATGGGGAAAATTTCTGGATGCTTTTCAATTCTCCATTATAGCCTATGAGATTCATTAAAATGAAAGTGCCCATATGGTAAGGGTTAGGGTTAGAGTTCAGGACACACTTATGTTTGGGTGAATATTGGGGTTGGGTTTAGGGTTGGGTAAGATGTATTTTTAATATCACACTGAATGGTGCACTCTTGATGGGGAAAATTTTTGGATTTTTTTTCCATTCTACATTATAGCCTATGAGATTCATTAGAATGAATGGGCCCATATGGTAAGGGTTAGGGTTAGGGTTAGAGTTCAGGACACACTTATGTTTGGGTGAATATTGGGGTTGGGTTAATGGCTGGGTAAGATGTATTTTTAATATCACAATGAATGGTACACTCTTGATGGGGAAAAATTTTGGATGTTTTTCCATTCTCCATTATAGCCTATGAGATTCATTAAAATGAATGGGCCCATATGGTAAGGGTTAGGGTTAGGGTTAGAGTTCAGGACACACTTATGTTTCGGTGAATATTGGGGTTGGGTTTAGGGTTGGGTAAGAAGTATTTTTAATATCACACTGAATGGTATACTATTGATGGGAAAATTTTTTGGATGGTTTTCCATTCTCCATTATAGCCTATGAGATTCATTAGAATGAATGGGCCCATATGGTAAGGGTTAGGGTTAGGGTTAGAGCTCAGGACACACTTATGTTTGGGTGAATATTGGGGTTGGGTTAATGGTTGGGTAAGATGTATTTTTAATATCACACTGAATGGTACACTCTTGATGGGGAAAAATTTTCGATGTTTTTCCATTCTCCATTATAGCCTATGAGATTCATTAAAATGAATGGGCCCATATGGTAAGGGTTAGGGTTGGGGTTAAAGTTCAGGACACACTTATGTTTGGGTGAATATTGGGGTTGGGTTTAGGGTTGGGTAAGAAGTATTTTTAATATCACACTGAATGGTATACTCTTGATGTGAAAAATTTTTGGATGTTTTTCCATTCTCCATTATAGCCTATGAGATTCATTAGAATGAAAGGGCCCATATGGTAAGGGTTAGGGTTAGAGCTCAGGACACACTTATGTTTGGGTGAATATTGGGGTTGGGTAAGATGTATTTTTAATATCACACTGAATGGTATACTCTTGATGGGAAAAATCTTTGGATGGTTTTCCATTCTCCATTATAGCCTATGAGATTCATTAGAATGAATGGGCCCATATGGTAAGGGTTAGGGTTAGGGTTAGAGTTCAGGACACACTTATGTTTGGGTGAATATTGGGGTTGGGTTTAGGGTTGGGTAAGATGTATTTTTAAAATCACACTGAATGGTACATTCTTGATGGGGAAAATTTTTGGATGTTTTTCCATTCTCTATTATAGCCTATGAGATTCATTAAAATGAATGGGCCCATATGGTAAGGCTTAGGGTTAGGGTTAGGGTTAGAGTTCAGGACACACTTATGTTTGGGTGAATATTGGGGTTGGGTTTAGGGTTGGGTAAGATTTATTTTTAATATCACACTGAATGGTACACTCTTGATGGGGAAAATTTTTGGATGTTTTTCCATTCTCCATTATAGCCTATGAGATTTATTAAAATGAATGGGCCCATATGGTAAGGGTTAGGGTTAGGGTTAGAGTTCAGGACACACTTATGTTTGAGTGAATATTGGGGTTGGGTTTAGGGTTGGGTAAGATGTATTTTTAATATCACACTGAATGGTACATTCTTGATGGGAAAAATCTTTGGATGGTTTTCCATTCTCCATTATAGCCTATGAGATTCATTAAAATGAATGGGCCCATATGGTAAGGGTTAGGGTTAGGGTTAGAGTTCAGGACACTCTTATGTTTGGGTGAATATTGGGGTTGGGTTTAGGGTTGGGTAAGAAGTATTTTTAATATCACACTGAATGGTATACTCTTGATGGGAAAATTTTTTGGATGGTTTTCCATTCTCCATTATAACCTATGAGATTCATTAGAATGAATGGGTCCATATGTTAAGGGTTAGGGTTAGGGTTAGAGCTCAGGACACACTTATGTTTGGGTGAATATTGGGGTTGGGTTTAGGGTTGGGTAAGATGTATTTTTAATATCACACTGAATGGTACATTCTTGATGGGAAAAATCTTTGGATTGTTTTCCATTCTCCATTATAGCTTATGAGATTCATTAAAATGAATGGGCCCATATGGTAAGGGTTAGGGTTAGGGTTAGAGTTCAGGACACACTTATGTTTGGGTGAATATTGGGGTTGGGTTTAGGGTTGGGTAAGAAGAATTTTTAATATCACACTGAATGGTATACTCTTGATGGGAAAATTTTATGGATGGTTTTCCATTCTCCATTATAGCCTATGAGATTCATTAGAATGAATGGGCCCATATGGTAAGGGTTAGGGTTAGGGTTAGAGCTCAGGACACACTTATGTTTGGGTGAATATTGGAGTTGGGTTAATGGTTGGGCAAGATGTATTTTTAATATCACACTGAATGGTACACTCTTGATAGGGAAAAATTTTGGATGTTTTTCCATTCTCCATTATAGCCTATGAGATTCATTAAAATGAATGGGCCCATATGGTAAGGGTTAGGGTTAGAGTTCAGGACACACTTATGTTTGGGTGAATATTGGGGTTGGGTTTAGGGTTGGGTAAGAAGTATTTTTAATATCACACTGAATGGTATACTCTTGATGGGAAAATATTTTGGATGGTTTTCCATTCTCCATTATAGCCTATGAGATTCATTAGAATGAATGGGCCCATTTGGTAAGGGTTAGGGTTAGGGTTAGAGCTCAGGACACACTTATGTCTGGGTGAATATTGGGGTTCGGTTTACGGTTGGGTAAGATGTATTTTTTATATCACACTGAATGGTACACACTTGATGGGGAAAAATTTTGGATGTTTTTCCATTCTCCATTATAGCCTATGAGATTCATTAGAATGAATGGGCCCATATGGTAAGGGTTAGGGTTAGGGTTAGAGTTCAGGACACACTTATGTTTGGGTGAATATTGGGGTTGGGTTTAGGGTTGGGTAAGATGTATTTTTAATATCACACTGAATGGTACATTCTTGATGGGGAAAATTTCTGGATGCTTTTCAATTCTCCATTATAGCCTATGAGATTCATTAAAATGAAAGTGCCCATATGGTAAGGGTTAGGGTTAGAGTTCAGGACACACTTATGTTTGGGTGAATATTGGGGTTGGGTTTAGGGTTGGGTAAGATGTATTTTTAATATCACACTGAATGGTGCACTCTTGATGGGGAAAATTTTTGGATTTTTTTTTCCATTCTACATTATAGCCTATGAGATTCATTAGAATGAATGGGCCCATATGGTAAGGGTTAGGGTTAGGGTTAGAGTTCAGGACACACTTATGTTTGGGTGAATATTGGGGTTGGGTTAATGGCTGGGTAAGATGTATTTTTAATATCACAATGAATGGTACACTCTTGATGGGGAAAAATTTTGGATGTTTTTCCATTCTCCATTATAGCCTATGAGATTCATTAAAATGAATGGGCCCATATGGTAAGGGTTAGGGTTAGGGTTAGAGTTCAGGACACACTTATGTTTCGGTGAATATTGGGGTTGGGTTTAGGGTTGGGTAAGAAGTATTTTTAATATCACACTGAATGGTATACTATTGATGGGAAAATTTTTTGGATGGTTTTCCATTCTCCATTATAGCCTATGAGATTCATTAGAATGAATGGGCCCATATGGTAAGGGTTAGGGTTAGGGTTAGAGCTCAGGACACACTTATGTTTGGGTGAATATTGGGGTTGGGTTAATGGTTGGGTAAGATGTATTTTTAATATCACACTGAATGGTACACTCTTGATGGGGAAAAATTTTCGATGTTTTTCCATTCTCCATTATAGCCTATGAGATTCATTAAAATGAATGGGCCCATATGGTAAGGGTTAGGGTTGGGGTTAAAGTTCAGGACACACTTATGTTTGGGTGAATATTGGGGTTGGGTTTAGGGTTGGGTAAGAAGTATTTTTAATATCACACTGAATGGTATACTCTTGATGTGAAAATTTTTTGGATGTTTTTCCATTCTCCATTATAGCCTATGAGATTCATTAGAATGAAAGGGCCCATATGGTAAGGGTTAGGGTTAGAGCTCAGGACACACTTATGTTTGGGTGAATATTGGGGTTGGGTAAGATGTATTTTTAATATCACACTGAATGGTATACTCTTGATGGGAAAAATCTTTGGATGGTTTTCCATTCTCCATTATAGCCTATGAGATTCATTAGAATGAATGGGCCCATATGGTAAGGGTTAGGGTTAGGGTTAGAGTTCAGGACACACTTATGTTTGGGTGAATATTGGGGTTGGGTTTAGGGTTGGGTAAGATGTATTTTTAAAATCACACTGAATGGTACATTCTTGATGGGGAAAATTTTTGGATGTTTTTCCATTCTCCATTATAGCCTATGAGATTCATTAAAATGAATGGGCCCATATGGTAAGGGTTAGGGTTAGGGTTAGGGTTAGAGTTCAGGACACACTTATGTTTGGGTGAATATTGGGGTTGGGTTTAGGGTTGGGTAAGATTTATTTTTAATATCACACTGAATGGTACACTCTTGATGGGGAAAATTTTTGGATGTTTTTCCATTCTCCATTATAGCCTATGAGATTCATTAAAATTAATTGGCCCATATGGTAAGGGTTAGGGTTAGGGTTAGAGTTCAGGACACACTTATGTTTGGGTGAATATTGGGGTTGGGTTTAGGGTTGGGTAAGATTTATTTTTAATATCACACTGAATGGTATACTCTTGATGGGAAAATTTTTTGGATGTTTTTCCATTCTCCGTTATAGCCTATGAGATTCATTAGAATGAATGGGCCCATATGGTAAGGGTTAGGGTTAGGGTTAGAGCTCAGGACACACTTATGTTTGGGTGAATATTGGGGTTGGGTTTAGGGTTGGGTAAGATGTATTTTTAATATCACACTGAATCGTATACTCTTGATGGGAAAAATCTTTGGATGGTTTTCCATTCTCCATTATAACCTATGAGATTCATTAGAATGAATGGGCCCATATGGTAAGGGTTAGGGTTAGGGTTAGAGTTCAGGACACACTTATGTTTGGGTGAATATTGGGGTTGGGTTTAGGGTTGGGTAAGATGTATTTTTAAAATCACACTGAATGGTACATTCTTGATGGGGAAAATTTTTGGATGTTTTTCCATTCTCCATTATAGCCTATGAGATTCATTAAAATGATGGGCCCATATGGTAAGGGTTAGGGTTAGGGTTAGAGTTCAGGACACACTTATGTTTGGGTGAATATTGGGGTTGGGTTTAGGGTTGGGTAAGATGTATTTTTAATATCATACTGAATGGTGCACTCTTGATGGAGAAAAATTTTGGATGTTTTTTCCATTCTCTATTATAGCGTATGAGATTCATTAGAATGAATGGGCCCATATGGTAAGGGTTAGGGTTAGGGTTAGAGTTCAGGACACACTTATGTTTGGGTGAATATTGGGGTTGGGTTAATGGTTGGGTAAGATGTATTTTTAATATCACACTGAATGGTACACTCTTGATGGGGAAAAATTTTGGATGTTTTTCCATTCTCCATTATAGCCTATGAGATTCATTAAAATGAATGGGCCCATATGGTAAGGGTTAGGGTTAGGGTTGGAGTTCAGGACACACTTATGTTTGGGTGAATATTGGGGTTGGGTTTAGGTTTGGGTAAGAAGTATTTTTAATATCACACTGAATGGTATAATCTTGATGGGAAAATTTTTTGGATGGTTTTCCATTCTCCATTATAGCCTATGAGATTCATTAGAATGATTGGGCCCATATGGTAAGGGTTAGGGTTAGGGTTAGAGTTCAGGACACACTTATGTTTGGGTGAATATTGGGGTTGGGTTTAGGGTTGGCTAAGAAGAATTTTTAATATCACACTGAATGGTATACTCTTGATGGGAAAATTTTTTGGATGGTTTTCCATTCTCCATTATAGCCTATGAGATTCATTAGAATGAATGGGCCCATATGGTAAGGGTTAGGGTTAGGGTTAGAGCTCAGGACACACTTATGTTTGGGTGAATATTGGGGTTGGGTTAATGGTTGGGCAAGATGTATTTTTAATATCACACTGAATGGTACACTCTTGAAGGGGAAAAATTTTGGATGTTTTTCCATTCTCCATTATAGCCTATGAGATTCAATAAAATGAATGGGCCCATATGGTAAGGGTTATGGTTAGGGTTAGAGTTCAGGACACACTTATGTTTGGGTGAATATTGGGGTTGGGTTTAGGGTTGGGTAAGATGTATTTTTAATATCACACTGAATGGTATACTCTTGATGGGAAAATATTTTGGATGGTTTTCCATTCTCCATTATAGCCTATGAGATTCATTAGAATGAATGGGCCCATATGGTAAGGGTTAGGGTTAGGGTTAGAGTTCAGGACACACTTATGTTTGGGTGAATATTGGGGTTGGGTTTAGGGTTGGGTAAGATGTATTTTTAAAATCACACTGAATGGTACACTCTTGATGGGGAAAAATTTTGGATGTTTTTCCATTCTCCATTATAGCCTATGAGATTCATTAAAATGAATGGGCCCATATGGTAAGGGTTAGGGTTAGAGTTCAGGACACACTTATGTTTGGGTGAATATTGGGGTTGGGTTTAGGGTTGGGTAAGATGTATTTTTAATATCACACTGAATGGTACACTCTTGATGGGGAAAAATTTTGGATGTTTTTCCATTCTCCATTATAGCCTATGAGATTCATTAAAATGAATGGGCCCATATGGTAAGGGTTAGGGTTAGAGTTCAGGACACACTTATGTTTGGGTGAATATTGGGGTTGGGTTTAGGGTTGGGTAAGATGTATTTTTAATATCACACTGAATGGTACACTCTTGATGGGGAAAAATTTTGGATGTTTTTCCATTCTCCATTATAGCCTATGAGATTCATTAAAATGAATGGGCCCATATGGTAAGGGTTAGGGTTAGAGTTCAGGACACACTTATGTTTGGGTGAATATTGGGGTTGGGTTTAGGGTTGGGTAAGATGTATTTTTCATATCACACTGAATGGTACATTCTTGATGGGGAAAATTTTTGGATGTTTTTCAATTCTCCATTATAGCCTATGAGATTCATTAAAATGAATGGGCCCATATGGTAAGGGTTAGGGTTAGAGTTCAGGACACACTTATGTTTGGGTGAATATTGGGGTTGGGTTTAGGGTTCGGTAAGATGTATTTTTAATATCACACTGAATGGTACACTCTTGATGCGGAAAATTTTTGGATGTTTTTCCATTCTCCATTATAGCCTATGAGATTAATTAAAATGAATGGGCCCATATGGTAAGGGTTAGGGTTAGAGTTCAGGACACACTTATGTTTGGGTGAATATTGGGTTGGGTTTAGGGTTCGGTAAGATGTATTTTTAATATCACACTGAATGGTACACTCTAGATGGGGAAAAATGTTGGATGTTTTTCCATTCTCCATTATAGCCTATGAGATTCATTAGAATGAATGGGCCCATATGGTAAGGGTTAGGGTTAGGGTTAGAGTTCAGGACACACTTATGTTTGAGTGAATATTGGGGTTGGGTTTAGGGTTGGGTAAGATGTATTTTTAATATCACACTGAATGGTACATTCTTGATGGGAAAAATCTTTGGATGGTTTTCCATTCTCCATTATAGCCTATGAGATTCATTAAAATGAATGGGCCCATATGGTAAGGGTTAGGGTTAGGGTTAGAGTTCAGGACACACTTATGTTTGGGTGAATATTGGGGTTGGGTTTAGGGTTGGGTAAGAAGTATTTTTAATATCACACTGAATGGTATACTCTTGATGGGAAAATTTTTTGGATGTTTTTCCATTCTCCGTTATAGCCTATGAGATTCATTAGAATGAATGGGCCCATATGGTAAGGGTTAGGGTTAGGGTTAGAGCTCAGGACACACTTATGTTTGGGTGAATATTGGGGTTGGGTTTAGGGTTGGGTAAGATGTATTTTTAATATCACACTGAATCGTATACTCTTGATGGGAAAAATCTTTGGATGGTTTTCCATTCTCCATTATAACCTATGAGATTCATTAGAATGAATGGGCCCATATGGTAAGGGTTAGGGTTAGGGTTAGAGTTCAGGACACACTTATGTTTGGGTGAATATTGGGGTTGGGTTTAGGGTTGGGTAAGATGTATTTTTAAAATCACACTGAATGGTACATTCTTGATGGGGAAAATTTTTGGATGTTTTTCCATTCTCCATTATAGCCTATGAGATTCATTAAAATGATGGGCCCATATGGTAAGGGTTAGGGTTAGGGTTAGAGTTCAGGACACACTTATGTTTGGGTGAATATTGGGGTTGGGTTTAGGGTTGGGTAAGATGTATTTTTAATATCATACTGAATGGTGCACTCTTGATGGAGAAAAATTTTGGATGTTTTTTCCATTCTCTATTATAGCGTATGAGATTCATTAGAATGAATGGGCCCATATGGTAAGGGTTAGGGTTAGGGTTAGAGTTCAGGACACACTTATGTTTGGGTGAATATTGGGGTTGGGTTAATGGTTGGGTAAGATGTATTTTTAATATCACACTGAATGGTACACTCTTGATGGGGAAAAATTTTGGATGTTTTTCCATTCTCCATTATAGCCTATGAGATTCATTAGAATGAATGGGCCCATATGGTAAGGGTTAGGGTTAGGGTTAGAGTTCAGGACACACTTATGTTTGTTTGAATATTGGGGTTGGGTTTAGGGTTGGGTAAGATGTATTTTTAATATCACACTGAATGGTACACTCTTGATGGGGAAAATTTTTGGATGTTTTTCCATTCTCCATTATAGCCTATGAGATTCATTAAAATGAATAGGCCCATATGGTAAGGGTTAGGGTTAGGGTTAGAGTTCAGGACACACTTATGTTTGGGTGAATATTGGGGTTGGGTTTAGGGTTGGGTAAGATGTATTTTTAATATCACAGTGAATGGCACACTCTTGATGGGGAAAAATTTTGGATGTTTTTTCATTCTCCATTATAGCCTATGAGATTCAGTAAAATGAATGGGCCCATATGGTAAGGGTTAGGGTTAGAGTTCAGGACACACTTATGTTTGTCTGAATATTGGGGTTGGGTTTAGGGTTGGGTAAGATGTATTTTTAATATCACACTGAATGGTACATTCTTGATGGGGAAAATTTTTGGATGTTTTTCAATTCTCCATTATAGCCTATGAGATTCATTAAAATGAATGGGCCCATATGGTAAGGGTTAGGGTTAGGGTAAGAGTTCAGGACACACTTATGTTTGGGTGAATATTGGGGTTGGGTTTAGGTTTGGGTAAGATGTATTTTTAATATCACACTGAATGGTGCACTCTTGAGGGGAAAAATTTTGGATGTTTTTTCCATTCTCTATTATAGCGTATGAGATTCATTAAAATGAATGGGCCCATATGGTAAGGGTTAGGGTTAGAGTTCAGGACACATTTATGTTTGGGTGAATATTGGGGTTGGGCTTAGGGTTGGGTAAGAAGTATTTTTAATATCACACTGAATGGTATACTCTTGATGGGAAAATTTTTTGGATGGTTTTCCTTTCTCCATTATAGCCTATGAGATTCATTAGAATGAATGGGCCCATATGGTAAGGGTTAGGGTTAGGGTTAGAGTTCAGGACACACTTATGTTTGGGTGAATATTGGGGTTGGGTTAATGGTTGGGTAAGATGTATTTTTTAAATCACACTGAATGGTACACTCTTGATGGGGAAAATTTTTGGATGTTTTTCCATTCTCCATTATAGCCTATGAGATTCTTTAAAATGAATAGGCCCATATGGTAAGTGTTAGGGTTAGGGTTAGAGTTCAGGACACACTTATGTTTGTTTGAATATTGGGGTTGGGTTTAGGGTTGGGTAAGATGTATTTTTAATATCACACTGAATGGTGCACTTTTGATGGGGAAAAATTTTGGATGTTTTTTCCATTCTCCATTATAGGGTATGAGATTCATTAGAATGAATGGGCCCATATGGTAAGGGTTAGGGTTAGGGTTAGAGCTCAGGACACACTTATGTTTGGGTGAATATTGGGGTTGGGTTTAGGGTTGGGTAAGATATATTTTTAATATCACACTGAATGGAACATTCTTGATGGGAAAAATCTTTGGATGGTTTTCCATTCTCCATTATAGCCTATGAGATTCATTAGAATGAATGGGCCCATATGGTAAGGGTTAGGGTTAGGGTTAGAGTTCAGGACACACTTATGTTTGGGTGAATATTGGGGCTGGGTTTAGGGTTGGCTAAGATGTATTTTTAATATCACACTGAATGGTGCACTCTTGATGGGGAAAAATTTTGGATGTTTTTTCCATTCTCCATTATAGCCTATGAGATTCATTAAAATGAATGGGCCCATATGGTAAGGGTTAGGGTTAGGGTTAGAGTTCAGGACACACTTATGTTTGGGTGAATATTGGGGTTGGGTTTAGGGTTGGGTAAGAAGTATTTTTAATATCACACTGAATGGTATACTATTGATGGGAAAATTTTTGGATGTTTTTCCATTCTCCATTATAGCCTATGAGATTCATTAGAATGAATGGGCCCATATGGTAAGTTTTAGGGTTAGGGTTAGAGCTCAGGACACACTTATGTTTGGGTGAATATTGGGGTTGGGTTAATGGTTGGGTAAGATGTATTTTTTAAATCACACTGAATGGTACACTCTTGATGGGGAAAATTTTTGGATGTTTTTCCATTCTCCATTATAGCCTATGAGATTCTTTAAAATGAATAGGCCCATATGGTAAGGGTTAGGGTTAGGGTTAGAGTTCAGGACACACTTATGTTTGTTTGAATATTGGGGTTGGGTTTAGGGTTGGGTAAGATGTATTTTTAATATCACACTGAATGGTGCACTTTTGATGGGGAAAAATTTTGGATGTTTTTTCCATTCTCCATTATAGGGTATGAGATTCATTAGAATGAATGGGCCCATATGGTAAGGGTTAGGGTTAGGGTTAGAGCTCAGGACACACTTATGTTTGGGTGAATATTGGGGTTGGGTTTAGGGTTGGGTAAGATATATTTTTAATATCACACTGAATGGAACATTCTTGATGGGAAAAATCTTTGGATGGTTTTCCATTCTCCATTATAGCCTATGAGATTCATTAGAATGAATGGGCCCATATGGTAAAGGTTAGGGTTAGGGTTAGAGTTCAGGACACACTTATGTTTGGGTGAATATTGGGGTTGGGTTAATGGTTGGGTAAGATGTATTTTTAATATCACACTGAATGGTACACTCTTGATGGGGAAAAATTTTGGATGTTTTTCCATTCTCCATTATAGCCTATGAAATTCATTAAAATGAATGGGCCCATATGGTAAGGGTTAGGGTTAGGGTTAGAGTTCAGGACACACTTATGTTTGGGTGAATATTGGTGTTGGGTTTAGGGTTGGGTAAGAAGTATTTTTAATATCACACTGAATGGTACACTCTTGATGCGGAAAATTTTTGGATGTTTTTCCTTCTCCTTTATAGCCTATGAGATTCATTAAAATGAATGGGCCCATATGGTAAGGGTTAGGGTTAGGGTTAGAGTTCAGGACACACTTATGTTTGGGTGAATATTGGGGTTGGGTTTAGGGTTCGGTAAGATGTATTTTTAATATCACACTGAATGGTACACTCTTGATGCGGAAAATTTTTGGATGTTTTTCCATTCTCCATTATAGCCTATGAGATTCATTAAAATGAATGGGCCCATATGGTAAGGGTTAGGGTTAGAGTTCAGGACACACTTATGTTTGGGTGAATATTGGGGTTGGGTTTAGGGTTGGGTAAGATGTATTTTTAATATCACACTGAATGGTACACTCTTGATGGGGAAAAATGTTGGATGTTTTTCCATTCTCCATTATAGCCTATGAGATTCATTAAAATGAATGGGCCCAAATGGTAAGGGTTAGGGTTAGGGTTAGAGTTCAGGACACACTTATGTTTGGGTGAATATTGGGGTTGGGTTTAGGGTTAGGTAAGAAGTATTTTTATTATCACACTGAATGGTATACTATTGATGGGAAAATTTTTTGGATGGTTTTCCATTCTCCATTATAGCCTATGAGATTCTTTAAAATGAATGGGCCCATATGGTAAGGGTTAGGGTTAGGGTTAGAGCTCAGGACACACTTATGTTTGGGTGAATATTGGGGTTGGGTTAATGGTTGGGTAAGATGTATTTTTAATATCACACTGAATGGTACACTCTTGATGGGGAAAAATTTTGGATGTTTTTCCATTCTCCATTATAGCCTATGAGATTCTTTAAAATGAATGGGCCCATATGGTAAGGGTTAGGGTTAGGGTTAGAGTTCAGGACACACTTATGTTTGGGCGAATATTGGGGTTGGGTTTAGGGTTGGGTCAGAAGTATTTTTAATATCACACTGAATGGTATACTCTTGATGGGGAAATTTTTTGGATGTTTTTCCATTCTCCATTATAGCCTATGAGATTCATTAGAATGAATGGGCCCATATGGTAAGGGTTAGGGTTAGGGTTAGAGCTCAGGACACACTTATGTTTGGGTGAATATTGGGGTTGGGTTTTGGGATGGGTAAGATGTATTTTTAATATCACACTGAATGGTATACTCTTGATGGGAAAAATCTTTGGATGGTTTTCCATTCTCCATTATAGCCTATGAGATTCATTAGAATGAATGGGCCCATATGGTAAGGGTTAGGGTTAGAGTTCAGGACACACTTATGTTTGGGTGAATATTGGGGTTGGGTTTAGGGTTGGGTAAGATGTATTTTTAATATCACACTGAATGGTACACTCTTGATGGGGAAAATTTTTGGATGTTTTTCCATTCTCCATTATAGCCTATGAGATTCATTAAAATGAATGGGCCCATATGGTAAGGGTTAGGGTTAGAGTTCAGGACACACTTATGTTTGGCTGAATATTGGGGTTGGGTTTAGGGTTGGGTAAGATGTATTTTTAATATCACACTGAATGGTACATTCTTGATGGGGAAAATTTTTGGATGTTTTTCAATTCTCCATTATAGCCTATGAGATTCATTAAAATGAATGGGCCCATATGGTAAGGGTTAGGGTTAGGGTAAGAGTTCAGGACACACTTATGTTTGGGTGAATATTGGGGTTGGGTTTAGGTTTGGGTAAGATGTATTTTTAATATCACACTGAATGGTGCACTCTTGAGGGGAAAAATTTTGGATGTTTTTTCCATTCTCTATTATAGCGTATGAGATTCATTAAAATGAATGGGCCCATATGGTAAGGGTTAGGGTTAGAGTTCAGGACACATTTATGTTTGGGTGAATATTGGGGTTGGGCTTAGGGTTGGGTAAGAAGTATTTTTAATATCACACTGAATGGTATACTCTTGATGGGAAAATTTTTTGGATGGTTTTCCTTTCTCCATTATAGCCTATGAGATTCATTAGAATGAATGGGCCCATATGGTAAGGGTTAGGGTTAGGGTTAGAGTTCAGGACACACTTATGTTTGGGTGAATATTGGGGTTGGGTTTAGGGTTGGGTAAGAAGAATTTTTAATATCACACTGAATGGTATACTCTTGATGGGAAAATTTTTTGGATTGTTTTCCATTCTCCATTATAGCCTATGAGATTCATTAGAATGAATGGGCCCATATGGTAAGGGTTAGGGTTAGGGTTAGAGCTCAGGACACACTTATGTTTGGGTGAATATTGGGGTTGGGTTTAGGGTTGGGTAAGATTTATTTTTAATATCACACTGAATGGTACATTCTTGATGGGGAAAATCTTTGGATGGTTTTCCATTCTCCATTATAGCCTATGAGATTCATTAGAATGAATGGGCCCATATGGTAAGGGTTAGGGTTAGGGTTAGAGTTCAGGACACACTTATGTTTGGGTGAATATTGGGGCTGGGTTTAGGGTTGGGTAAGATGTATTTTTAATATCACACTGAATGGTGCACTCTTGATGGGGAAAAATTTTGGATGTTTTTTCCATTCTCCATTATAGCCTATGAGATTCATTAAAATGAATGGGCCCATATGGTAAGGGTTAGGGTTAGGGTTAGAGTTCAGGACACACTTATGTTTGGGTGAATATTGGGGTTGGGTTTAGGGTTGGGTAAGAAGTATTTTTAATATCACACTGAATGGTATACTATTGATGGGAAAATTTTTGGATGTTTTTCCATTCTCCATTATAGCCTATGAGATTCATTAGAATGAATGGGCCCATATGGTAAGTTTTAGGGTTAGGGTTAGAGCTCAGGACACACTTATGTTTGGGTGAATATTGGGGTTGGGTTAATGGTTGGGTAAGATGTATTTTTTAAATCACACTGAATGGTACACTCTTGATGGGGAAAATTTTTGGATGTTTTTCCATTCTCCATTATAGCCTATGAGATTCTTTAAAATGAATAGGCCCATATGGTAAGGGTTAGGGTTAGGGTTAGAGTTCAGGACACACTTATGTTTGTTTGAATATTGGGGTTGGGTTTAGGGTTGGGTAAGATGTATTTTTAATATCACACTGAATGGTGCACTTTTGATGGGGAAAAATTTTGGATGTTTTTTCCATTCTCCATTATAGGGTATGAGATTCATTAGAATGAATGGGCCCATATGGTAAGGGTTAGGGTTAGGGTTAGAGCTCAGGACACACTTATGTTTGGGTGAATATTGGGGTTGGGTTTAGGGTTGGGTAAGATATATTTTTAATATCACACTGAATGGAACATTCTTGATGGGAAAAATCTTTGGATGGTTTTCCATTCTCCATTATAGCCTATGAGATTCATTAGAATGAATGGGCCCATATGGTAAAGGTTAGGGTTAGGGTTAGAGTTCAGGACACACTTATGTTTGGGTGAATATTGGGGTTGGGTTAATGGTTGGGTAAGATGTATTTTTAATATCACACTGAATGGTACACTCTTGATGGGGAAAAATTTTGGATGTTTTTCCATTCTCCATTATAGCCTATGAAATTCATTAAAATGAATGGGCCCATATGGTAAGGGTTAGGGTTAGGGTTAGAGTTCAGGACACACTTATGTTTGGGTGAATATTGGTGTTGGGTTTAGGGTTGGGTAAGAAGTATTTTTAATATCACACTGAATGGTACACTCTTGATGCGGAAAATTTTTGGATGTTTTTCCATTCTCCTTTATAGCCTATGAGATTCATTAAAATGAATGGGCCCATATGGTAAGGGTTAGGGTTAGGGTTAGAGTTCAGGACACACTTATGTTTGGGTGAATATTGGGGTTGGGTTTAGGGTTCGGTAAGATGTATTTTTAATATCACACTGAATGGTACACTCTTGATGCGGAAAATTTTTGGATGTTTTTCCATTCTCCATTATAGCCTATGAGATTCATTAAAATGAATGGGCCCATATGGTAAGGGTTAGGGTTAGAGTTCAGGACACACTTATGTTTGGGTGAATATTGGGGTTGGGTTTAGGGTTGGGTAAGATGTATTTTTAATATCACACTGAATGGTACACTCTTGAAGGGGAAAAATGTTGGATGTTTTTCCATTCTCCATTATAGCCTATGAGATTCATTAAAATGAATGGGCCCAAATGGTAAGGGTTAGGGTTAGGGTTAGAGTTCAGGACACACTTATGTTTGGGTGAATATTGGGGTTGGGTTTAGGGTTAGGTAAGAAGTATTTTTATTATCACACTGAATGGTATACTATTGATGGGAAAATTTTTTGGATGGTTTTCCATTCTCCATTATAGCCTATGAGATTCTTTAAAATGAATGGGCCCATATGGTAAGGGTTAGGGTTAGGGTTAGAGCTCAGGACACACTTATGTTTGGGTGAATATTGGGGTTGGGTTAATGGTTGGGTAAGATGTATTTTTAATATCACACTGAATGGTACACTCTTGATGGGGAAAAATTTTGGATGTTTTTCCATTCTCCATTATAGCCTATGAGATTCTTTAAAATGAATGGGCCCATATGGTAAGGGTTAGGGTTAGGGTTAGAGTTCAGGACACACTTATGTTTGGGCGAATATTGGGGTTGGGTTTAGGGTTGGGTCAGAAGTATTTTTAATATCACACTGAATGGTATACTCTTGATGGGGAAATTTTTTGGATGTTTTTCCATTCTCCATTATAGCCTATGAGATTCATTAGAATGAATGGGCCCATATGGTAAGGGTTAGGGTTAGGGTTAGAGCTCAGGACACACTTATGTTTGGGTGAATATTGGGGTTGGGTTTTGGGATGGGTAAGATGTATTTTTAATATCACACTGAATGGTATACTCTTGATGGGAAAAATCTTTGGATGGTTTTCCATTCTCCATTATAGCCTATGAGATTCATTAGAATGAATGGGCCCATATGGTAAGGGTTAGGGTTAGAGTTCAGGACACACTTATGTTTGGGTGAATATTGGGGTTGGGTTTAGGGTTGGGTAAGATGTATTTTTAATATCACACTGAATGGTACACTCTTGATGGGGAAAATTTTTGGATGTTTTTCCATTCTCCATTATAGCCTATGAGATTCATTAAAATGAATGGGCCCATATGGTAAGGGTTAGGGTTAGAGTTCAGGACACACTTATGTTTGGCTGAATATTGGGGTTGGGTTTAGGGTTGGGTAAGATGTATTTTTAATATCACACTGAATGGTACATTCTTGATGGGGAAAATTTTTGGATGTTTTTCAATTCTCCATTATAGCCTATGAGATTCATTAAAATGAATGGGCCCATATGGTAAGGGTTAGGGTTAGGGTAAGAGTTCAGGACACACTTATGTTTGGGTGAATATTGGGGTTGGGTTTAGGTTTGGGTAAGATGTATTTTTAATATCACACTGAATGGTGCACTCTTGAGGGGAAAAATTTTGGATGTTTTTTCCATTCTCTATTATAGCGTATGAGATTCATTAAAATGAATGGGCCCATATGGTAAGGGTTAGGGTTAGGGTTAGAGTTCAGGACACATTTATGTTTGGGTGAATATTGGGGTTGGGCTTAGGGTTGGGTAAGAAGTATTTTTAATATCACACTGAATGGTATACTCTTGATGGGAAAATTTTTTGGATGGTTTTCCTTTCTCCATTATAGCCTATGAGATTCATTAGAATGAATGGGCCCATATGGTAAGGGTTAGGGTTAGGGTTAGAGTTCAGGACACACTTATGTTTGGGTGAATATTGGGGTTGGGTTTAGGGTTGGGTAAGAAGAATTTTTAATATCACACTGAATGGTATACTCTTGATGGGAAAATTTTTTGGATTGTTTTCCATTCTCCATTATAGCCTATGAGATTCATTAGAATGAATGGGCCCATATGGTAAGGGTTAGGGTTAGGGTTAGAGCTCAGGACACACTTATGTTTGGGTGAATATTGGGGTTGGGTTTAGGGTTGGGTAAGATGTATTTTTAATATCACACTGAATGGTACATTCTTGATGGGGAAAATCTTTGGATGGTTTTCCATTCTCCATTATAGCCTATGAGATTCATTAGAATGAATGGGCCCATATGGTAAGGGTTAGGGTTAGGGTTAGAGTTCAGGACACACTTATGTTTGGGTGAATATTGGGGTTGGGTTTAGGGTTGGGTAAGATGTATTTTTAATATCACACTGAATGGAACATTCTTGATGGGAAAAATCTTTGGATGGTTTTCCATTCTCCATTATAGCCTATGAGATTCATTAGAATGAATGGGCCCATATGGTAAAGGTTAAGGTTAGGGTTAGAGTTCAGGACACACTTATGTTTGGGTGAATATTGGGGTTGGGTTAATGGTTGGGTAAGATGTATTTTTAATATCACACTGAATGGTACACTCTTGATGGGGAAAAATTTTGGATGTTTTTCCATTCTCCATTATAGCCTATGAAATTCATTAAAATGAATGGGCCCATATGGTAAGGGTTAGGGTTAGGGTTAGAGTTCAGGACACACTTATGTTTGGGTGAATATTGGGGTTGGGTTTAGGGTTGGGTAAGAAGTATTTTTAATATCACACTGAATGGTACACTCTTGATGCGGAAAATTTTTGGATGTTTTTCCATTCTCCTTTATAGCCTATGAGATTCATTAAAATGAATGGGCCCATATGGTAAGGGTTAGGGTTAGGGTTAGAGTTCAGGACACACTTATGTTTGGGTGAATATTGGGGTTGGGTTTAGGGTTCGGTAAGATGTATTTTTAATATCACACTGAATGGTACACTCTTGATGCGGAAAATTTTTGGATGTTTTTCCATTCTCCATTATAGCCTATGAGATTCATTAAAATGAATGGGCCCATATGGTAAGGGTTAGGGTTAGAGTTCAGGACACACTTATGTTTGGGTGAATATTGGGGTTGGGTTTAGGGTTGGGTAAGATGTATTTTTAATATCACACTGAATGGTACACTCTTGATGGGGAAAAATGTTGGATGTTTTTCCATTCTCCATTATAGCCTATGAGATTCATTAAAATGAATGGGCCCAAATGGTAAGGGTTAGGGTTAGGGTTAGAGTTCAGGACACACTTATGTTTGGGTGAATATTGGGGTTGGGTTTAGGGTTAGGTAAGAAGTATTTTTATTATCACACTGAATGGTATACTATTGATGGGAAAATTTTTTGGATGGTTTTCCATTCTCCATTATAGCCTATGAGATTCTTTAAAATAAATGGGCCCATATGGTAAGGGTTAGGGTTAGGGTTAGAGCTCAGGACACACTTATGTTTGGGTGAATATTGGGGTTGGGTTAATGGTTGGGTAAGATGTATTTTTAATATCACACTGAATGGTACACTCTTGATGGGGAAAAATTTTGGATGTTTTTCCATTCTCCATTATAGCCTATGAGATTCTTTAAAATGAATGGGCCCAAATGGTAAGGGTTAGGGTTAGGGTTAGAGTTCAGGACACACTTATGTTTGGGTGAATATTGGGGTTGGGTTTAGGGTTAGGTAAGAAGTATTTTTATTATCACACTGAATGGTATACTATTGATGGGAAAATTTTTTGGATGGTTTTCCATTCTCCATTATAGCCTATGAGATTCTTTAAAATAAATGGGCCCATATGGTAAGGGTTAGGGTTAGGGTTAGAGCTCAGGACACACTTATGTTTGGGTGAATATTGGGGTTGGGTTAATGGTTGGGTAAGATGTATTTTTAATATCACACTGAATGGTACACTCTTGATGGGGAAAAATTTTGGATGTTTTTCCATTCTCCATTATAGCCTATGAGATTCTTTAAAATGAATGGGCCCATATGGTAAGGGTTAGGGTTAGGGTTAGAGTTCAGGACACACTTATGTTTGGGCGAATATTGGGGTTGGGTTTAGGGTTGGGTCAGAAGTATTTTTAATATCACACTGAATGGTATACTCTTGATGGGGAAATTTTTTGGATGTTTTTCCATTCTCCATTATAGCCTATGAGATTCATTAGAATGAATGGGCCCATATGGTAAGGGTTAGGGTTAGGGTTAGAGCTCAGGACACACTTATGTTTGGGTGAATATTGGGGTTGGGTTTTGGGATGGGTAAGATGTATTTTTAATATCACACTGAATGGTATACTCTTGATGGGAAAAATCTTTGGATGGTTTTCCATTCTCCATTATAGCCTATGAGATTCATTAGAATGAATGGGCCAATATGGTAAGGGTTAGGGTTAGAGTTCAGGACACACTTATGTTTGGGTGAATATTGGGGTTGGGTTTAGGGTTGGGTAAGATGTATTTTTAATATCACACTGAATGGTACACTCTTGATGGGGAAAAATTTTGGATGTTTTTCCATTCTCCATTATAGCCTATGAGATTCATTAAAATGAATGGGCCCATATGGTAAGGGTTAGGGTTAGAGTTTAGGACACACTTATGTTTGGCTGAATATTGGGGTTGGGTTTAGGGTTGGGTAAGATGTATTTTTAATATCACACTGAATGGTACATTCTTGATGGGGAAAATTTTTGGATGTTTTTCAATTCTCCATTATAGCCTATGAGATTCATTAAAATGAATGGGCCCATATGGTAAGGGTTAGGGTTAGGGTAAGAGTTCAGGACACACTTATGTTTGGGTGAATATTGGGGTTGGGTTTAGGTTTGGGTAAGATGTATTTTTAATATCACACTGAATGGTGCACTCTTGAGGGGAAAAATTTTGGATGTTTTTTCCATTCTCTATTATAGCGTATGAGATTCATTAAAATGAATGGGCCCATATGGTAAGGGTTAGGGTTAGGGTTAGAGTTCAGGACACATTTATGTTTGGGTGAATATTGGGGTTGGGTTTAGGGTTGGGTAAGAAGTATTTTTAATATCACACTGAATGGTACACTCTTGATGCGGAAAATTTTTGGATGTTTTTCCATTCTCCTTTATAGCCTATGAGATTCATTAAAATGAATGGGCCCATATGGTAAGGGTTAGGGTTAGGGTTAGAGTTCAGGACACACTTATGTTTGGGTGAATATTGGGGTTGGGTTTAGGGTTCGGTAAGATGTATTTTTAATATCACACTGAATGGTACACTCTTGATGCGGAAAATTTTTGGATGTTTTTCCATTCTCCATTATAGCCTATGAGATTCATTAAAATGAATGGGCCCATATGGTAAGGGTTAGGGTTAGAGTTCAGGACACACTTATGTTTGGGTGAATATTGGGGTTGGGTTTAGGGTTGGGTAAGATGTATTTTTAATATCACACTGAATGGTACACTCTTGATGGGGAAAAATGTTGGATGTTTTTCCATTCTCCATTATAGCCTATGAGATTCATTAAAATGAATGGGCCCAAATGGTAAGGGTTAGGGTTAGGGTTAGAGTTCAGGACACACTTATGTTTGGGTGAATATTGGGGTTGGGTTTAGGGTTAGGTAAGAAGTATTTTTATTATCACACTGAATGGTATACTATTGATGGGAAAATTTTTTGGATGGTTTTCCATTCTCCATTATAGCCTATGAGATTCTTTAAAATAAATGGGCCCATATGGTAAGGGTTAGGGTTAGGGTTAGAGCTCAGGACACACTTATGTTTGGGTGAATATTGGGGTTGGGTTAATGGTTGGGTAAGATGTATTTTTAATATCACACTGAATGGTACACTCTTGATGGGGAAAAATTTTGGATGTTTTTCCATTCTCCATTATAGCCTATGAGATTCTTTAAAATGAATGGGCCCATATGGTAAGGGTTAGGGTTAGGGTTAGAGTTCAGGACACACTTATGTTTGGGCGAATATTGGGGTTGGGTTTAGGGTTGGGTCAGAAGTATTTTTAATATCACACTGAATGGTATACTCTTGATGGGGAAATTTTTTGGATGTTTTTCCATTCTCCATTATAGCCTATGAGATTCATTAGAATGAATGGGCCCATATGGTAAGGGTTAGGGTTAGGGTTAGAGCTCAGGACACACTTATGTTTGGGTGAATATTGGGGTTGGGTTTTGGGATGGGTAAGATGTATTTTTAATATCACACTGAATGGTATACTCTTGATGGGAAAAATCTTTGGATGGTTTTCCATTCTCCATTATAGCCTATGAGATTCATTAGAATGAATGGGCCAATATGGTAAGGGTTAGGGTTAGAGTTCAGGACACACTTATGTTTGGGTGAATATTGGGGTTGGGTTTAGGGTTGGGTAAGATGTATTTTTAATATCACACTGAATGGTACACTCTTGATGGGGAAAAATTTTGGATGTTTTTCCATTCTCCATTATAGCCTATGAGATTCATTAAAATGAATGGGCCCATATGGTAAGGGTTAGGGTTAGAGTTTAGGACACACTTATGTTTGGCTGAATATTGGGGTTGGGTTTAGGGTTGGGTAAGATGTATTTTTAATATCACACTGAATGGTACATTCTTGATGGGGAAAAATTTTGGATGTTTTTCAATTCTCCATTATAGCCTATGAGATTCATTAAAATGAATGGGCCCATATGGTAAGGGTTAGGGTTAGGGTAAGAGTTCAGGACACACTTATGTTTGGGTGAATATTGGGGTTGGGTTTAGGTTTGGGTAAGATGTATTTTTAATATCACACTGAATGGTGCACTCTTGAGGGGAAAAATTTTGGATGTTTTTTCCATTCTCTATTATAGCGTATGAGATTCATTAAAATGAATGGGCCCATATGGTAAGGGTTAGGGTTAGGGTTAGAGTTCAGGACACATTTATGTTTGGGTGAATATTGGGGTTGGGCTTAGGGTTGGGTAAGAAGTATTTTTAATATCACACTGAATGGTATACTCTTGATGGGAAAATTTTTTGGATGGTTTTCCTTTCTCCATTATAGCCTATGAGATTCATTAGAATGAATGGGCCCATATGGTAAGGGTTAGGGTTAGGGTTAGAGTTCAGGACACACTTATGTTTGGGTGAATATTGGGGTTGGGTTTAGGGTTGGGTAAGAAGAATTTTTAATATCACACTGAATGGTATACTCTTGATGGGAAAATTTTTTGGATTGTTTTCCATTCTCCATTATAGCCTATGAGATTCATTAGAATGAATGGGCCCATATGGTAAGGGTTAGGGTTAGGGTTAGAGCTCAGGACACACTTATGTTTGGGTGAATATTGGGGTTGGGTTTAGGGTTGGGTAAGATGTATTTTTAATATCACACTGAATGGTACATTCTTGATGGGGAAAATCTTTGGATGGTTTTCCATTCTCCATTATAGCCTATGAGATTCATTAGAATGAATGGGCCCATATGGTAAGGGTTAGGGTTAGGGTTAGAGTTCAGGACACACTTATGTTTGGGTGAATATTGGGGTTGGGTTTAGGGTTGGGTAAGATGTATTTTTAATATCACACTGAATGGTGCACTCTTGATGGGGAAAAATTTTGGATGTTTTTTCCATTCTCCATTATAGCCTATGAGATTCATTAAAATGAATGGGCCCATATGGTAAGGGTTAGGGTTAGGGTTAGAGTTCAGGACACACTTATGTTTGGGTGAATATTGGGGTTGGGTTTAGGGTTGGGTAAGAAGTATTTTTAATATCACACTGAATGGTATACTATTGATGGGAAAATTTTTGGATGTTTTTCCATTCTCCATTATAGCCTATGAGATTCATTAGAATGAATGGGCCCATATGGTAAGTTTTAGGGTTAGGGTTAGAGCTCAGGACACACTTATGTTTGGGTGGATATTGGGGTTGGGTTAATGGTTGGGTAAGATGTATTTTTTAAATCACACTGAATGGTACACTCTTGATGGGGAAAATTTTTGGATGTTTTTCCATTCTCCATTATAGCCTATGAGATTCTTTAAAATGAATAGGCCCATATGGTAAGGGTTAGGGTTTGGGTTAGAGTTCAGGACACATTTATGTTTGGGTGAATATTGGGGTTGGGCTTAGGGTTGGGTAAGAAGTATTTTTAATATCACACTGAATGGTATACTCTTGATGGGAAAATTTTTTGGATGGTTTTCCTTTCTCCATTATAGCCTATGAGATTCATTAGAATGAATGGGCCCATATGGTAAGGGTTAGGGTTAGGGTTAGAGTTCAGGACACACTTATGTTTGGGTGAATATTGGGGTTGGGTTTAGGGTTGGGTAAGAAGAATTTTTAATATCACACTGAATGGTATACTCTTGATGGGAAAATTTTTTGGATTGTTTTCCATTCTCCATTATAGCCTATGAGATTCATTAGAATGAATGGGCCCATATGGTAAGGGTTAGGGTTAGGGTTAGAGCTCAGGACACACTTATGTTTGGGTGAATATTGGGGTTGGGTTTAGGGTTGGGTAAGATGTATTTTTAATATCACACTGAATGGTACATTCTTGATGGGGAAAATCTTTGGATGGTTTTCCATTCTCCATTATAGCCTATGAGATTCATTAGAATGAATGGGCCCATATGGTAAGGGTTAGGGTTAGGGTTAGAGTTCAGGACACACTTATGTTTGGGTGAATATTGGGGTTGGGTTTAGGGTTGGGTAAGATATATTTTTAATATCACACTGAATGGTGCACTCTTGATGGGGAAAAATTTTGGATGTTTTTTCCATTCTCCATTATAGCCTATGAGATTCATTAAAATGAATGGGCCCATATGGTAAGGGTTAGGGTTAGGGTTAGAGTTCAGGACACACTTATGTTTGGGTGAATATTGGGGTTGGGTTTAGGGTTGGGTAAGAAGTATTTTTAATATCACACTGAATGGTATACTATTGATGGGAAAATTTTTGGATGTTTTTCCATTCTCCATTATAGCCTATGAGATTCATTAGAATGAATGGGCCCATATGGTAAGTTTTAGGGTTAGGGTTAGAGCTCAGGACACACTTATGTTTGGGTGGATATTGGGGTTGGGTTAATGGTTGGGTAAGATGTATTTTTTAAATCACACTGAATGGTACACTCTTGATGGGGAAAATTTTTGGATGTTTTTCCATTCTCCATTATAGCCTATGAGATTCTTTAAAATGAATAGGCCCATATGGTAAGGGTTAGGGTTTGGGTTAGAGTTCAGGACACACTTATGTTTGTTTGAATATTGGGGTTGGGTTTAGGGTTGTGTAAGATGTATTTTTAATATCACACTGAATGGTGCACTTTTGATGGGGAAAAATTTTGGATGTTTTTTCCATTCTCCATTATAGGGTATGAGATTCATTAGAATGAATGGGCCCATATGGTAAGGGTTAGGGTTAGGGTTAGAGCTCAGGACACACTTATGTTTGGGTGAATATTGGGGTTGGGTTTAGGGTTGGGTAAGATATATTTTTAATATCACACTGAATGGAACATTCTTGATGGGAAAAATCTTTGGATGGTTTTCCATTCTCCATTATAGCCTATGAGATTCATTAGAATGAATGGGCCCATATGGTAAAGGTTAGGGTTAGGGTTAGAGTTCAGGACACACTTATGTTTGGGTGAATATTGGGGTTGGGTTAATGGTTGGGTAAGATGTATTTTTAATATCACACTGAATGGTACACTCTTGATGGGGAAAAATTTTGGATGTTTTTCCATTCTCCATTATAGCCTATGAAATTCATTAAAATGAATGGGCCCATATGGTAAGGGTTAGGGTTAGGTTTAGAGTTCAGGACACACTTATGTTTGGGTGAATATTGGGGTTGGGTTTAGGGTTGGGTAAGAAGTATTTTTAATATCACACTGAATGGTACACTCTTGATGCGGAAAATTTTTGGATGTTTTTCCATTCTCCATTATAGCCTATGAGAGTCATTAAAATGAATGGGCCCATACGGTAAGGGTTAGGGTTAGGGTTAGAGTTCAGGACACACTTATGTTTGGGTGAATATTGGGGTTGGGTTTAGGGTTCGGTAAGATGTATTTTTAATATCACACTGAATGGTACACTCTTGATGCGGAAAATTTTTGGATGTTTTTCCATTCTCCATTATAGCCTATGAGATTCATTAAAATGAATGGGCCCATATGGTAAGGGTTAGGGTTAGAGTTCAGGACACACTTATGTTTGGGTGAATATTGGGGTTGGGTTTAGGGTTCGGTAAGATGTATTTTTAATATCACACTGAATGGTACACTCTTGATGGGGAAAAATGTTGGATGTTTTTCCATTCTCCATTATAGCCTAGGAGATTCATTAAAATGAATGGGCCCAAATGGTAAGGGTTAGGGTTAGGGTTAGAGTTCAGGACACACTTATGTTTGGGTGAATATTGGGGTTGGGTTTAGGGTTGGGTAAGAAGTATTTTTATTATCACACTGAATGGTATACTATTGATGGGAAAATTTTTTGGATGGTTTTCCATTCTCCATTATAGCCTATGAGATTCTTTAAAATGAATGGGCCCATATGGTAAGGGTTAGGGTTAGGGTTAGAGCTCAGGACACACTTATGTTTGGGTGAATATTGGGGTTGGGTTAATGGTTGGGTAAGATGTATTTTTAATATCACACTGAATGGTACACTCTTGATGGGGAAAAATTTTGGATGTTTTTCCATTCTCCATTATAGCCTATGAGATTCTTTAAAATGAATGGGCCCATATGGTAAGGGTTAGGGTTAGGGTTAGAGTTCAGGACACACTTATGTTTGGGTGAATATTGGGGTTGGGTTTAGGGTTGGGTAAGAAGTATTTTTAATATCACACTGAATGGTATACTCTTGATGGGGAAATTTTTTTGGATGTTTTTCCATTCTCCATTATAGCCTATGAGATTCATTAGAATGAATGGGCCCATATGGTAAGGGTTAGGGTTAGGGTTAGAGCTCAGGACACACTTATGTTTGGGTGAATATTGGGGTTGGGTTTAGGGATGGGTAAGATGTATTTTTAATATCACACTGAATGGTATACTCTTGATGGGAAAAATCTTTGGATGGTTTTCCATTCTCCATTATAGCCTATGAGATTCATTAGAATGAATGGGCCCATATGGTAAGGGTTAGGGTTAGAGTTCAGGACACACTTATGTTTGGCTGAATATTGGGGTTGGGTTTAGGGTTGGGTAAGAAGTATTTTTAATATCACACTGAATGGTATACTCTTGATGGGAAAATTTTTTGGATGGTTTTCCTTTCTCCATTATAGCCTATGAGATTCATTAGAATGAATGGGCCCATATGGTAAGGGTTAGGGTTAGGGTTAGAGTTCAGGACACACTTATGTTTGGGTGAATATTGGGGTTGGGTTTAGGGTTGGGTAAGAAGAATTTTTAATATCACACTGAATGGTATACTCTTGATGGGAAAATTTTTCGGATTGTTTTCCATTCTCCATTATAGCCTATGAGATTCATTAGAATGAATGGGCCCATATGGTAAGGGTTAGGGTTAGGGTTAGAGATCAGGACACACTTATGTTTGGGTGAATATTGGGGTTGGGTTTAGGGTTGGGTAAGATGTATTTTTAATATCACACTGAATGGTACATTCTTGATGGGGAAAATCTTTGGATGGTTTTCCATTCTCCATTATAGCCTATGAGATTCATTAGAATGAATGGGCCCATATGGTAAGGGTTAGGGTTAGGGTTAGAGTTCAGGGACACACTTATGTTTGGGTGAATATTGGGGTTGGGTTTAGGGTTGGGTAAGATGTATTTTTAATATCACACTGAATGGTGCACTCTTGATGGGGAAAAATTTTGGATGTTTTTTCCATTCTCCATTATAGCCTATGAGATTCATTAAAATGAATGGGCCCATATGGTAAGGTTTAGGGTTAGGGTTAGAGTTCAGGACACACTTATGTTTGGGTGAATATTGGGGTTGGGTTTAGGGTTGGGTAAGAAGTATTTTTAATATCACACTGAATGGTATACTATTGATGGGAAAATTTTTGGATGTTTTTCCATTCTCCATTATAGCCTATGAGATTCATTAGAATGAATGGGCCCATATGGTAAGTTTTAGGGTTAGGGTTAGAGCTCAGGACACACTTATGTTTGGGTGAATATTGGGGTTGGGTTAATGGTTGGGTAAGATGTATTTTTAATATCACACTGAATGGTACACTCTTGATGGGGAAAATTTTTGGATGTTTTTCCATTCTCCATTATAGCCTATGAGATTCATTAAAATGAATAGGCCCATATGGTAAGGGTTACGGTTAGGGTTAGAGTTCAGGACACACTTATGTTTGGGTGAATATTGGGGTTGGGTTTAGGGTTGGGTAAGATGTATTTTTAATATCACACTGAATGGTACACTCTTGATGGGGAAAAATTTTGGATGTTTTTCCATTCTCCATTATAGCCTATGAGATTCATTAAAATGAATGGGCCCATATGGTAAGGGTTAGGGTTAGGGTTAGAGCTCAGGACACACTTATGTTTGGGTGAATATTGGGGTTGGGTTAATGGTTGGGTAAGATGTATTTTTAATATCACACTGAATGGTACACTCTTGATGGGGAAAAATTTTGGATGTTTTTCCATTCTCCATTATAGCCTATGAGATTCTTTAAAATGAATGGGCCCATATGGTAAGGGTTAGGGTTAGGGTTAGAGTTCAGGACACACTTATGTTTGGGCGAATATTGGGGTTGGGTTTAGGGTTGGGTCAGAAGTATTTTTAATATCACACTGAATGGTATACTCTTGATGGGGAAATTTTTTGGATGTTTTTCCATTCTCCATTATAGCCTATGAGATTCATTAGAATGAATGGGCCCATATGGTAAGGGTTAGGGTTAGGGTTAGAGCTCAGGACACACTTATGTTTGGGTGAATATTGGGGTTGGGTTTTGGGATGGGTAAGATGTATTTTTAATATCACACTGAATGGTATACTCTTGATGGGAAAAATCTTTGGATGGTTTTCCATTCTCCATTATAGCCTATGAGATTCATTAGAATGAATGGGCCCATATGGTAAGGGTTAGGGTTAGAGTTCAGGACACACTTATGTTTGGGTGAATATTGGGGTTGGGTTTAGGGTTGGGTAAGATGTATTTTTAATATCACACTGAATGGTACACTCTTGATGGGGAAAAATTTTGGATGTTTTTCCATTCTCCATTATAGCCTATGAGATTCATTAAAATGAATGGGCCCATATGGTAAGGGTTAGGGTTAGAGTTTAGGACACACTTATGTTTGGCTGAATATTGGGGTTGGGTTTAGGGTTGGGTAAGATGTATTTTTAATATCACACTGAATGGTACATTCTTGATGGGGAAAATTTTTGGATGTTTTTCAATTCTCCATTATAGCCTATGAGATTCATTAAAATGAATGGGCCCATATGGTAAGGGTTAGGGTTAGGGTAAGAGTTCAGGACACACTTATGTTTGGGTGAATATTGGGGTTGGGTTTAGGTTTGGGTAAGATGTATTTTTAATATCACACTGAATGGTGCACTCTTGAGGGGAAAAATTTTGGATGTTTTTTCCATTCTCTATTATAGCGTATGAGATTCATTAAAATGAATGGGCCCATATGGTAAGGGTTAGGGTTAGAGTTCAGGACACATTTATGTTTGGGTGAATATTGGGGTTGGGCTTAGGGTTGGGTAAGAAGTATTTTTAATATCACACTGAATGGTATACTCTTGATGGGAAAATTTTTGGATGGTTTTCCTTTCTCCATTATAGCCTATGAGATTCATTAGAATGAATGGGCCCATATGGTAAGGGTTAGGGTTAGGGTTAGAGTTCAGGACACACTTATGTTTTGGGTGAATATTGGGGTTGGGTTTAGGGTTGGGTAAGAAGAATTTTTAATATCACACTGAATGGTATACTCTTGATGGGAAAATTTTTTGGATTGTTTTCCATTCTCCATTATAGCCTATGAGATTCATTAGAATGAATGGGCCCATATGGTAAGGGTTAGGGTTAGGGTTAGAGCTCAGGACACACTTATGTTTGGGTGAATATTGGGGTTGGGTTTAGGGTTGGGTAAGATGTATTTTTTAATATCACACTGAATGGTACATTCTTGATGGGGAAAATCTTTGGATGGTTTTCCATTCTCCATTATAGCCTATGAGATTCATTAGAATGAATGGGCCCATATGGTAAGGGTTAGGGTTAGGGTTAGAGTTCAGGACACACTTATGTTTGGGTGAATATTGGGGTTGGGTTTAGGGTTGGGTAAGATGTATTTTTAATATCACACTGAATGGTGCACTCTTGATGGGGAAAAATTTTGGATGTTTTTTCCATTCTCCATTATAGCCTATGAGATTCATTAAAATGAATGGGCCCATATGGTAAGGGTTAGGGTTAGGGTTAGAGTTCAGGACACACTTATGTTTGGGTGAATATTGGGGTTGGGTTTAGGGTTGGGTAAGAAGTATTTTTAATATCACACTGAATGGTATACTATTGATGGGAAAATTTTTGGATGTTTTTCCATTCTCCATTATAGCCTATGAGATTCATTAGAATGAATGGGCCCATATGGTAAGTTTTAGGGTTAGGTTAGAGCTCAGGACACACTTATGTTTGGGTGGATATTGGGGTTGGGTTAATGGTTGGGTAAGATGTATTTTTTAAACACACTGAATGGTACACTCTTGATGGGGAAAATTTTTGGATGTTTTTCCATTCTCCATTATAGCCTATGAGATTCTTTAAAATGAATAGGCCCATATGGTAAGGGTTAGGGTTTGGGTTAGAGTTCAGGACACACTTATGTTTGTTTGAATATTGGGTGTTGGGTTTAGGGTTGTGTAAGATGTATTTTTAATATCACACTGAATGGTGCACTCTTGATGGGGAAAAATGTTGGATGTTTTTCCATTCTCCATTATAGCCTATGAGATTCATTAAAATGAATGGGCCCATATGGTAAGGGTTAGGGTTAGAGTTCAGGACACACTTATGTTTGGGTGAATATTGGGGTTGGGTTTAGGGTTCGGTAAGATGTATTTTTAATATCACACTGAATGGTACACTCTTGATGGGGAAAAATGTTGGATGTTTTTCCATTCTCCATTATAGCCTAGGAGATTCATTAAAATGAATGGGCCCAAATGGTAAGGGTTAGGGTTAGGGTTAGAGTTCAGGACACACTTATGTTTGGGTGAATATTGGGGTTGGGTTTAGGGTTGGGTAAGAAGTATTTTTATTATCACACTGAATGGTATACTATTGATGGGAAAATTTTTTGGATGGTTTTCCATTCTCCATTATAGCCTATGAGATTCTTTAAAATGAATGGGCCCATATGGTAAGGGTTAGGGTTAGGGTTAGAGCTCAGGGACACACTTATGTTTGGGTGAATATTGGGGTTGGGTTAATGGTTGGGTAAGATGTATTTTTAATATCACACTGAATGGTACACTCTTGATGGGGAAAAATTTTGGATGTTTTTCCATTCTCCATTATAGCCTATGAGATTCTTTAAAATGAATGGGCCCATATGGTAAGGGTTAGGGTTAGGGTTAGAGTTCAGGACACACTTATGTTTGGGTGAATATTGGGGTTGGGTTTAGGGTTGGGTAAGAAGTATTTTTAATATCACACTGAATGGTATACTCTTGATGGGGAAATTTTTTTGGATGTTTTTCCATTCTCCATTATAGCCTATGAGATTCATTAGAATGAATGGGCCCATATGGTAAGGGTTAGGGTTAGGGTTAGAGCTCAGGACACACTTATATTTGGGTGAATATTGGGGTTGGGTTTAGGGATGGGTAAGATGTATTTTTAATATCACACTGAATGGTATACTCTTGATGGGAAAAATCTTTGGATGGTTTTCCATTCTCCATTATAGCCTATGAGATTCATTAGAATGAATGGGCCCATATGGTAAGGGTTAGGGTAGAGTTCAGGACACACTTATGTTTGGCTGAATATTGGGGTTGGGTTTAGGGTTGGGTAAGAAGTATTTTTAATATCACACTGAATGGTATACTCTTGATGGGAAAATTTTTTGGATGGTTTTCCTTTCTCCATTATAGCCTATGAGATTCATTAGAATGAATGGGCCCATATGTAAGGGTTAGGGTTAGGGTTAGAGTTCAGGACACACTTATGTTTGGGTGAATATTGGGGTTGGGTTTAGGGTTGGGTAAGAAGAATTTTTAATATCACACTGAATGGTATACTCTTGATGGGAAAATTTTTCCGGATTGTTTTCCATTCTCCATTATAGCCTATGAGATTCATTAGAATGAATGGGCCCATATGGTAAGGGTTAGGGTTAGGGTTAGAGATCAGGACACACTTATGTTTGGGTGAATATTGGGGTTGGGTTTAGGGTTGGGTAAGATGTATTTTTAATATCACACTGAATGGTACATTCTTGATGGGGAAAATCTTTGGATGGTTTTCCATTCTCCATTATAGCCTATGAGATTCATTAGAATGAATGGGCCCATATGGTAAGGGTTAGGGTTAGGGTTAGAGTTCAGGACACACTTATGTTTGGGTGAATATTGGGGTTGGGTTTAGGGTTGGGTAAGATGTATTTTTAATATCACACTGAATGGTGCACTCTTGATGGGGAAAAATTTTGGATGTTTTTTCCATTCTCCATTATAGCCTATGAGATTCATTAAAATGAATGGGCCCATATGGTAAGGTTTAGGGTTAGGGTTAGAGTTCAGGACACACTTATGTTTGGGTGAATATTGGGGTTGGGTTTAGGGTTGGGTAAGAAGTATTTTTAATATCACACTGAATGGTATACTATTGATGGGAAAATTTTTGGATGTTTTTCCATTCTCCATTATAGCCTATGAGATTCATTAGAATGAATGGGCCCATATGGTAAGTTTTAGGGTTAGGGTTAGAGCTCAGGACACACTTATGTTTGGGTGAATATTGGGGTTGGGTTAATGGTTTGGGTAAGATGTATTTTTAATATCACACTGAATGGTACACTCTTGATGGGGAAAATTTTTGGATGTTTTTCCATTCTCCATTATAGCCTATGAGATTCATTAAAATGAATAGGCCCATATGGTAAGGGTTACGGTTAGGGTTAGAGTTCAGGACACACTTATGTTTGGGTGAATATTGGGGTTGGGTTTAGGGTTGGGTAAGATGTATTTTTAATATCACACTGAATGGTACACTCTTGATGGGGAAAAATTTTGGATGTTTTTCCATTCTCCATTATAGCCTATGAGATTCATTAAAATGAATGGGCCCATATGGTAAGGGTTAGGGTTAGGGTTAGAGCTCAGGACACACTTATGTTTTGGGTGAATATTGGGGTTGGGTTAATGGTTGGGTAAGATGTATTTTTAATATCACACTGAATGGTACACTCTTGATGGGGAAAAATTTTGGATGTTTTTCCATTCTCCATTATAGCCTATGAGATTCTTTAAAATGAATGGGCCCATATGGTAAGGGTTAGGGTTAGGGTTAGAGTTCAGGACACACTTATGTTTGGGCGAATATTGGGGTTGGGTTTAGGGTTGGGTCAGAAGTATTTTTAATATCACACTGAATGGTATACTCTTGATGGGGAAATTTTTTGGATGTTTTTCCATTCTCCATTATAGCCTATGAGATTCATTAGAATGAATGGGCCCATATGGTAAGGGTTAGGGTTAGGGTTAGAGCTCAGGACACACTTATGTTTGGGTGAATATTGGGGTTGGGTTTTGGGATGGGTAAGATGTATTTTTAATATCACACTGAATGGTATACTCTTGATGGGAAAAATCTTTGGATGGTTTTCCATTCTCCATTATAGCCTATGAGATTCATTAGAATGAATGGGCCCATATGGTAAGGGTTAGGGTTAGAGTTCAGGACACACTTATGTTTGGGTGAATATTGGGGTTGGGTTTAGGGTTGGGTAAGATGTATTTTTAATATCACACTGAATGGTACACTCTTGATGGGGAAAAATTTTGGATGTTTTTCCATTCTCCATTATAGCCTATGAGATTCATTAAAATGAATGGGCCCATATGGTAAGGGTTAGGGTTAGAGTTTAGGACACACTTATGTTTGGCTGAATATTGGGGTTGGGTTTAGGGTTGGGTAAGATGTATTTTTAATATCACACTGAATGGTACATTCTTGATGGGGAAAATTTTTGGATGTTTTTCAATTCTCCATTATAGCCTATGAGATTCATTAAAATGAATGGGCCCATATGGTAAGGGTTAGGGTTAGGGTAAGAGTTCAGGACACACTTATGTTTGGGTGAATATTGGGGTTGGGTTTAGGTTTGGGTAAGATGTATTTTTAATATCACACTGAATGGTGCACTCTTGAGGGGAAAAATTTTGGATGTTTTTTCCATTCTCTATTATAGCGTATGAGATTCATTAAAATGAATGGGCCCATATGGTAAGGGTTAGGGTTAGAGTTCAGGACACATTTATGTTTGGGTGAATATTGGGGTTGGGCTTAGGGTTGGGTAAGAAGTATTTTTAATATCACACTGAATGGTATACTCTTGATGGGAAAATTTTTTGGATGGTTTTCCTTTCTCCATTATAGCCTATGAGATTCATTAGAATGAATGGGCCCATATGGTAAGGGTTAGGGTTAGGGTTAGAGTTCAGGACACACTTATGTTTGGGTGAATATTGGGGTTGGGTTTAGGGTTGGGTAAGAAGAATTTTTAATATCACACTGAATGGTATACTCTTGATGGGAAAATTTTTTGGATTGTTTTCCATTCTCCATTATAGCCTATGAGATTCATTAGAATGAATGGGCCCATATGGTAAGGGTTAGGGTTAGGGTTAGAGCTCAGGACACACTTATGTTTGGGTGAATATTGGGGTTGGGTTTAGGGTTGGGTAAGATGTATTTTTAATATCACACTGAATGGTACATTCTTGATGGGGAAAATCTTTGGATGGTTTTCCATTCTCCATTATAGCCTATGAGATTCATTAGAATGAATGGGCCCATATGGTAAGGGTTAGGGTTAGGGTTAGAGTTCAGGACACACTTATGTTTGGGTGAATATTGGGGTTGGGTTTAGGGTTGGGTAAGATGTATTTTTAATATCACACTGAATGGTGCACTCTTGATGGGGAAAAATTTTGGATGTTTTTTCCATTCTCCATTATAGCCTATGAGATTCATTAAAATGAATGGGCCCATATGGTAAGGGTTAGGGTTAGGGTTAGAGTTCAGGACACACTTATGTTTGGGTGAATATTGGGGTTGGGTTTAGGGTTGGGTAAGAAGTATTTTTAATATCACACTGAATGGTATACTATTGATGGGAAAATTTTTGGATGTTTTTCCATTCTCCATTATAGCCTATGAGATTCATTAGAATGAATGGGCCCATATGGTAAGTTTTAGGGTTAGGGTTAGAGCTCAGGACACACTTATGTTTGGGTGGATATTGGGGTTGGGTTAATGGTTGGGTAAGATGTATTTTTTAAATCACACTGAATGGTACACTCTTGATGGGGAAAATTTTTGGATGTTTTTCCATTCTCCATTATAGCCTATGAGATTCTTTAAAATGAATAGGCCCATATGGTAAGGGTTAGGGTTTGGGTTAGAGTTCAGGACACACTTATGTTTGTTTGAATATTGGGGTTGGGTTTAGGGTTGTGTAAGATGTATTTTTAATATCACACTGAATGGTGCACTTTTGATGGGGAAAAATTTTGGATGTTTTTTCCATTCTCCATTATAGGGTATGAGATTCATTAGAATGAATGGGCCCATATGGTAAGGGTTAGGGTTAGGGTTAGAGCTCAGGACACACTTATGTTTGGGTGAATATTGGGGTTGGGTTTAGGGTTGGGTAAGATATATTTTTAATATCACACTGAATGGAACATTCTTGATGGGAAAAATCTTTGGATGGTTTTCCATTCTCCATTATAGCCTATGAGATTCATTAGAATGAATGGGCCCATATGGTAAAGGTTAGGGTTAGGGTTAGAGTTCAGGACACACTTATGTTTGGGTGAATATTGGGGTTGGGTTAATGGTTGGGTAAGATGTATTTTTAATATCACACTGAATGGTACACTCTTGATGGGGAAAAATTTTGGATGTTTTTCCATTCTCCATTATAGCCTATGAAATTCATTAAAATGAATGGGCCCATATGGTAAGGGTTAGGGTTAGGTTTAGAGTTCAGGACACACTTATGTTTGGGTGAATATTGGGGTTGGGTTTAGGGTTGGGTAAGAAGTATTTTTAATATCACACTGAATGGTACACTCTTGATGCGGAAAATTTTTGGATGTTTTTCCATTCTCCATTATAGCCTATGAGAGTCATTAAAATGAATGGGCCCATACGGTAAGGGTTAGGGTTAGGGTTAGAGTTCAGGACACACTTATGTTTGGGTGAATATTGGGGTTGGGTTTAGGGTTCGGTAAGATGTATTTTTAATATCACACTGAATGGTACACTCTTGATGCGGAAAATTTTTGGATGTTTTTCCATTCTCCATTATAGCCTATGAGATTCATTAAAATGAATGGGCCCATATGGTAAGGGTTAGGGTTAGAGTTCAGGACACACTTATGTTTGGGTGAATATTGGGGTTGGGTTTAGGGTTCGGTAAGATGTATTTTTAATATCACACTGAATGGTACACTCTTGATGGGGAAAAATGTTGGATGTTTTTCCATTCTCCATTATAGCCTAGGAGATTCATTAAAATGAATGGGCCCAAATGGTAAGGGTTAGGGTTAGGGTTAGAGTTCAGGACACACTTATGTTTGGGTGAATATTGGGGTTGGGTTTAGGGTTGGGTAAGAAGTATTTTTATTATCACACTGAATGGTATACTATTGATGGGAAAATTTTTTGGATGGTTTTCCATTCTCCATTATAGCCTATGAGATTCTTTAAAATGAATGGTCCCATATGGTAAGGGTTAGGGTTAGGGTTAGAGCTCAGGACACACTTATGTTTGGGTGAATATTGGGGTTGGGTTAATGGTTGGGTAAGATGTATTTTTAATATCACACTGAATGGTACACTCTTGATGGGGAAAAATTTTGGATGTTTTTCCATTCTCCATTATAGCCTATGAGATTCATTAGAATGAATGGGCCCATATGGTAAGGGTTAGGGTTAGGGTTAGAGCTCAGGACACACTTATGTTTGGGTGAATATTGGGGTTGGGTTTAGGGATGGGTAAGATGTATTTTTAATATCACACTGAATGGTATACTCTTGATGGGAAAAATCTTTGGATGGTTTTCCATTCTCCATTATAGCCTATGAGATTCATTAGAATGAATGGGCCCATATGGTAAGGGTTAGGGTTAGAGTTCAGGACACACTTATGTTTGGCTGAATATTGGGGTTGGGTTTAGGGTTGGGTAAGAAGAATTTTTAATATCACACTGAATGGTATACTCTTGATGGGAAAATTTTTCGGATTGTTTTCCATTCTCCATTATAGCCTATGAGATTCATTAGAATGAATGGGCCCATATGGTAAGGGTTAGGGTTAGGGTTAGAGATCAGGACACACTTATGTTTGGGTGAATATTGGGGTTGGGTTTAGGGTTGGGTAAGATGTATTTTTAATATCACACTGAATGGTACATTCTTGATGGGGAAAATCTTTGGATGGTTTTCCATTCTCCATTATAGCCTATGAGATTCATTAGAATGAATGGGCCCATATGGTAAGGGTTAGGGTTAGGGTTAGAGTTCAGGACACACTTATGTTTGGGTGAATATTGGGGTTGGGTTTAGGGTTGGGTAAGATGTATTTTTAATATCACACTGAATGGTGCACTCTTGATGGGGAAAAATTTTGGATGTTTTTTCCATTCTCCATTATAGCCTATGAGATTCATTAAAATGAATGGGCCCATATGGTAAGGTTTAGGGTTAGGGTTAGAGTTCAGGACACACTTATGTTTGGGTGAATATTGGGGTTGGGTTTAGGGTTGGGTAAGAAGTATTTTTAATATCACACTGAATGGTATACTATTGATGGGAAAATTTTTGGATGTTTTTCCATTCTCCATTATAGCCTATGAGATTCATTAGAATGAATGGGCCCATATGGTAAGTTTTAGGGTTAGGGTTAGAGCTCAGGACACACTTATGTTTGGGTGAATATTGGGGTTGGGTTAATGGTTGGGTAAGAAGTATTTTTAATATCACACTGAATGGTACACTCTTGATGCGGAAAATTTTTGGATGTTTTTCCATTCTCCATTATAGCCTATGAGAGTCATTAAAATGAATGGGCCCATACGGTAAGGGTTAGGGTTAGGGTTAGAGTTCAGGACACACTTATGTTTGGGTGAATATTGGGGTTGGGTTTAGGGTTCGGTAAGATGTATTTTTAATATCACACTGAATGGTACACTCTTGATGCGGAAAATTTTTGGATGTTTTTCCATTCTCCATTATAGCCTATGAGATTCATTAAAATGAATGGGCCCATATGGTAAGGGTTAGGGTTAGAGTTCAGGACACACTTATGTTTGGGTGAATATTGGGGTTGGGTTTAGGGTTCGGTAAGATGTATTTTTAATATCACACTGAATGGTACACTCTTGATGGGGAAAAATGTTGGATGTTTTTCCATTCTCCATTATAGCCTAGGAGATTCATTAAAATGAATGGGCCCAAATGGTAAGGGTTAGGGTTAGGGTTAGAGTTCAGGACACACTTATGTTTGGGTGAATATTGGGGTTGGGTTTAGGGTTGGGTAAGAAGTATTTTTAATATCACACTGAATGGTATACTCTTGATGGGAAAAATCTTTGGATGGTTTTCCATTCTCCATTATAGCCTATGAGATTCATTAGAATGAATGGGCCCATATGGTAAGGGTTAGGGTTAGAGTTCAGGACACACTTATGTTTGGGTGAATATTGGGGTTGGGTTTAGGGTTGGGTAAGATGTATTTTTAATATCACACTGAATGGTACACTCTTGATGGGGAAAAATTTTGGATGTTTTTCCATTCTCCATTATAGCCTATGAGATTCATTAAAATGAATGGGCCCATATGGTAAGGGTTAGGGTTAGAGTTTAGGACACACTTATGTTTGGCTGAATATTGGGGTTGGGTTTAGGGTTGGGTAAGATGTATTTTTAATATCACACTGAATGGTACATTCTTGATGGGGAAAATTTTTGGATGTTTTTCAATTCTCCATTATAGCCTATGAGATTCATTAAAATGAATGGGCCCATATGGTAAGGGTTAGGGTTAGGGTAAGAGTTCAGGACACACTTATGTTTGGGTGAATATTGGGGTTGGGTTTAGGTTTGGGTAAGATGTATTTTTAATATCACACTGAATGGTGCACTCTTGAGGGGAAAAATTTTGGATGTTTTTTCCATTCTCTATTATAGCGTATGAGATTCATTAAAATGAATGGGGCCATATGGTAAGGGTTAGGGTTAGGGTTAGAGTTCAGGACACATTTATGTTTGGGTGAATATTGGGGTTGGGCTTAGGGTTGGGTAAGAAGTATTTTTAATATCACACTGAATGGTATACTCTTGATGGGAAAATTTTTTGGATGGTTTTCCTTTCTCCATTATAGCCTATGAGATTCATTAGAATGAATGGGCCCATATGGTAAGGGTTAGGGTTAGGGTTAGAGTTCAGGACACACTTATGTTTGGGTGAATATTGGGGTTGGGTTTAGGGTTGGGTAAGAAGAATTTTTAATATCACACTGAATGGTATACTCTTGATGGGAAAATTTTTTGGATTGTTTTCCATTCTCCATTATAGCCTATGAGATTCATTAGAATGAATGGGCCCATATGGTAAGGGTTAGGGTTAGGGTTAGAGCTCAGGACACACTTATGTTTGGGTGAATATTGGGGTTGGGTTTAGGGTTGGGTAAGATGTATTTTTAATATCACACTGAATGGTACATTCTTGATGGGGAAAATCTTTGGATGGTTTTCCATTCTCCATTATAGCCTATGAGATTCATTAGAATGAATGGGCCCATATGGTAAGGGTTAGGGTTAGGGTTAGAGTTCAGGACACACTTATGTTTGGGTGAATATTGGGGTTGGGTTTAGGGTTGGGTAAGATGTATTTTTAATATCACACTGAATGGTGCACTCTTGATGGGGAAAAATTTTGGATGTTTTTTCCATTCTCCATTATAGCCTATGAGATTCATTAAAATGAATGGGCCCATATGGTAAGGGTTAGGGTTAGGGTTAGAGTTCAGGACACACTTATGTTTGGGTGAATATTGGGGTTGGGTTTAGGGTTGGGTAAGAAGTATTTTTAATATCACACTGAATGGTATACTATTGATGGGAAAATTTTTGGATGTTTTTCCATTCTCCATTATAGCCTATGAGATTCATTAGAATGAATGGGCCCATATGGTAAGTTTTAGGGTTAGGGTTAGAGCTCAGGACACACTTATGTTTGGGTGAATATTGGGGTTGGGTTAATGGTTGGGTAAGATGTATTTTTTAAATCACACTGAATGGTACACTCTTGATGGGGAAAAATTTTGGATGTTTTTCCATTCTCCATTATAGCCTATGAAATTCATTAAAATGAATGGGCCCATATGGTAAGGGTTAGGGTTAGGGTTAGAGTTCAGGACACACTTATGTTTGGGTGAATATTGGGGTTGGGTTTAGGGTTGGGTAAGAAGAATTTTTAATATCACACTGAATGGTATACTCTTGATGGGAAAATTTTTTGGATGGTTTTCCATTCTCCATTATAGCCTATGAGATTCATTAGAATGAATGGGCCCATATGGTAACGGTTAGGGTTAGGGTTAGAGCTCAGGACACACTTATGTTTTGGTGAATATTGGGGTTGGGTTAATGGTTGGGTAAGATGTATTTTTAATATCACACTGAATGGTACACTCTTGATGGGGAAAAATTTTGGATGTTTTTCCATTCTCCATTATAGCCTATGAGATTCATTAGAATGAATGGGCCCATATGGTAAGGGTTAGGGTTAGGGTTAGAGTTCAGGACACACTTATGTTTGTTTGAATATTGGGGTTGGGTTTAGGGTTGGGTAAGATGTATTTTTAATATCACACTGAATGGTGCACTCTTGATGGGGAAAAATTTTGGATGTTTTTCCATTCTCCATTATAGCCTATGAGATTCATTAGAATGAATGGGCCCATATGGTAAGTTTTAGGGTTAGGGTTAGAGCTCAGGACACACTTATGTTTGGGTGAATATTGGGGTTGGGTTAATGGTTGGGTAAGATGTATTTTTAATATCACACTGAATGGTACACTCTTGATGGGGAAAATTTTTGGATGTTTTTCCATTCTCCATTATAGCCTATGAGATTCATTAAAATGAATAGGCCCATATGGTAAGGGTTAGGGTTAGGGTTAGAGTTCAGGACACACTTATGTTTGGGTGAATATTGGGGTTGGGTTTAGGGTTGGGTAAGATGTATTTTTAATATCACACTGAATGGTGCACTCTTGATGGGGAAAAATTTTGGATGTTTTTCCATTCTCCATTATAGCCTATGAGATTCTTTAAAATGAATGGGCCCATATGGTAAGGGTTAGGGTTAGGGTTAGAGTTCAGGACACACTTATGTTTGGGCGAATATTGGGGTTGGGTTTAGGGTTGGGTCAGAAGTATTTTTAATATCACACTGAATGGTATACTCTTGATGGGGAAATTTTTTGGATGTTTTTCCATTCTCCATTATAGCCTATGAGATTCATTAGAATGAATGGGCCCATATGGTAAGGGTTAGGGTTAGGGTTAGAGTTCAGGACACACTTATGTTTGGGCGAATATTGGGGTTGGGTTTAGGGTTGGGTCAGAAGTATTTTTAATATCACACTGAATGGTATACTCTTGATGGGAAAAATCTTTGGATGGTTTTCCATTCTCCATTATAGCCTTTGAGATTCATTAGAATGAATGGGCCCATATGGTAAGGGTTAGGGTTAGAGTTCAGGACACACTTATGTTTGGGTGAATATTGGGGTTGGGTTTAGGGTTGGGTAAGATGTATTTTTAATATCACACTGAATGGTACACTCTTGATGGGGAAAAATTTTGGATGTTTTTCCATTCTCCATTATAGCCTATGAGATTCATTAAAATGAATGGGCCCATATGGTAAGGGTTAGGGTTAGAGTTTAGGACACACTTATGTTTGGCTGAATATTGGGGTTGGGTTTAGGGTTGGGTAAGATGTATTTTTAATATCACACTGAATGGTACATTCTTGATGGGGAAAATTTTTGGATGTTTTTCAATTGTCCATTATAGCCTATGAGATTCATTAAAATGAATGGGCCCATATGGTAAGGGTTAGGGTTAGGGTAAGAGTTCAGGACACACTTATGTTTGGGTGAATATTGGGGTTGGGTTTAGGTTTGGGTAAGATGTATTTTTAATATCACACTGAATGGTGCACTCTTGAGGGGAAAATCTTTGGATGGTTTTCCATTCTCCATTATAGCCTATGAGATTCATTAGAATGAATGGGCCCATATGGTAAGGGTTAGGGTTAGGGTTAGAGTTCAGGACACACTTATGTTTGGGTGAATATTGGGGTTGGGTTTAGGGTTGGGTAAGATGTATTTTTAATATCACACTGAATGGTGCACTCTTGATGGGGAAAAATTTTGGATGTTTTTTCCATTCTCCATTATAGCCTATGAGATTCATTAAAATGAATGGGCCCATATGGTAAGGGTTAGGGTTAGGGTTAGAGTTCAGGACACACTTATGTTTGGGTGAATATTGGGGTTGGGTTTAGGGTTGGGTAAGAAGTATTTTTAATATCACACTGAATGGTATACTATTGATGGGAAAATTTTTGGATGTTTTTCCATTCTCCATTATAGCCTATGAGATTCATTAGAATGAATGGGCCCATATGGTAAGTTTTAGGGTTAGGGTTAGAGCTCAGGACACACTTATGTTTGGGTGGATATTGGGGTTGGGTTAATGGTTGGGTAAGATGTATTTTTTAAATCACACTGAATGGTACACTCTTGATGGGGAAAATTTTTGGATGTTTTTCCATTCTCCATTATAGCCTATGAGATTCTTTAAAATGAATAGGCCCATATGGTAAGGGTTAGGGTTTGGGTTAGAGTTCAGGACACACTTATGTTTGTTTGAATATTGGGGTTGGGTTTAGGGTTGTGTAAGATGTATTTTTAATATCACACTGAATGGTGCACTTTTGATGGGGAAAAATTTTGGATGTTTTTTCCATTCTCCATTATAGGGTATGAGATTCATTAGAATGAATGGGCCCATATGGTAAGGGTTAGGGTTAGGGTTAGAGCTCAGGACACACTTATGTTTGGGTGAATATTGGGGTTGGGTTTAGGGTTGGGTAAGATATATTTTTAATATCACACTGAATGGAACATTCTTGATGGGAAAAATCTTTGGATGGTTTTCCATTCTCCATTATAGCCTATGAGATTCATTAGAATGAATGGGCCCATATGGTAAAGGTTAGGGTTAGGGTTAGAGTTCAGGACACACTTATGTTTGGGTGAATATTGGGGTTGGGTTAATGGTTGGGTAAGATGTATTTTTAATATCACACTGAATGGTACACTCTTGATGGGGAAAAATTTTGGATGTTTTTCCATTCTCCATTATAGCCTATGAAATTCATTAAAATGAATGGGCCCATATGGTAAGGGTTAGGGTTAGGTTTAGAGTTCAGGACACACTTATGTTTGGGTGAATATTGGGGTTGGGTTTAGGGTTGGGTAAGAAGTATTTTTAATATCACACTGAATGGTACACTCTTGATGCGGAAAATTTTTGGATGTTTTTCCATTCTCCATTATAGCCTATGAGAGTCATTAAAATGAATGGGCCCATACGGTAAGGGGTAGGGTTAGGGTTAGAGTTCAGGACACACTTATGTTTGGGTGAATATTGGGGTTGGGTTTAGGGTTCGGTAAGATGTATTTTTAATATCACACTGAATGGTACACTCTTGATGCGGAAAATTTTTGGATGTTTTTCCATTCTCCATTATAGCCTATGAGATTCATTAAAATGAATGGGCCCATATGGTAAAGGTTAAGGTTAGGGTTAGAGTTCAGGACACACTTATGTTTGGGTGAATATTGGGGTTGGGTTTAGGGTTCGGTAAGATGTATTTTTAATATCACACTGAATGGTACACTCTTGATGGGGAAAAATGTTGGATGTTTTTCCATTCTCCATTATAGCCTAGGAGATTCATTAAAATGAATGGGCCCAAATGGTAAGGGTTAGGGTTAGGGTTAGAGTTCAGGACACACTTATGTTTGGGTGAATATTGGGGTTGGGTTTAGGGTTGGGTAAGAAGTATTTTTATTATCACACTGAATGGTATACTATTGATGGGAAAATTTTTTGGATGGTTTTCCATTCTCCATTATAGCCTATGAGATTCTTTAAAATGAATGGTCCCATATGGTAAGGGTTAGGGTTAGGGTTAGAGCTCAGGACACACTTATGTTTGGGTGAATATTGGGGTTGGGTTAATGGTTGGGTAAGATGTATTTTTAATATCACACTGAATGGTACACTCTTGATGGGGAAAAATTTTGGATGTTTTTCCATTCTCCATTATAGCCTATGAGATTCATTAGAATGAATGGGCCCATATGGTAAGGGTTAGGGTTAGGGTTAGAGCTCAGGACACACTTATGTTTGGGTGAATATTGGGGTTGGGTTTAGGGATGGGTAAGATGTATTTTTAATATCACACTGAATGGTATACTCTTGATGGGAAAAATCTTTGGATGGTTTTCCATTCTCCATTATAGCCTATGAGATTCATTAGAATGAATGGGCCCATATGGTAAGGGTTAGGGTTAGAGTTCAGGACACACTTATGTTTGGCTGAATATTGGGGTTGGGTTTAGGGTTGGGTAAGAAGTATTTTTAATATCACACTGAATGGTATACTCTTGATGGGAAAATTTTTTGGATGGTTTTCCTTTCTCCATTATAGCCTATGAGATTCATTAGAATGAATGGGCCCATATGGTAAGGGTTAGGGTTAGGGTTAGAGTTCAGGACACACTTATGTTTGGGTGAATATTGGGGTTGGGTTTAGGGTTGGGTAAGAAGAATTTTTAATATCACACTGAATGGTATACTCTTGATGGGAAAATTTTTCGGATTGTTTTCCATTCTCCATTATAGCCTATGAGATTCATTAGAATGAATGGGCCCATATGGTAAGGGTTAGGGTTAGGGTTAGAGATCAGGACACACTTATGTTTGGGTGAATATTGGGGTTGGGTTTAGGGTTGGGTAAGATGTATTTTTAATATCACACTGAATGGTACATTCTTGATGGGGAAAATCTTTGGATGGTTTTCCATTCTCCATTATAGCCTATGAGATTCATTAGAATGAATGGGCCCATATGGTAAGGGTTAGGGTTAGGGTTAGAGTTCAGGACACACTTATGTTTGGGTGAATATTGGGGTTGGGTTTAGGGTTGGGTAAGATGTATTTTTAATATCACACTGAATGGTGCACTCTTGATGGGGAAAAATTTTGGATGTTTTTTCCATTCTCCATTATAGCCTATGAGATTCATTAAAATGAATGGGCCCATATGGTAAGGTTTAGGGTTAGGGTTAGAGTTCAGGACACACTTATGTTTGGGTGAATATTGGGGTTGGGTTTAGGGTTGGGTAAGAAGTATTTTTAATATCACACTGAATGGTATACTATTGATGGGAAAATTTTTGGATGTTTTTCCATTCTCCATTATAGCCTATGAGATTCATTAGAATGAATGGGCCCATATGGTAAGTTTTAGGGTTAGGGTTAGAGCTCAGGACACACTTATGTTTGGGTGAATATTGGGGTTGGGTTAATGGTTGGGTAAGATGTATTTTTAATATCACACTGAATGGTACACTCTTGATGGGGAAAATTTTTGGATGTTTTTCCATTCTCCATTATAGCCTATGAGATTCATTAAAATGAATAGGCCCATATGGTAAGGGTTACGGTTAGGGTTAGAGTTCAGGACACACTTATGTTTGGGTGAATATTGGGGTTGGGTTTAGGGTTGGGTAAGATGTATTTTTAATATCACACTGAATGGTACACTCTTGATGGGGAAAAATTTTGGATGTTTTTCCATTCTCCATTATAGCCTATGAGATTCATTAAAATGAATGGGCCCATATGGTAAGGGTTAGGGTTAGGGTTAGAGCTCAGGACACACTTATGTTTGGGTGAATATTGGGGTTGGGTTAATGGTTGGGTAAGATGTATTTTTAATATCACACTGAATGGTACACTCTTGATGGGGAAAAATTTTGGATGTTTTTCCATTCTCCATTATAGCCTATGAGATTCTTTAAAATGAATGGGCCCATATGGTAAGGGTTAGGGTTAGGGTTAGAGTTCAGGACACACTTATGTTTGGGCGAATATTGGGGTTGGGTTTAGGGTTGGGTCAGAAGTATTTTTAATATCACACTGAATGGTATACTCTTGATGGGGAAATTTTTTGGATGTTTTTCCATTCTCCATTATAGCCTATGAGATTCATTAGAATGAATGGGCCCATATGGTAAGGGTTAGGGTTAGGGTTAGAGTTCAGGACACACTTATGTTTGGGCGAATATTGGGGTTGGGTTTAGGGTTGGGTCAGAAGTATTTTTAATATCACACTGAATGGTATACTCTTGATGGGAAAAATCTTTGGATGGTTTTCCATTCTCCATTATAGCCTATGAGATTCATTAGAATGAATGGGCCCATATGGTAAGGGTTAGGGTTAGAGTTCAGGACACACTTATGTTTGGGTGAATATTGGGGTTGGGTTTAGGGTTGGGTAAGATGTATTTTTAATATCAAACTGAATGGTACACTCTTGATGGGGAAAAATTTTGGATGTTTTTCCATTCTCCATTATAGCCTATGAGATTCATTAAAATGAATGGGCCCATATGGTAAGGGTTAGGGTTAGAGTTTAGGACACACTTATGTTTGGCTGAATATTGGGGTTGGGTTTAGGGTTGGGTAAGATGTATTTTTAATATCACACTGAATGGTACATTCTTGATGGGGAAAATTTTTGGATGTTTTTCAATTCTCCATTATAGCCTATGAGATTCATTAAAATGAATGGGCCCATATGGTAAGGGTTAGGGTTAGGGTAAGAGTTCAGGACACACTTATGTTTGGGTGAATATTGGGGTTGGGTTTAGGTTTGGGTAAGATGTATTTTTAATATCACACTGAATGGTGCACTCTTGAGGGGAAAAATTTTGGATGTTTTTTCCATTCTCTATTATAGCGTATGAGATTCATTAAAATGAATGGGCCCATATGGTAAGGGTTAGGGTTAGGGTTAGAGTTCAGGACACATTTATGTTTGGGTGAATATTGGGGTTGGGCTTAGGGTTGGGTAAGAAGTATTTTTAATATCACACTGAATGGTATACTCTTGATGGGAAAATTTTTTGGATGGTTTTCCTTTCTCCATTATAGCCTATGAGATTCATTAGAATGAATGGGCCCATATGGTAAGGGTTAGGGTTAGGGTTAGAGTTCAGGACACACTTATGTTTGGGTGAATATTGGGGTTGGGTTTAGGGTTGGGTAAGAAGAATTTTTAATATCACACTGAATGGTATACTCTTGATGGGAAAATTTTTTGGATTGTTTTCCATTCTCCATTATAGCCTATGAGATTCATTAGAATGAATGGGCCCATATGGTAAGGGTTAGGGTTAGGGTTAGAGCTCAGGACACACTTATGTTTGGGTGAATATTGGGGTTGGGTTTAGGGTTGGGTAAGATGTATTTTTAATATCACACTGAATGGTACATTCTTGATGGGGAAAATCTTTGGATGGTTTTCCATTCTCCATTATAGCCTATGAGATTCATTAGAATGAATGGGCCCATATGGTAAGGGTTAGGGTTAGGGTTAGAGTTCAGGACACACTTATGTTTGGGTGAATATTGGGGTTGGGTTTAGGGTTGGGTAAGATGTATTTTTAATATCACACTGAATGGTGCACTCTTGATGGGGAAAAATTTTGGATGTTTTTTCCATTCTCCATTATAGCCTATGAGATTCATTAAAATGAATGGGCCCATATGGTAAGGGTTAGGGTTAGGGTTAGAGTTCAGGACACACTTATGTTTGGGTGAATATTGGGGTTGGGTTTAGGGTTGGGTAAGAAGTATTTTTAATATCACACTGAATGGTATACTCTTGATGGGAAAAATCTTTGGATGGTTTTCCATTCTCCATTATAGCCTATGAGATTCATTAGAATGAATGGGCCCATATGGTAAGGGTTAGGGTTAGAGTTCAGGACACACTTATGTTTGGGTGAATATTGGGGTTGGGTTTAGGGTTGGGTAAGATGTATTTTTAATATCACACTGAATGGTACACTCTTGATGGGGAAAAATTTTGGATGTTTTTCCATTCTCCATTATAGCCTATGAGATTCATTAAAATGAATGGGCCCATATGGTAAGGGTTAGGGTTAGAGTTTAGGACACACTTATGTTTGGCTGAATATTGGGGTTGGGTTTAGGGTTGGGTAAGATGTATTTTTAATATCACACTGAATGGTACATTCTTGATGGGGAAAATTTTTGGATGTTTTTCAATTCTCCATTATAGCCTATGAGATTCATTAAAATGAATGGGCCCATATGGTAAGGGTTAGGGTTAGGGTAAGAGTTCAGGACACACTTATGTTTGGGTGAATATTGGGGTTGGGTTTAGGTTTGGGTAAGATGTATTTTTAATATCACACTGAATGGTGCACTCTTGAGGGGAAAAATTTTGGATGTTTTTTCCATTCTCTATTATAGCGTATGAGATTCATTAAAATGAATGGGGCCATATGGTAAGGGTTAGGGTTAGGGTTAGAGTTCAGGACACATTTATGTTTGGGTGAATATTGGGGTTGGGCTTAGGGTTGGGTAAGAAGTATTTTTAATATCACACTGAATGGTATACTCTTGATGGGAAAATTTTTTGGATGGTTTTCCTTTCTCCATTATAGCCTATGAGATTCATTAGAATGAATGGGCCCATATGGTAAGGGTTAGGGTTAGGGTTAGAGTTCAGGACACACTTATGTTTGGGTGAATATTGGGGTTGGGTTTAGGGTTGGGTAAGAAGAATTTTTAATATCACACTGAATGGTATACTCTTGATGGGAAAATTTTTTGGATTGTTTTCCATTCTCCATTATAGCCTATGAGATTCATTAGAATGAATGGGCCCATATGGTAAGGGTTAGGGTTAGGGTTAGAGCTCAGGACACACTTATGTTTGGGTGAATATTGGGGTTGGGTTTAGGGTTGGGTAAGATGTATTTTTAATATCACACTGAATGGTACATTCTTGATGGGGAAAATCTTTGGATGGTTTTCCATTCTCCATTATAGCCTATGAGATTCATTAGAATGAATGGGCCCATATGGTAAGGGTTAGGGTTAGGGTTAGAGTTCAGGACACACTTATGTTTGGGTGAATATTGGGGTTGGGTTTAGGGTTGGGTAAGATGTATTTTTAATATCACACTGAATGGTGCACTCTTGATGGGGAAAAATTTTGGATGTTTTTTCCATTCTCCATTATAGCCTATGAGATTCATTAAAATGAATGGGCCCATATGGTAAGGGTTAGGGTTAGGGTTAGAGTTCAGGACACACTTATGTTTGGGTGAATATTGGGGTTGGGTTTAGGGTTGGGTAAGAAGTATTTTTAATATCACACTGAATGGTATACTATTGATGGGAAAATTTTTGGATGTTTTTCCATTCTCCATTATAGCCTATGAGATTCATTAGAATGAATGGGCCCATATGGTAAGTTTTAGGGTTAGGGTTAGAGCTCAGGACACACTTATGTTTGGGTGAATATTGGGGTTGGGTTAATGGTTGGGTAAGATGTATTTTTTAAATCACACTGAATGGTACACTCTTGATGGGGAAAAATTTTGGATGTTTTTCCATTCTCCATTATAGCCTATGAAATTCATTAAAATGAATGGGCCCATATGGTAAGGGTTAGGGTTAGGGTTAGAGTTCAGGACACACTTATGTTTGGGTGAATATTGGGGTTGGGTTTAGGGTTGGGTAAGAAGAATTTTTAATATCACACTGAATGGTATACTCTTGATGGGAAAATTTTTTGGATGGTTTTCCATTCTCCATTATAGCCTATGAGATTCATTAGAATGAATGGGCCCATATGGTAACGGTTAGGGTTAGGGTTAGAGCTCAGGACACACTTATGTTTTGGTGAATATTGGGGTTGGGTTAATGGTTGGGTAAGATGTATTTTTAATATCACACTGAATGGTACACTCTTGATGGGGAAAAATTTTGGATGTTTTTCCATTCTCCATTATAGCCTATGAGATTCATTAGAATGAATGGGCCCATATGGTAAGGGTTAGGGTTAGGGTTAGAGTTCAGGACACACTTATGTTTGTTTGAATATTGGGGTTGGGTTTAGGGTTGGGTAAGATGTATTTTTAATATCACACTGAATGGTGCACTCTTGATGGGGAAAAATTTTGGATGTTTTTCCATTCTCCATTATAGCCTATGAGATTCATTAGAATGAATGGGCCCATATGGTAAGTTTTAGGGTTAGGGTTAGAGCTCAGGACACACTTATGTTTGGGTGAATATTGGGGTTGGGTTAATGGTTGGGTAAGATGTATTTTTAATATCACACTGAATGGTACACTCTTGATGGGGAAAATTTTTGGATGTTTTTCCATTCTCCATTATAGCCTATGAGATTCATTAAAATGAATAGGCCCATATGGTAAGGGTTAGGGTTAGGGTTAGAGTTCAGGACACACTTATGTTTGGGTGAATATTGGGGTTGGGTTTAGGGTTGGGTAAGATGTATTTTTAATATCACACTGAATGGTGCACTCTTGATGGGGAAAAATTTTGGATGTTTTTCCATTCTCCATTATAGCCTATGAGATTCTTTAAAATGAATGGGCCCATATGGTAAGGGTTAGGGTTAGGGTTAGAGTTCAGGACACACTTATGTTTGGGCGAATATTGGGGTTGGGTTTAGGGTTGGGTCAGAAGTATTTTTAATATCACACTGAATGGTATACTCTTGATGGGGAAATTTTTTGGATGTTTTTCCATTCTCCATTATAGCCTATGAGATTCATTAGAATGAATGGGCCCATATGGTAAGGGTTAGGGTTAGGGTTAGAGTTCAGGACACACTTATGTTTGGGCGAATATTGGGGTTGGGTTTAGGGTTGGGTCAGAAGTATTTTTAATATCACACTGAATGGTATACTCTTGATGGGAAAAATCTTTGGATGGTTTTCCATTCTCCATTATAGCCTTTGAGATTCATTAGAATGAATGGGCCCATATGGTAAGGGTTAGGGTTAGAGTTCAGGACACACTTATGTTTGGGTGAATATTGGGGTTGGGTTTAGGGTTGGGTAAGATGTATTTTTAATATCACACTGAATGGTACACTCTTGATGGGGAAAAATTTTGGATGTTTTTCCATTCTCCATTATAGCCTATGAGATTCATTAAAATGAATGGGCCCATATGGTAAGGGTTAGGGTTAGAGTTTAGGACACACTTATGTTTGGCTGAATATTGGGGTTGGGTTTAGGGTTGGGTAAGATGTATTTTTAATATCACACTGAATGGTACATTCTTGATGGGGAAAATTTTTGGATGTTTTTCAATTCTCCATTATAGCCTATGAGATTCATTAAAATGAATGGGCCCATATGGTAAGGGTTAGGGTTAGGGTAAGAGTTCAGGACACACTTATGTTTGGGTGAATATTGGGGTTGGGTTTAGGTTTGGGTAAGATGTATTTTTAATATCACACTGAATGGTGCACTCTTGAGGGGAAAAATTTTGGATGTTTTTTCCATTCTCTATTATAGCGTATGAGATTCATTAAAATGAATGGGGCCATATGGTAAGGGTTAGGGTTAGGGTTAGAGTTCAGGACACATTTATGTTTGGGTGAATATTGGGGTTGGGCTTAGGGTTGGGTAAGAAGTATTTTTAATATCACACTGAATGGTATACTCTTGATGGGAAAATTTTTTGGATGGTTTTCCTTTCTCCATTATAGCCTATGAGATTCATTAGAATGAATGGGCCCATATGGTAAGGGTTAGGGTTAGGGTTAGAGTTCAGGACACACTTATGTTTGGGTGAATATTGGGGTTGGGTTTAGGGTTGGGTAAGAAGAATTTTTAATATCACACTGAATGGTATACTCTTGATGGGAAAATTTTTTGGATTGTTTTCCATTCTCCATTATAGCCTATGAGATTCATTAGAATGAATGGGCCCATATGGTAAGGGTTAGGGTTAGGGTTAGAGCTCAGGACACACTTATGTTTGGGTGAATATTGGGGTTGGGTTTAGGGTTGGGTAAGATGTATTTTTAATATCACACTGAATGGTACATTCTTGATGGGGAAAATCTTTGGATGGTTTTCCATTCTCCATTATAGCCTATGAGATTCATTAGAATGAATGGGCCCATATGGTAAGGGTTAGGGTTAGGGTTAGAGTTCAGGACACACTTATGTTTGGGTGAATATTGGGGTTGGGTTTAGGGTTGGGTAAGATGTATTTTTAATATCACACTGAATGGTGCACTCTTGATGGGGAAAAATTTTGGATGTTTTTTCCATTCTCCATTATAGCCTATGAGATTCATTAAAATGAATGGGCCCATATGGTAAGGGTTAGGGTTAGGGTTAGAGTTCAGGACACACTTATGTTTGGGTGAATATTGGGGTTGGGTTTAGGGTTGGGTAAGAAGTATTTTTAATATCACACTGAATGGTACACTCTTGATGGGGAAAAATTTTGGATGTTTTTCCATTCTCCATTATAGCCTATGAGATTCATTAGAATGAATGGGCCCATATGGTAAGTTTTAGGGTTAGGGTTAGAGCTCAGGACACACTTATGTTTGGGTGAATATTGGGGTTGGGTTAATGGTTGGGTAAGATGTATTTTTAAATCACACTGAATGGTACATTCTTGATGGGGAAAAATTTTGGATGTTTTTCCATTCTCCATTATAGCCTATGAAATTCATTAAAATGAATGGGCCCATATGGTAAGGGTTAGGGTTAGGGTTAGAGTTCAGGACACACTTATGTTTGGGTGAATATTGGGGTTGGGTTTAGGGTTGGGTAAGAAGAATTTTTAATATCACACTGAATGGTATACTCTTGATGGGAAAATTTTTTGGATGGTTTTCCATTCTCCATTATAGCCTATGAGATTCATTAGAATGAATGGGCCCATATGGTAACGGTTAGGGTTAGGGTTAGAGCTCAGGACACACTTATGTTTTGGTGAATATTGGGGTTGGGTTAATGGTTGGGTAAGATGTATTTTTAATATCACACTGAATGGTACACTCTTGATGGGGAAAAATTTTGGATGTTTTTCCATTCTCCATTATAGCCTATGAGATTCATTAGAATGAATGGGCCCATATGGTAAGGGTTAGGGTTAGGGTTAGAGTTCAGGACACACTTATGTTTGTTTGAATATTGGGGTTGGGTTTAGGGTTGGGTAAGATGTATTTTTAATATCACACTGAATGGTGCACTCTTGATGGGGAAAAATTTTGGATGTTTTTCCATTCTCCATTATAGCCTATGAGATTCATTAGAATGAATGGGCCCATATGGTAAGTTTTAGGGTTAGGGTTAGAGCTCAGGACACACTTATGTTTGGGTGAATATTGGGGTTGGGTTAATGGTTGGGTAAGATGTATTTTTAATATCACACTGAATGGTACACTCTTGATGGGGAAAATTTTTGGATGTTTTTCCATTCTCCATTATAGCCTATGAGATTCATTAAAATGAATAGGCCCATATGGTAAGGGTTAGGGTTAGGGTTAGAGTTCAGGACACACTTATGTTTGGGTGAATATTGGGGTTGGGTTTAGGGTTGGGTAAGATGTATTTTTAATATCACACTGAATGGTGCACTCTTGATGGGGAAAAATTTTGGATGTTTTTCATTCTCCATTATAGCCTATGAGATTCATTAGAATGAATGGGCCCATATGGTAAGTTTTAGGGTTAGGGTTAGAGCTCAGGACACACTTATGTTTGGGTGAATATTGGGGTTGGGTTAATGGTTGGGTAAGATGTATTTTTAATATCACACTGAATGGTACACTCTTGATGGGGAAAATTTTTGGATGTTTTTCCATTCTCCATTATAGCCTATGAGATTCATTAAAATGAATAGGCCCATATGGTAAGGGTTAGGGTTAGGGTTAGAGTTCAGGACACACTTATGTTTGGGTGAATATTGGGGTTGGGTTTAGGGTTGGGTAAGATGTATTTTTAATATCACACTGAATGGCACACTCTTGATGGGGAAAAATTTTGGATGTTTTTTCATTCTCCATTATAGCCTATGAGATTCATTAAAATGAATGGGCCCATATGGTAAGGGTTAGGGTTAGAGTTCAGGACACACTTATGTTTGGGTGAATATTGGGGTTGGGTTTAGGGTTGGGTAAGAAGTATTTTTAATATCACACTGAATGGTACACTCTTGATGCGGAAAATTTTTGGATGTTTTTCCATTCTCCTTTATAGCCTATGAGATTCATTAAAATGAATGGGCCCATATGGTAAGGGTTAGGGTTAGGGTTAGAGTTCAGGACACACTTATGTTTGGGTGAATATTGGGGTTGGGTTTAGGGTTCGGTAAGATGTATTTTTAATATCACACTGAATGGTACACTCTTGATGCGGAAAATTTTGGATGTTTTTCCATTCTCCATTATAGCCTATGAGATTCATTAAAATGAATGGGCCCATATGGTAAGGGTTAGGGTTAGAGTTCAGGACACACTTATGTTTGGGTGAATATTGGGGTTGGGTTTAGGGTTGGGTAAGATGTATTTTTAATATCACACTGAATGGTACACTCTTGATGGGGAAAAATGTTGGATGTTTTTCCATTCTCCATTATAGCCTATGAGATTCATTAAAATGAATGGGCCCAAATGGTAAGGGTTAGGGTTAGGGTTAGAGTTCAGGACACACTTATGTTTGGGTGAATATTGGGGTTGGGTTTAGGGTTAGGTAAGAAGTATTTTTATTATCACACTGAATGGTATACTATTGATGGGAAAATTTTTTGGATGGTTTTCCATTCTCCATTATAGCCTATGAGATTCTTTAAAATAAATGGGCCCATATGGTAAGGGTTAGGGTTAGGGTTAGAGCTCAGGACACACTTATGTTTGGGTGAATATTGGGGTTGGGTTAATGGTTGGGTAAGATGTATTTTTAATATCACACTGAATGGTACACTCTTGATGGGGAAAAATTTTGGATGTTTTTCCATTCTCCATTATAGCCTATGAGATTCTTTAAAATGAATGGGCCCAAATGGTAAGGGTTAGGGTTAGGGTTAGAGTTCAGGACACACTTATGTTTGGGTGAATATTGGGGTTGGGTTTAGGGTTAGGTAAGAAGTATTTTTATTATCACACTGAATGGTATACTATTGATGGGAAAATTTTTTGGATGGTTTTCCATTCTCCATTATAGCCTATGAGATTCTTTAAAATAAATGGGCCCATATGGTAAGGGTTAGGGTTAGGGTTAGAGCTCAGGACACACTTATGTTTGGGTGAATATTGGGGTTGGGTTAATGGTTGGGTAAGATGTATTTTTAATATCACACTGAATGGTACACTCTTGATGGGGAAAAATTTTGGATGTTTTTCCATTCTCCATTATAGCCTATGAGATTCTTTAAAATGAATGGGCCCAAATGGTAAGGGTTAGGGTTAGGGTTAGAGTTCAGGACACACTTATGTTTGGGTGAATATTGGGGTTGGGTTTAGGGTTAGGTAAGAAGTATTTTTATTATCACACTGAATGGTATACTATTGATGGGAAAATTTTTTGGATGGTTTTCCATTCTCCATTATAGCCTATGAGATTCTTTAAAATAAATGGGCCCATATGGTAAGGGTTAGGGTTAGGGTTAGAGCTCAGGACACACTTATGTTTGGGTGAATATTGGGGTTGGGTTTAGGGTTAGGTAAGAAGTATTTTTATTATCACACTGAATGGTATACTATTGATGGGAAAATTTTTTGGATGGTTTTCCATTCTCCATTATAGCCTATGAGATTCTTTAAAATAAATGGGCCCATATGGTAAGGGTTAGGGTTAGGGTTAGAGCTCAGGACACACTTATGTTTGGGTGAATATTGGGGTTGGGTTAATGGTTGGGTAAGATGTATTTTTAATATCACACTGAATGGTACACTCTTGATGGGGAAAAATTTTGGATGTTTTTCCATTCTCCATTATAGCCTATGAGATTCTTTAAAATGAATGGGCCCAAATGGTAAGGGTTAGGGTTAGGGTTAGAGTTCAGGACACACTTATGTTTGGGTGAATATTGGGGTTGGGTTTAGGGTTAGGTAAGAAGTATTTTTATTATCACACTGAATGGTATACTATTGATGGGAAAATTTTTTGGATGGTTTTCCATTCTCCATTATAGCCTATGAGATTCTTTAAAATAAATGGGCCCATATGGTAAGGGTTAGGGTTAGGGTTAGAGCTCAGGACACACTTATGTTTGGGTGAATATTGGGGTTGGGTTAATGGTTGGGTAAGATGTATTTTTAATATCACACTGAATGGTACACTCTTGATGGGGAAAAATTTTGGATGTTTTTCCATTTTCCATTATAGCCTATGAGATTCTTTAAAATGAATGGGCCCATATGGTAAGGGTTAGGGTTAGGGTTAGAGTTCAGGACACACTTATGTTTGGGCGAATATTGGGGTTGGGTTTAGGGTTGGGTCAGAAGTATTTTTAATATCACACTGAATGGTATACTCTTGATGGGGAAATTTTTTGGATGTTTTTCCATTCTCCATTATAGCCTATGAGATTCATTAGAATGAATGGGCCCATATGGTAAGGGTTAGGGTTAGGGTTAGAGCTCAGGACACACTTATGTTTGGGTGAATATTGGGGTTGGGTTTTGGGATGGGTAAGATGTATTTTTAATATCACACTGAATGGTATACTCTTGATGGGAAAAATCTTTGGATGGTTTTCCATTCTCCATTATAGCCTATGAGATTCATTAGAATGAATGGGCCAATATGGTAAGGGTTAGGGTTAGAGTTCAGGACACACTTATGTTTGGGTGAATATTGGGGTTGGGTTTAGGGTTGGGTAAGATGTATTTTTAATATCACACTGAATGGTACACTCTTGATGGGGAAAAATTTTGGATGTTTTTCCATTCTCCATTATAGCCTATGAGATTCATTAAAATGAATGGGCCCATATGGTAAGGGTTAGGGTTAGAGTTTAGGACACACTTATGTTTGGCTGAATATTGGGGTTGGGTTTAGGGTTGGGTAAGATGTATTTTTAATATCACACTGAATGGTACATTCTTGATGGGGAAAATTTTTGGATGTTTTTCAATTCTCCATTATAGCCTATGAGATTCATTAAAATGAATGGGCCCATATGGTAAGGGTTAGGGTTAGGGTAAGAGTTCAGGACACACTTATGTTTGGGTGAATATTGGGGTTGGGTTTAGGTTTGGGTAAGATGTATTTTTAATATCACACTGAATGGTGCACTCTTGAGGGGAAAAATTTTGGATGTTTTTTCCGTTCTCTATTATAGCGTATGAGATTCATTAAAATGAATGGGCCCATATGGTAAGGGTTAGGGTTAGGGTTAGAGTTCAGGACACATTTATGTTTGGGTGAATATTGGGGTTGGGTTTAGGGTTGGGTAAGAAGTATTTTTAATATCACACTGAATGGTACACTCTTGATGCGGAAAATTTTTGGATGTTTTTCCATTCTCCTTTATAGCCTATGAGATTCATTAAAATGAATGGGCCCATATGGTAAGGGTTAGGGTTAGGGTTAGAGTTCAGGACACACTTATGTTTGGGTGAATATTGGGGTTGGGTTTAGGGTTCGGTAAGATGTATTTTTAATATCACACTGAATGGTACACTCTTGATGCGGAAAATTTTTGGATGTTTTTCCATTCTCCATTATAGCCTATGAGATTCATTAAAATGAATGGGCCCATATGGTAAGGGTTAGGGTTAGAGTTCAGGACACACTTATGTTTGGGTGAATATTGGGGTTGGGTTTAGGGTTGGGTAAGATGTATTTTTAATATCACACTGAATGGTACACTCTTGATGGGGAAAAATGTTGGATGTTTTTCCATTCTCCATTATAGCCTATGAGATTCATTAAAATGAAAGGGCCCAAATGGTAAGGGTTAGGGTTAGGGTTAGAGTTCAGGACACACTTATGTTTGGGTGAATATTGGGGTTGGGTTTAGGGTTAGGTAAGAAGTATTTTTATTATCACACTGAATGGTATACTATTGATGGGAAAATTTTTTGGATGGTTTTCCATTCTCCATTATAGCCTATGAGATTCTTTAAAATAAATGGGCCCATATGGTAAGGGTTAGGGTTAGGGTTAGAGCTCAGGACACACTTATGTTTGGGTGAATATTGGGGTTGGGTTAATGGTTGGGTAAGATGTATTTTTAATATCACACTGAATGGTACACTCTTGATGGGGAAAAATTTTGGATGTTTTTCCATTCTCCATTATAGCCTATGAGATTCTTTAAAATGAATGGGCCCATATGGTAAGGGTTAGGGTTAGGGTTAGAGTTCAGGACACACTTATGTTTGGGCGAATATTGGGGTTGGGTTTAGGGTTGGGTCAGAAGTATTTTTAATATCACACTGAATGGTATACTCTTGATGGGGAAATTTTTTGGATGTTTTTCCATTCTCCATTATAGCCTATGAGATTCATTAGAATGAATGGGCCCATATGGTAAGGGTTAGGGTTAGGGTTAGAGCTCAGGACACACTTATGTTTGGGTGAATATTGGGGTTGGGTTTTGGGATGGGTAAGATGTATTTTTAATATCACACTGAATGGTATACTCTTGATGGGAAAAATCTTTGGATGGTTTTCCATTCTCCATTATAGCCTATGAGATTCATTAGAATGAATGGGCCAATATGGTAAGGGTTAGGGTTAGAGTTCAGGACACACTTATGTTTGGGTGAATATTGGGGTTGGGTTTAGGGTTGGGTAAGATGTATTTTTAATATCACACTGAATGGTACACTCTTGATGGGGAAAAATTTTGGATGTTTTTCCATTCTCCATTATAGCCTATGAGATTCATTAAAATGAATGGGCCCATATGGTAAGGGTTAGGGTTAGAGTTTAGGACACACTTATGTTTGGCTGAATATTGGGGTTGGGTTTAGGGTTGGGTAAGATGTATTTTTAATATCACACTGAATGGTACATTCTTGATGGGGAAAAATTTTGGATGTTTTTCAATTCTCCATTATAGCCTATGAGATTCATTAAAATGAATGGGCCCATATGGTAAGGGTTAGGGTTAGGGTAAGAGTTCAGGACACACTTATGTTTGGGTGAATATTGGGGTTGGGTTTAGGTTTGGGTAAGATGTATTTTTAATATCACACTGAATGGTGCACTCTTGAGGGGAAAAATTTTGGATGTTTTTTCCATTCTCTATTATAGCGTATGAGATTCATTAAAATGAATGGGCCCATATGGTAAGGGTTAGGGTTAGGGTTAGAGTTCAGGACACATTTATGTTTGGGTGAATATTGGGGTTGGGCTTAGGGTTGGGTAAGAAGTATTTTTAATATCACACTGAATGGTATACTCTTGATGGGAAAATTTTTTGGATGGTTTTCCTTTCTCCATTATAGCCTATGAGATTCATTAGAATGAATGGGCCCATATGGTAAGGGTTAGGGTTAGGGTTAGAGTTCAGGACACACTTATGTTTGGGTGAATATTGGGGTTGGGTTTAGGGTTGGGTAAGAAGAATTTTTAATATCACACTGAATGGTATACTCTTGATGGGAAAATTTTTTGGATTGTTTTCCATTCTCCATTATAGCCTATGAGATTCATTAGAATGAATGGGCCCATATGGTAAGGGTTAGGGTTAGGGTTAGAGCTCAGGACACACTTATGTTTGGGTGAATATTGGGGTTGGGTTTAGGGTTGGGTAAGATGTATTTTTAATATCACACTGAATGGTACATTCTTGATGGGGAAAATCTTTGGATGGTTTTCCATTCTCCATTATAGCCTATGAGATTCATTAGAATGAATGGGCCCATATGGTAAGGGTTAGGGTTAGGGTTAGAGTTCAGGACACACTTATGTTTGGGTGAATATTGGGGTTGGGTTTAGGGTTGGGTAAGATGTATTTTTAATATCACACTGAATGGTGCACTCTTGATGGGGAAAAATTTTGGATGTTTTTTCCATTCTCCATTATAGCCTATGAGATTCATTAAAATGAATGGGCCCATATGGTAAGGGTTAGGGTTAGGGTTAGAGTTCAGGACACACTTATGTTTGGGTGAATATTGGGGTTGGGTTTAGGGTTGGGTAAGAAGTATTTTTAATATCACACTGAATGGTATACTATTGATGGAAAATTTTTGGATGTTTTTCCATTCTCCATTATAGCCTATGAGATTCATTAGAATGAATGGGCCCATATGGTAAGTTTTAGGGTTAGGGTTAGAGCTCAGGACACACTTATGTTTGGGTGGATATTGGGGTTGGGTTAATGGTTGGGTAAGATGTATTTTTTAAATCACACTGAATGGTACACTCTTGATGGGGAAAATTTTTGGATGTTTTTCCATTCTCCATTATAGCCTATGAGATTCTTTAAAATGAATAGGCCCATATGGTAAGGGTTAGGGGTTTGGGTTAGAGTTCAGGACACACTTATGTTTGTTTGAATATTGGGGTTGGGTTTAGGGTTGTGTAAGATGTATTTTTAATATCACACTGAATGGTGCACTTTTGATGGGGAAAAATTTTGGATGTTTTTTCCATTCTCCATTATAGGGTATGAGATTCATTAGAATGAATGGGCCCATATGGTAAGGGTTAGGGTTAGGGTTAGAGCTCAGGACACACTTATGTTTGGGTGAATATTGGGGTTGGGTTTAGGGTTGGGTAAGATATATTTTTAATATCACACTGAATGGAACATTCTTGATGGGAAAAATCTTTGGATGGTTTTCCATTCTCCATTATAGCCTATGAGATTCATTAGAATGAATGGGCCCATATGGTAAAGGTTAGGGTTAGGGTTAGAGTTCAGGACACACTTATGTTTGGGTGAATATTGGGGTTGGGTTAATGGTTGGGTAAGATGTACTTTTAATATCACACTGAATGGTACACTCTTGATGGGGAAAAATTTTGGATGTTTTTCCATTCTCCATTATAGCCTATGAAATTCATTAAAATGAATGGGCCCATATGGTAAGGGTTAGGGTTAGGTTTAGAGTTCAGGACACACTTATGTTTGGGTGAATATTGGGGTTGGGTTTAGGGTTGGGTAAGAAGTATTTTTAATATCACACTGAATGGTACACTCTTGATGCGGAAAATTTTTGGATGTTTTTCCATTCTCCATTATAGCCTATGAGAGTCATTAAAATGAATGGGCCCATACGGTAAGGGTTAGGGTTAGGGTTAGAGTTCAGGACACACTTATGTTTGGGTGAATATTGGGGTTGGGTTTAGGGTTCGGTAAGATGTATTTTTAATATCACACTGAATGGTACACTCTTGATGCGGAAAATTTTTGGATGTTTTTCCATTCTCCATTATAGCCTATGAGATTCATTAAAATGAATGGGCCCATATGGTAAGGGTTAGGGTTAGAGTTCAGGACACACTTATGTTTGGGTGAATATTGGGGTTGGGTTTAGGGTTCGGTAAGATGTATTTTTAATATCACACTGAATGGTACACTCTTGATGGGGAAAAATGTTGGATGTTTTTCCATTCTCCATTATAGCCTAGGAGATTCATTAAAATGAATGGGCCCAAATGGTAAGGGTTAGGGTTAGGGTTAGAGTTCAGGACACACTTATGTTTGGGTGAATATTGGGGTTGGGTTTAGGGTTGGGTAAGAAGTATTTTTATTATCACACTGAATGGTATACTATTGATGGGAAAATTTTTTGGATGGTTTTCCATTCTCCATTATAGCCTATGAGATTCTTTAAAATGAATGGGCCCATATGGTAAGGGTTAGGGTTAGGGTTAGAGCTCAGGACACACTTATGTTTGGGTGAATATTGGGGTTGGGTTAATGGTTGGGTAAGATGTATTTTTAATATCACACTGAATGGTACACTCTTGATGGGGAAAAATTTTGGATGTTTTTCCATTCTCCATTATAGCCTATGAGATTCTTTAAAATGAATGGGCCCATATGGTAAGGGTTAGGGTTAGGGTTAGAGTTCAGGACACACTTATGTTTGGGTGAATATTGGGGTTGGGTTTAGGGTTGGGTAAGAAGTATTTTTAATATCACACTGAATGGTATACTCTTGATGGGGAAATTTTTTTGGATGTTTTTCCATTCTCCATTATAGCCTATGAGATTCATTAGAATGAATGGGCCCATATGGTAAGGGTTAGGGTTAGGGTTAGAGCTCAGGACACACTTATGTTTGGGTGAATATTGGGGTTGGGTTTAGGGATGGGTAAGATGTATTTTTAATATCACACTGAATGGTATACTCTTGATGGGAAAAATCTTTGGATGGTTTTCCATTCTCCATTATAGCCTATGAGATTCATTAGAATGAATGGGCCCATATGGTAAGGGTTAGGGTTAGAGTTCAGGACACACTTATGTTTGGCTGAATATTGGGGTTGGGTTTAGGGTTGGGTAAGAAGTATTTTTAATATCACACTGAATGGTATACTCTTGATGGGAAAATTTTTTGGATGGTTTTCCTTTCTCCATTATAGCCTATGAGATTCATTAGAATGAATGGGCCCATATGGTAAGGGTTAGGGTTAGGGTTAGAGTTCAGGACACACTTATGTTTGGGTGAATATTGGGGTTGGGTTTAGGGTTGGGTAAGAAGAATTTTTAATATCACACTGAATGGTATACTCTTGATGGGAAAATTTTTCGGATTGTTTTCCATTCTCCATTATAGCCTATGAGATTCATTAGAATGAATGGGCCCATATGGTAAGGGTTAGGGTTAGGGTTAGAGATCAGGACACACTTATGTTTGGGTGAATATTGGGGTTGGGTTTAGGGTTGGGTAAGAAGTATTTTTAATATCACACTGAATGGTACACTCTTGATGCGGAAAATTTTTGGATGTTTTTCCATTCTCCATTATAGCCTATGAGAGTCATTAAAATGAATGGGCCCATACGGTAAGGGTTAGGGTTAGGGTTAGAGTTCAGGACACACTTATGTTTGGGTGAATATTGGGGTTGGGTTTAGGGTTCGGTAAGATGTATTTTTAATATCACACTGAATGGTACACTCTTGATGTGGAAAATTTTTGGATGTTTTTCCATTCTCCATTATAGCCTATGAGATTCATTAAAATGAATGGGCCCATATGGTAAGGGTTAGGGTTAGAGTTCAGGACACACTTATGTTTGGGTGAATATTGGGGTTGGGTTTAGGGTTCGGTAAGATGTATTTTTAATATCACACTGAATGGTACACTCTTGATGGGGAAAAATGTTGGATGTTTTTCCATTCTCCATTATAGCCTAGGAGATTCATTAAAATGAATGGGCCCAAATGGTAAGGGTTAGGGTTAGGGTTAGAGTTCAGGACACACTTATGTTTGGGTGAATATTGGGGTTGGGTTTAGGGTTGGGTAAGAAGTATTTTTATTATCACACTGAATGGTATACTATTGATGGGAAAATTTTTTGGATGGTTTTCCATTCTCCATTATAGCCTATGAGATTCTTTAAAATGAATGGGCCCATATGGTAAGGGTTAGGGTTAGGGTTAGAGCTCAGGACACACTTATGTTTGGGTGAATATTGGGGTTGGGTTAATGGTTGGGTAAGATGTATTTTTAATATCACACTGAATGGTACACTCTTGATGGGGAAAAATTTTGGATGTTTTTCCATTCTCCATTATAGCCTATGAGATTCTTTAAAATGAATGGGCCCATATGGTAAGGGTTAGGGTTAGGGTTAGAGTTCAGGACACACTTATGTTTGGGTGAATATTGGGGTTGGGTTTAGGGTTGGGTAAGAAGTATTTTTAATATCACACTGAATGGTATACTCTTGATGGGGAAATTTTTTTGGATGTTTTTCCATTCTCCATTATAGCCTATGAGATTCATTAGAATGAATGGGCCCATATGGTAAGGGTTAGGGTTAGGGTTAGAGCTCAGGACACACTTATGTTTGGGTGAATATTGGGGTTGGGTTTAGGGATGGGTAAGATGTATTTTTAATATCACACTGAATGGTATACTCTTGATGGGAAAAATCTTTGGATGGTTTTCCATTCTCCATTATAGCCTATGAGATTCATTAGAATGAATGGGCCCATATGGTAAGGGTTAGGGTTAGAGTTCAGGACACACTTATGTTTGGCTGAATATTGGGGTTGGGTTTAGGGTTGGGTAAGAAGTATTTTTAATATCACACTGAATGGTATACTCTTGATGGGAAAATTTTTTGGATGGTTTTCCTTTCTCCATTATAGCCTATGAGATTCATTAGAATGAATGGGCCCATATGGTAAGGGTTAGGGTTAGGGTTAGAGTTCAGGACACACTTATGTTTGGGTGAATATTGGGGTTGGGTTTAGGGTTGGGTAAGAAGAATTTTTAATATCACACTGAATGGTATACTCTTGATGGGAAAATTTTTCGGATTTTTTTCCATTCTCCATTATAGCCTATGAGATTCATTAGAATGAATGGGCCCATATGGTAAGGGTTAGGGTTAGGGTTAGAGATCAGGACACACTTATGTTTGGGTGAATATTGGGGTTGGGTTTAGGGTTGGGTAAGATGTATTTTTAATATCACACTGAATGGTACATTCTTGATGGGGAAAATCTTTGGATGGTTTTCCATTCTCCATTATAGCCTATGAGATTCATTAGAATGAATGGGCCCATATGGTAAGGGTTAGGGTTAGGGTTAGAGTTCAGGACACACTTATGTTTGGGTGAATATTGGGGTTGGGTTTAGGGTTGGGTAAGATGTATTTTTAATATCACACTGAATGGTGCACTCTTGATGGGGAAAAATTTTGGATGTTTTTTCCATTCTCCATTATAGCCTATGAGATTCATTAAAATGAATGGGCCCATATGGTAAGGTTTAGGGTTAGGGTTAGAGTTCAGGACACACTTATGTTTGGGTGAATATTGGGGTTGGGTTTAGGGTTGGGTAAGAAGTATTTTTAATATCACACTGAATGGTATACTATTGATGGGAAAATTTTTGGATGTTTTTCCATTCTCCATTATAGCCTATGAGATTCATTAGAATGAATGGGCCCATATGGTAAGTTTTAGGGTTAGGGTTAGAGCTCAGGACACACTTATGTTTGGGTGAATATTGGGGTTGGGTTAATGGTTGGGTAAGATGTATTTTTAATATCACACTGAATGGTACACTCTTGATGGGGAAAATTTTTGGATGTTTTTCCATTCTCCATTATAGCCTATGAGATTCATTAAAATGAATAGGCCCATATGGTAAGGGTTACGGTTAGGGTTAGAGTTCAGGACACACTTATGTTTGGGTGAATATTGGGGTTGGGTTTAGGGTTGGGTAAGATGTATTTTTAATATCACACTGAATGGTACACTCTTGATGGGGAAAAATTTTGGATGTTTTTCCATTCTCCATTATAGCCTATGAGATTCATTAAAATGAATGGGCCCATATGGTAAGGGTTAGGGTTAGGGTTAGAGCTCAGGACACACTTATGTTTGGGTGAATATTGGGGTTGGGTTAATGGTTGGGTAAGATGTATTTTTAATATCACACTGAATGGTACACTCTTGATGGGGAAAAATTTTGGATGTTTTTCCATTCTCCATTATAGCCTATGAGATTCTTTAAAATGAATGGGCCCATATGGTAAGGGTTAGGGTTAGGGTTAGAGTTCAGGACACACTTATGTTTGGGCGAATATTGGGGTTGGGTTTAGGGTTGGGTCAGAAGTATTTTTAATATCACACTGAATGGTATACTCTTGATGGGGAAATTTTTTGGATGTTTTTCCATTCTCCATTATAGCCTATGAGATTCATTAGAATGAATGGGCCCATATGGTAAGGGTTAGGGTTAGGGTTAGAGCTCAGGACACACTTATGTTTGGGTGAATATTGGGGTTGGGTTTTGGGATGGGTAAGATGTATTTTTAATATCACACTGAATGGTATACTCTTGATGGGAAAAATCTTTGGATGGTTTTCCATTCTCCATTATAGCCTATGAGATTCATTAGAATGAATGGGCCCATATGGTAAGGGTTAGGGTTAGAGTTCAGGACACACTTATGTTTGGGTGAATATTGGGGTTGGGTTTAGGGTTGGGTAAGATGTATTTTTAATATCACACTGAATGGTACACTCTTGATGGGGAAAAATTTTGGATGTTTTTCCATTCTCCATTATAGCCTATGAGATTCATTAAAATGAATGGGCCCATATGGTAAGGGTTAGGGTTAGAGTTTAGGACACACTTATGTTTGGCTGAATATTGGGGTTGGGTTTAGGGTTGGGTAAGATGTATTTTTAATATCACACTGAATGGTACATTCTTGATGGGGAAAATTTTTGGATGTTTTTCAATTCTCCATTATAGCCTATGAGATTCATTAAAATGAATGGGCCCATATGGTAAGTGTTAGGGTTAGGGTAAGAGTTCAGGACACACTTATGTTTGGGTGAATATTGGGGTTGGGTTTAGGTTTGGGTAAGATGTATTTTTAATATCACACTGAATGGTGCACTCTTGAGGGGAAAAATTTTGGATGTTTTTTCCATTCTCTATTATAGCGTATGAGATTCATTAAAATGAATGGGCCCATATGGTAAGGGTTAGGGTTAGGGTTAGAGTTCAGGACACATTTATGTTTGGGTGAATATTGGGGTTGGGCTTAGGGTTGGGTAAGAAGTATTTTTAATATCACACTGAATGGTATACTCTTGATGGGAAAATTTTTTGGATGGTTTTCCTTTCTCCATTATAGCCTATGAGATTCATTAGAATGAATGGGCCCATATGGTAAGGGTTAGGGTTAGGGTTAGAGTTCAGGACACACTTATGTTTGGGTGAATATTGGGGTTGGGTTTAGGGTTGGGTAAGAAGAATTTTTAATATCACACTGAATGGTATACTCTTGATGGGAAAATTTTTTGGATTGTTTTCCATTCTCCATTATAGCCTATGAGATTCATTAGAATGAATGGGCCCATATGGTAAGGGTTAGGGTTAGGGTTAGAGCTCAGGACACACTTATGTTTGGGTGAATATTGGGGTTGGGTTTAGGGTTGGGTAAGATGTATTTTTAATATCACACTGAATGGTACATTCTTGATGGGGAAAATCTTTGGATGGTTTTCCATTCTCCATTATAGCCTATGAGATTCATTAGAATGAATGGGCCCATATGGTAAGGGTTAGGGTTAGGGTTAGAGTTCAGGACACACTTATGTTTGGGTGAATATTGGGGTTGGGTTTAGGGTTGGGTAAGATGTATTTTTAATATCACACTGAATGGTGCACTCTTGATGGGGAAAAATTTTGGATGTTTTTTCCATTCTCCATTATAGCCTATGAGATTCATTAAAATGAATGGGCCCATATGGTAAGGGTTAGGGTTAGGGTTAGAGTTCAGGACACACTTATGTTTGGGTGAATATTGGGGTTGGGTTTAGGGTTGGGTAAGAAGTATTTTTAATATCACACTGAATGGTATACTCTTGATGGGAAAAATCTTTGGATGGTTTTCCATTCTCCATTATAGCCTATGAGATTCATTAGAATGAATGGGCCCATATGGTAAGGGTTAGGGTTAGAGTTCAGGACACACTTATGTTTGGGTGAATATTGGGGTTGGGTTTAGGGTTGGGTAAGATGTATTTTTAATATCACACTGAATGGTACACTCTTGATGGGGAAAAATTTTGGATGTTTTTCCATTCTCCATTATAGCCTATGAGATTCATTAAAATGAATGGGCCCATATGGTAAGGGTTAGGGTTAGAGTTTAGGACACACTTATGTTTGGCTGAATATTGGGGTTGGGTTTAGGGTTGGGTAAGATGTATTTTTAATATCACACTGAATGGTACATTCTTGATGGGGAAAATTTTTGGATGTTTTTCAATTCTCCATTATAGCCTATGAGATTCATTAAAATGAATGGGCCCATATGGTAAGGGTTAGGGTTAGGGTAAGAGTTCAGGACACACTTATGTTTGGGTGAATATTGGGGTTGGGTTTAGGTTTGGGTAAGATGTATTTTTAATATCACACTGAATGGTGCACTCTTGAGGGGAAAAATTTTGGATGTTTTTTCCATTCTCTATTATAGCGTATGAGATTCATTAAAATGAATGGGGCCATATGGTAAGGGTTAGGGTTAGGGTTAGAGTTCAGGACACATTTATGTTTGGGTGAATATTGGGGTTGGGCTTAGGGTTGGGTAAGAAGTATTTTTAATATCACACTGAATGGTATACTCTTGATGGGAAAATTTTTTGGATGGTTTTCCTTTCTCCATTATAGCCTATGAGATTCATTAGAATGAATGGGCCCATATGGTAAGGGTTAGGGTTAGGGTTAGAGTTCAGGACACACTTATGTTTGGGTGAATATTGGGGTTGGGTTTAGGGTTGGGTAAGAAGAATTTTTAATATCACACTGAATGGTATACTCTTGATGGGAAAATTTTTTGGATTGTTTTCCATTCTCCATTATAGCCTATGAGATTCATTAGAATGAATGGGCCCATATGGTAAGGGTTAGGGTTAGGGTTAGAGCTCAGGACACACTTATGTTTGGGTGAATATTGGGGTTGGGTTTAGGGTTGGGTAAGATGTATTTTTAATATCACACTGAATGGTACATTCTTGATGGGGAAAATCTTTGGATGGTTTTCCATTCTCCATTATAGCCTATGAGATTCATTAGAATGAATGGGCCCATATGGTAAGGGTTAGGGTTAGGGTTAGAGTTCAGGACACACTTATGTTTGGGTGAATATTGGGGTTGGGTTTAGGGTTGGGTAAGATGTATTTTTAATATCACACTGAATGGTGCACTCTTGATGGGGAAAAATTTTGGATGTTTTTTCCATTCTCCATTATAGCCTATGAGATTCATTAAAATGAATGGGCCCATATGGTAAGGGTTAGGGTTAGGGTTAGAGTTCAGGACACACTTATGTTTGGGTGAATATTGGGGTTGGGTTTAGGGTTGGGTAAGAAGTATTTTTAATATCACACTGAATGGTATACTATTGATGGGAAAATTTTTGGATGTTTTTCCATTCTCCATTATAGCCTATGAGATTCATTAGAATGAATGGGCCCATATGGTAAGTTTTAGGGTTAGGGTTAGAGCTCAGGACACACTTATGTTTGGGTGAATATTGGGGTTGGGTTAATGGTTGGGTAAGATGTATTTTTTAAATCACACTGAATGGTACACTCTTGATGGGGAAAAATTTTGGATGTTTTTCCATTCTCCATTATAGCCTATGAAATTCATTAAAATGAATGGGCCCATATGGTAAGGGTTAGGGTTAGGGTTAGAGTTCAGGACACACTTATGTTTGGGTGAATATTGGGGTTGGGTTTAGGGTTGGGTAAGAAGAATTTTTAATATCACACTGAATGGTATACTCTTGATGGGAAAATTTTTTGGATGGTTTTCCATTCTCCATTATAGCCTATGAGATTCATTAGAATGAATGGGCCCATATGGTAACGGTTAGGGTTAGGGTTAGAGCTCAGGACACACTTATGTTTTGGTGAATATTGGGGTTGGGTTAATGGTTGGGTAAGATGTATTTTTAATATCACACTGAATGGTACACTCTTGATGGGGAAAAATTTTGGATGTTTTTCCATTCTCCATTATAGCCTATGAGATTCATTAGAATGAATGGGCCCATATGGTAAGGGTTAGGGTTAGGGTTAGAGTTCAGGACACACTTATGTTTGTTTGAATATTGGGGTTGGGTTTAGGGTTGGGTAAGATGTATTTTTAATATCACACTGAATGGTGCACTCTTGATGGGGAAAAATTTTGGATGTTTTTCCATTCTCCATTATAGCCTATGAGATTCATTAGAATGAATGGGCCCATATGGTAAGTTTTAGGGTTAGGGTTAGAGCTCAGGACACACTTATGTTTGGGTGAATATTGGGGTTGGGTTAATGGTTGGGTAAGATGTATTTTTAATATCACACTGAATGGTACACTCTTGATGGGGAAAATTTTTGGATGTTTTTCCATTCTCCATTATAGCCTATGAGATTCATTAAAATGAATAGGCCCATATGGTAAGGGTTAGGGTTAGGGTTAGAGTTCAGGACACACTTATGTTTGGGTGAATATTGGGGTTGGGTTTAGGGTTGGGTAAGATGTATTTTTAATATCACACTGAATGGTGCACTCTTGATGGGGAAAAATTTTGGATGTTTTTCCATTCTCCATTATAGCCTATGAGATTCATTAGAATGAATGGGCCCATATGGTAAGTTTTAGGGTTAGGGTTAGAGCTCAGGACACACTTATGTTTGGGTGAATATTGGGGTTGGGTTAATGGTTGGGTAAGATGTATTTTTAATATCACACTGAATGGTACATTCTTGATGGGGAAAATTTTTGGATGTTTTTCCATTCTCCATTATAGCCTATGAGATTCATTAAAATGAATGGGCCCATATGGTAAGGGTTAGGGTTAGGGTTAGAGTTCAGGACACACTTATGTTTGGGTGAATATTGGGGTTGGGTTTAGGGTTGGGTAAGATGTATTTTTAATATCACACTGAATGGCACACTCTTGATGGGGAAAAATTTTGGATGTTTTTTCATTCTCCATTATAGCCTATGAGATTCATTAAAATGAATGGGCCCATATGGTAAGGGTTAGGGTTAGGGTTAGAGCTCAGGACACACTTATGTTTTGGTGAATATTGGGGTTGGGTTAATGGTTGGGTAAGATATATTTTTAATATCACACTGAATGGAACATTCTTGATGGGAAAAATCTTTGGATGGCTTTCCATTCTCCATTATAGCCTATGAGATTCATTAGAATGAATGGGCCCATATGGTAAGGGTTAGGGTTAGGGTTAGAGTTCAGGACACACTTATGTTTGGGTGAATATTGGGGTTGGGTTTAGGGTTGGGTAAGATGTATTTTTAATATCACACTGAATGGTATACTATTGATGGGAAAATTTTTGGATGTTTTTCCATTCTCCATTATAGCCTATGAGATTCATTAGAATGAATGGGCCCATATGGTAAGTTTTAGGGTTAGGGTTAGAGCTCAGGACACACTTATGTTTGGGTGGATATTGGGGTTGGGTTAATGGTTGGGTAAGATGTATTTTTTAAATCACACTGAATGGTACACTCTTGATGGGGAAAATTTTTGGATGTTTTTCCATTCTCCATTATAGCCTATGAGATTCTTTAAAATGAATAGGCCCATATGGTAAGGGTTAGGGTTTGGGTTAGAGTTCAGGACACACTTATGTTTGTTTGAATATTGGGGTTGGGTTTAGGGTTGTGTAAGATGTATTTTTAATATCACACTGAATGGTGCACTTTTGATGGGGAAAAATTTTGGATGTTTTTTCCATTCTCCATTATAGGGTATGAGATTCATTAGAATGAATGGGCCCATATGGTAAGGGTTAGGGTTAGGGTTAGAGCTCAGGACACACTTATGTTTGGGTGAATATTGGGGTTGGGTTTAGGGTTGGGTAAGATATATTTTTAATATCACACTGAATGGAACATTCTTGATGGGAAAAATCTTTGGATGGTTTTCCATTCTCCATTATAGCCTATGAGATTCATTAGAATGAATGGGCCCATATGGTAAAGGTTAGGGTTAGGGTTAGAGTTCAGGACACACTTATGTTTGGGTGAATATTGGGGTTGGGTTAATGGTTGGGTAAGATGTACTTTTAATATCACACTGAATGGTACACTCTTGATGGGGAAAAATTTTGGATGTTTTTCCATTCTCCATTATAGCCTATGAAATTCATTAAAATGAATGGGCCCATATGGTAAGGGTTAGGGTTAGGTTTAGAGTTCAGGACACACTTATGTTTGGGTGAATATTGGGGTTGGGTTTAGGGTTGGGTAAGAAGTATTTTTAATATCACACTGAATGGTACACTCTTGATGCGGAAAATTTTTGGATGTTTTTCCATTCTCCATTATAGCCTATGAGAGTCATTAAAATGAATGGGCCCATACGGTAAGGGTTAGGGTTAGGGTTAGAGTTCAGGACACACTTATGTTTGGGTGAATATTGGGGTTGGGTTTAGGGTTCGGTAAGATGTATTTTTAATATCACACTGAATGGTACACTCTTGATGCGGAAAATTTTTGGATGTTTTTCCATTCTCCATTATAGCCTATGAGATTCATTAAAATGAATGGGCCCATATGGTAAGGGTTAGGGTTAGAGTTCAGGACACACTTATGTTTGGGTGAATATTGGGGTTGGGTTTAGGGTTCGGTAAGATGTATTTTTAATATCACACTGAATGGTACACTCTTGATGGGGAAAAATGTTGGATGTTTTTCCATTCTCCATTATAGCCTAGGAGATTCATTAAAATGAATGGGCCCAAATGGTAAGGGTTAGGGTTAGGGTTAGAGTTCAGGACACACTTATGTTTGGGTGAATATTGGGGTTGGGTTTAGGGTTGGGTAAGAAGTATTTTTATTATCACACTGAATGGTATACTATTGATGGGAAAATTTTTTGGATGGTTTTCCATTCTCCATTATAGCCTATGAGATTCTTTAAAATGAATGGGCCCATATGGTAAGGGTTAGGGTTAGGGTTAGAGCTCAGGACACACTTATGTTTGGGTGAATATTGGGGTTGGGTTAATGGTTGGGTAAGATGTATTTTTAATATCACACTGAATGGTACACTCTTGATGGGGAAAAATTTTGGATGTTTTTCCATTCTCCATTATAGCCTATGAGATTCTTTAAAATGAATGGGCCCATATGGTAAGGGTTAGGGTTAGGGTTAGAGTTCAGGACACACTTATGTTTGGGTGAATATTGGGGTTGGGTTTAGGGTTGGGTAAGAAGTATTTTTAATATCACACTGAATGGTATACTCTTGATGGGGAAATTTTTTTGGATGTTTTTCCATTCTCCATTATAGCCTATGAGATTCATTAGAATGAATGGGCCCATATGGTAAGGGTTAGGGTTAGGGTTAGAGCTCAGGACACACTTATGTTTGGGTGAATATTGGGGTTGGGTTTAGGGATGGGTAAGATGTATTTTTAATATCACACTGAATGGTATACTCTTGATGGGAAAAATCTTTGGATGGTTTTCCATTCTCCATTATAGCCTATGAGATTCATTAGAATGAATGGGCCCATATGGTAAGGGTTAGGGTTAGAGTTCAGGACACACTTATGTTTGGCTGAATATTGGGGTTGGGTTTAGGGTTGGGTAAGAAGTATTTTTAATATCACACTGAATGGTATACTCTTGATGGGAAAATTTTTTGGATGGTTTTCCTTTCTCCATTATAGCCTATGAGATTCATTAGAATGAATGGGCCCATATGGTAAGGGTTAGGGTTAGGGTTAGAGTTCAGGACACACTTATGTTTGGGTGAATATTGGGGTTGGGTTTAGGGTTGGGTAAGAAGAATTTTTAATATCACACTGAATGGTATACTCTTGATGGGAAAATTTTTCGGATTGTTTTCCATTCTCCATTATAGCCTATGAGATTCATTAGAATGAATGGGCCCATATGGTAAGGGTTAGGGTTAGGGTTAGAGATCAGGACACACTTATGTTTGGGTGAATATTGGGGTTGGGTTTAGGGTTGGGTAAGAAGTATTTTTAATATCACACTGAATGGTACACTCTTGATGCGGAAAATTTTTGGATGTTTTTCCATTCTCCATTATAGCCTATGAGAGTCATTAAAATGAATGGGCCCATACGGTAAGGGTTAGGGTTAGGGTTAGAGTTCAGGACACACTTATGTTTGGGTGAATATTGGGGTTGGGTTTAGGGTTCGGTAAGATGTATTTTTAATATCACACTGAATGGTACACTCTTGATGCGGAAAATTTTTGGATGTTTTTCCATTCTCCATTATAGCCTATGAGATTCATTAAAATGAATGGGCCCATATGGTAAGGGTTAGGGTTAGAGTTCAGGACACACTTATGTTTGGGTGAATATTGGGGTTGGGTTTAGGGTTCGGTAAGATGTATTTTTAATATCACACTGAATGGTACACTCTTGATGGGGAAAAATGTTGGATGTTTTTCCATTCTCCATTATAGCCTAGGAGATTCATTAAAATGAATGGGCCCAAATGGTAAGGGTTAGGGTTAGGGTTAGAGCTCAGGACACACTTATGTTTGGGTGAATATTGGGGTTGGGTTAATGGTTGGGTAAGATGTATTTTTAATATCACACTGAATGGTACACTCTTGATGGGGAAAAATTTTGGATGTTTTTCCATTCTCCATTATAGCCTATGAGATTCTTTAAAATGAATGGGCCCATATGGTAAGGGTTAGGGTTAGGGTTAGAGTTCAGGACACACTTATGTTTGGGTGAATATTGGGGTTGGGTTTAGGGTTGGGTAAGAAGTATTTTTAATATCACACTGAATGGTATACTCTTGATGGGGAAATTTTTTTGGATGTTTTTCCATTCTCCATTATAGCCTATGAGATTCATTAGAATGAATGGGCCCATATGGTAAGGGTTAGGGTTAGGGTTAGAGCTCAGGACACACTTATGTTTGGGTGAATATTGGGGTTGGGTTTAGGGATGGGTAAGATGTATTTTTAATATCACACTGAATGGTATACTCTTGATGGGAAAAATCTTTGGATGGTTTTCCATTCTCCATTATAGCCTATGAGATTCATTAGAATGAATGGGCCCATATGGTAAGGGTTAGGGTTAGAGTTCAGGACACACTTATGTTTGGCTGAATATTGGGGTTGGGTTTAGGGTTGGGTAAGAAGTATTTTTAATATCACACTGAATGGTATACTCTTGATGGGAAAATTTTTTGGATGGTTTTCCTTTCTCCATTATAGCCTATGAGATTCATTAGAATGAATGGGCCCATATGGTAAGGGTTAGGGTTAGGGTTAGAGTTCAGGACACACTTATGTTTGGGTGAATATTGGGGTTGGGTTTAGGGTTGGGTAAGAAGAATTTTTAATATCACACTGAATGGTATACTCTTGATGGGAAAATTTTTCGGATTTTTTTCCATTCTCCATTATAGCCTATGAGATTCATTAGAATGAATGGGCCCATATGGTAAGGGTTAGGGTTAGGGTTAGAGATCAGGACACACTTATGTTTGGGTGAATATTGGGGTTGGGTTTAGGGTTGGGTAAGATGTATTTTTAATATCACACTGAATGGTACATTCTTGATGGGGAAAATCTTTGGATGGTTTTCCATTCTCCATTATAGCCTATGAGATTCATTAGAATGAATGGGCCCATATGGTAAGGGTTAGGGTTAGGGTTAGAGTTCAGGACACACTTATGTTTGGGTGAATATTGGGGTTGGGTTTAGGGTTGGGTAAGATGTATTTTTAATATCACACTGAATGGTGCACTCTTGATGGGGAAAAATTTTGGATGTTTTTTCCATTCTCCATTATAGCCTATGAGATTCATTAAAATGAATGGGCCCATATGGTAAGGTTTAGGGTTAGGGTTAGAGTTCAGGACACACTTATGTTTGGGTGAATATTGGGGTTGGGTTTAGGGTTGGGTAAGAAGTATTTTTAATATCACACTGAATGGTATACTATTGATGGGAAAATTTTTGGATGTTTTTCCATTCTCCATTATAGCCTATGAGATTCATTAGAATGAATGGGCCCATATGGTAAGTTTTAGGGTTAGGGTTAGAGCTCAGGACACACTTATGTTTGGGTGAATATTGGGGTTGGGTTAATGGTTGGGTAAGATGTATTTTTAATATCACACTGAATGGTACACTCTTGATGGGGAAAATTTTTGGATGTTTTTCCATTCTCCATTATAGCCTATGAGATTCATTAAAATGAATAGGCCCATATGGTAAGGGTTACGGTTAGGGTTAGAGTTCAGGACACACTTATGTTTGGGTGAATATTGGGGTTGGGTTTAGGGTTGGGTAAGATGTATTTTTAATATCACACTGAATGGTACACTCTTGATGGGGAAAAATTTTGGATGTTTTTCCATTCTCCATTATAGCCTATGAGATTCATTAAAATGAATGGGCCCATATGGTAAGGGTTAGGGTTAGGGTTAGAGCTCAGGACACACTTATGTTTGGGTGAATATTGGGGTTGGGTTAATGGTTGGGTAAGATGTATTTTTAATATCACACTGAATGGTACACTCTTGATGGGGAAAAATTTTGGATGTTTTTCCATTCTCCATTATAGCCTATGAGATTCTTTAAAATGAATGGGCCCATATGGTAAGGGTTAGGGTTAGGGTTAGAGTTCAGGACACACTTATGTTTGGGCGAATATTGGGGTTGGGTTTAGGGTTGGGTCAGAAGTATTTTTAATATCACACTGAATGGTATACTCTTGATGGGGAAATTTTTTGGATGTTTTTCCATTCTCCATTATAGCCTATGAGATTCATTAGAATGAATGGGCCCATATGGTAAGGGTTAGGGTTAGGGTTAGAGCTCAGGACACACTTATGTTTGGGTGAATATTGGGGTTGGGTTTTGGGATGGGTAAGATGTATTTTTAATATCACACTGAATGGTATACTCTTGATGGGAAAAATCTTTGGATGGTTTTCCATTCTCCATTATAGCCTATGAGATTCATTAGAATGAATGGGCCCATATGGTAAGGGTTAGGGTTAGAGTTCAGGACACACTTATGTTTGGGTGAATATTGGGGTTGGGTTTAGGGTTGGGTAAGATGTATTTTTAATATCACACTGAATGGTACACTCTTGATGGGGAAAAATTTTGGATGTTTTTCCATTCTCCATTATAGCCTATGAGATTCATTAAAATGAATGGGCCCATATGGTAAGGGTTAGGGTTAGAGTTTAGGACACACTTATGTTTGGCTGAATATTGGGGTTGGGTTTAGGGTTGGGTAAGATGTATTTTTAATATCACACTGAATGGTACATTCTTGATGGGGAAAATTTTTGGATGTTTTTCAATTCTCCATTATAGCCTATGAGATTCATTAAAATGAATGGGCCCATATGGTAAGTGTTAGGGTTAGGGTAAGAGTTCAGGACACACTTATGTTTGGGTGAATATTGGGGTTGGGTTTAGGTTTGGGTAAGATGTATTTTTAATATCACACTGAATGGTGCACTCTTGAGGGGAAAAATTTTGGATGTTTTTTCCATTCTCTATTATAGCGTATGAGATTCATTAAAATGAATGGGCCCATATGGTAAGGGTTAGGGTTAGGGTTAGAGTTCAGGACACATTTATGTTTGGGTGAATATTGGGGTTGGGCTTAGGGTTGGGTAAGAAGTATTTTTAATATCACACTGAATGGTATACTCTTGATGGGAAAATTTTTTGGATGGTTTTCCTTTCTCCATTATAGCCTATGAGATTCATTAGAATGAATGGGCCCATATGGTAAGGGTTAGGGTTAGGGTTAGAGTTCAGGACACACTTATGTTTGGGTGAATATTGGGGTTGGGTTTAGGGTTGGGTAAGAAGAATTTTTAATATCACACTGAATGGTATACTCTTGATGGGAAAATTTTTTGGATTGTTTTCCATTCTCCATTATAGCCTATGAGATTCATTAGAATGAATGGGCCCATATGGTAAGGGTTAGGGTTAGGGTTAGAGCTCAGGACACACTTATGTTTGGGTGAATATTGGGGTTGGGTTTAGGGTTGGGTAAGATGTATTTTTAATATCACACTGAATGGTACATTCTTGATGGGGAAAATCTTTGGATGGTTTTCCATTCTCCATTATAGCCTATGAGATTCATTAGAATGAATGGGCCCATATGGTAAGGGTTAGGGTTAGGGTTAGAGTTCAGGACACACTTATGTTTGGGTGAATATTGGGGTTGGGTTTAGGGTTGGGTAAGATGTATTTTTAATATCACACTGAATGGTGCACTCTTGATGGGGAAAAATTTTGGATGTTTTTTCCATTCTCCATTATAGCCTATGAGATTCATTAAAATGAATGGGCCCATATGGTAAGGGTTAGGGTTAGGGTTAGAGTTCAGGACACACTTATGTTTGGGTGAATATTGGGGTTGGGTTTAGGGTTGGGTAAGAAGTATTTTTAATATCACACTGAATGGTATACTCTTGATGGGAAAAATCTTTGGATGGTTTTCCATTCTCCATTATAGCCTATGAGATTCATTAGAATGAATGGGCCCATATGGTAAGGGTTAGGGTTAGAGTTCAGGACACACTTATGTTTGGGTGAATATTGGGGTTGGGTTTAGGGTTGGGTAAGATGTATTTTTAATATCACACTGAATGGTACACTCTTGATGGGGAAAAATTTTGGATGTTTTTCCATTCTCCATTATAGCCTATGAGATTCATTAAAATGAATGGGCCCATATGGTAAGGGTTAGGGTTAGAGTTTAGGACACACTTATGTTTGGCTGAATATTGGGGTTGGGTTTAGGGTTGGGTAAGATGTATTTTTAATATCACACTGAATGGTACATTCTTGATGGGGAAAATTTTTGGATGTTTTTCAATTCTCCATTATAGCCTATGAGATTCATTAAAATGAATGGGCCCATATGGTAAGGGTTAGGGTTAGGGTAAGAGTTCAGGACACACTTATGTTTGGGTGAATATTGGGGTTGGGTTTAGGTTTGGGTAAGATGTATTTTTAATATCACACTGAATGGTGCACTCTTGAGGGGAAAAATTTTGGATGTTTTTTCCATTCTCTATTATAGCGTATGAGATTCATTAAAATGAATGGGGCCATATGGTAAGGGTTAGGGTTAGGGTTAGAGTTCAGGACACATTTATGTTTGGGTGAATATTGGGGTTGGGCTTAGGGTTGGGTAAGAAGTATTTTTAATATCACACTGAATGGTATACTCTTGATGGGAAAATTTTTTGGATGGTTTTCCTTTCTCCATTATAGCCTATGAGATTCATTAGAATGAATGGGCCCATATGGTAAGGGTTAGGGTTAGGGTTAGAGTTCAGGACACACTTATGTTTGGGTGAATATTGGGGTTGGGTTTAGGGTTGGGTAAGAAGAATTTTTAATATCACACTGAATGGTATAGTCTTGATGGGAAAATTTTTTGGATTGTTTTCCATTCTCCATTATAGCCTATGAGATTCATTAGAATGAATGGGCCCATATGGTAAGGGTTAGGGTTAGGGTTAGAGCTCAGGACACACTTATGTTTGGGTGAATATTGGGGTTGGGTTTAGGGTTGGGTAAGATGTATTTTTAATATCACACTGAATGGTACATTCTTGATGGGGAAAATCTTTGGATGGTTTTCCATTCTCCATTATAGCCTATGAGATTCATTAGAATGAATGGGCCCATATGGTAAGGGTTAGGGTTAGGGTTAGAGTTCAGGACACACTTATGTTTGGGTGAATATTGGGGTTGGGTTTAGGGTTGGGTAAGATGTATTTTTAATATCACACTGAATGGTGCACTCTTGATGGGGAAAAATTTTGGATGTTTTTTCCATTCTCCATTATAGCCTATGAGATTCATTAAAATGAATGGGCCCATATGGTAAGGGTTAGGGTTAGGGTTAGAGTTCAGGACACACTTATGTTTGGGTGAATATTGGGGTTGGGTTTAGGGTTGGGTAAGAAGTATTTTTAATATCACACTGAATGGTATACTATTGATGGGAAAATTTTTGGATGTTTTTCCATTCTCCATTATAGCCTATGAGATTCATTAGAATGAATGGGCCCATATGGTAAGTTTTAGGGTTAGGGTTAGAGCTCAGGACACACTTATGTTTGGGTGAATATTGGGGTTGGGTTAATGGTTGGGTAAGATGTATTTTTTAAATCACACTGAATGGTACACTCTTGATGGGGAAAAATTTTGGATGTTTTTCCATTCTCCATTATAGCCTATGAAATTCATTAAAATGAATGGGCCCATATGGTAAGGGTTAGGGTTAGGGTTAGAGTTCAGGACACACTTATGTTTGGGTGAATATTGGGGTTGGGTTTAGGGTTGGGTAAGAAGAATTTTTAATATCACACTGAATGGTATACTCTTGATGGGAAAAATTTTTGGATGGTTTTCCATTCTCCATTATAGCCTATGAGATTCATTAGAATGAATGGGCCCATATGGTAACGGTTAGGGTTAGGGTTAGAGCTCAGGACACACTTATGTTTTGGTGAATATTGGGGTTGGGTTAATGGTTGGGTAAGATGTATTTTTAATATCACACTGAATGGTACACTCTTGATGGGGAAAAATTTTGGATGTTTTTCCATTCTCCATTATAGCCTATGAGATTCATTAGAATGAATGGGCCCATATGGTAAGGGTTAGGGTTAGGGTTAGAGTTCAGGACACACTTATGTTTGTTTGAATATTGGGGTTGGGTTTAGGGTTGGGTAAGATGTATTTTTAATATCACACTGAATGGTGCACTCTTGATGGGGAAAAATTTTGGATGTTTTTCCATTCTCCATTATAGCCTATGAGATTCATTAGAATGAATGGGCCCATATGGTAAGTTTTAGGGTTAGGGTTAGAGCTCAGGACACACTTATGTTTGGGTGAATATTGGGGTTGGGTTAATGGTTGGGTAAGATGTATTTTTAATATCACACTGAATGGTACACTCTTGATGGGGAAAATTTTTGGATGTTTTTCCATTCTCCATTATAGCCTATGAGATTCATTAAAATGAATAGGCCCATATGGTAAGGGTTAGGGTTAGGGTTAGAGTTCAGGACACACTTATGTTTGGGTGAATATTGGGGTTGGGTTTAGGGTTGGGTAAGATGTATTTTTAATATCACACTGAATGGTGCACTCTTGATGGGGAAAAATTTTGGATGTTTTTCCATTCTCCATTATAGCCTATGAGATTCATTAGAATGAATGGGCCCATATGGTAAGTTTTAGGGTTAGGGTTAGAGCTCAGGACACACTTATGTTTGGGTGAATATTGGGGTTGGGTTAATGGTTGGGTAAGATGTATTTTTAATATCACACTGAATGGTACACTCTTGATGGGGAAAATTTTTGGATGTTTTTCCATTCTCCATTATAGCCTATGAGATTCATTAAAATGAATAGGCCCATATGGTAAGGGTTAGGGTTAGGGTTAGAGTTCAGGACACACTTATGTTTGGGTGAATATTGGGGTTGGGTTTAGGGTTGGGTAAGATGTATTTTTAATATCACACTGAATGGCACACTCTTGATGGGGAAAAATTTTGGATGTTTTTTCATTCTCCATTATAGCCTATGAGATTCATTAAAATGAATGGGCCCATATGGTAAGGGTTAGGGTTAGGGTTAGAGCTCAGGACACACTTATGTTTTGGTGAATATTGGGGTTGGGTTAATGGTTGGGTAAGATATATTTTTAATATCACACTGAATGGAACATTCTTGATGGGAAAAATCTTTGGATGGCTTTCCATTCTCCATTATAGCCTATGAGATTCATTAGAATGAATGGGCCCATATGGTAAGGGTTAGGGTTAGGGTTAGAGTTCAGGACACACTTATGTTTGGGTGAATATTGGGGTTGGGTTTAGGGTTGGGTAAGATGTATTTTTAATATCACACTGAATGGTGCACTCTTGATGGGGAAAAATTTTGGATGTTTTTTCCATTCTCCATTATAGCCTATGAGATTCATTAAAATGAATGGGCCCATATGGTAAGGGTTAGGGTTAGGGTTAGAGTTCAGGACACACTTATGTTTGGGTGAATATTGGGGTTGGGTTTAGGGTTGGGTAAGAAGTATTTTTAATATCACACTGAATGGTATACTATTGATGGGAAAATTTTTGGATGTTTTTCCATTCTCCATTATAGCCTATGAGATTCATTAGAATGAATGGGCCCATATGGTAAGTTTTAGGGTTAGGGTTAGAGCTCAGGACACACTTATGTTTGGGTGAATATTGGGGTTGGGTTAATGGTTGGGTAAGATGTATTTTTAATATCACACTGAATGGTACACTCTTGATGGGGAAAATTTTTGGATGTTTTTCCATTCTCCATTATAGCCTATGAGATTCATTAAAATGAATAGGCCCATATGGTAAGGGTTACGGTTAGGGTTAGAGTTCAGGACACACTTATGTTTGGGTGAATATTGGGGTTGGGTTTAGGGTTGGGTAAGATGTATTTTTAATATCACACTGAATGGTACACTCTTGATGGGGAAAAATTTTGGATGTTTTTCCATTCTCCATTATAGCCTATGAGATTCATTAAAATGAATGGGCCCATATGGTAAGTTTTAGGGTTAGGGTTAGAGCTCAGGACACACTTATGTTTGGGTGAATATTGGGGTTGGGTTTAGGGTTGGGTAAGATGTATTTTTAATATCACACTGAATGGTACACTCTTGATGGGGAAAATTTTTGGATGTTTTTCCATTCTCCATTATAGCCTATGAGATTCATTAAAATGAATAGGCCCATATGGTAAGGGTTAGGGTTAGGGTTAGAGTTCAGGACACACTTATGTTTGGGTGAATATTGGGGTTGGGTTTAGGGTTGGGTAAGATGTATTTTTAATATCACACTGAATGGCACACTCTTGATGGGGAAAAATTTTGGATGTTTTTTCATTCTCCATTATAGCCTATGAGATTCATTAAAATGAATGGGCCCATATGGTAAGGGTTAGGGTTAGGGTTAGAGCTCAGGACACACTTATGTTTTGGTGAATATTGGGGTTGGGTTAATGGTTGGGTAAGATGTATTTTTAATATCACACTGAATGGTACACTCTTGATGGGGAAAAATTTTGGATGTTTTTCCATTCTCCATTATAGCCTATGAGATTCATTAGAATGAATGGGCCCATATGGTAAGGGTTAGGGTTAGGGTTAGAGTTCAGGACACACTTATGTTTGGGTGAATATTGGGGTTGGGTTTAGGGTTGGGTAAGATGTATTTTTAATATCACACTGAATGGTACATTCTTAATGGGAAAAATCTTTGGATGGTTTTCCATTCTCCATTATAGCCTATGAGATTCATTAGAATGAATGGGCCCATATGGTAAAGGTTAGGGTTAGAGTTCAGGACACACTTATGTTTGGGTGAATATTGGGGTTGGGTTTAGGGTTGGGTAAGATGTATTTTTAATATCGCACTGAATGGTACATTCTTGATGGGGAAAATCTTTGGATGGTTTTCCATTCTCCATTATAGCCTATGAGATTCATTAGAATGAATGGGCCCATATGGTAAGGGTTATGGTTAGGGTTAGAGTTCAGGACACACTTATGTTTGGGTGAATATTGGGGTTGGGTTTAGGGTTGGGTAAGATGAATTTTTAATATCACACTGAATGGTGCACTCTTGATGGGGAAAAATTTTGGATGTTTTTTCCATTCTCCATTATAGCCTATGAGATTCATTAAAGTGAATGGGCCCATATGGTAAGGGTTAGGGTTAGGGTTAGAGTTCAGGACACACTTATGTTTGGGTGAATATTGGGGTTGGGTTTAGGGTTGGGTAAGAAGTATTTTTAATATCACACTGAATGGTATACTATTGATGGGAAAATTTTTGGATGTTTTTCCATTCTCCATTATAGCCTATGAGATTCTTTAGAATGAATGGGCCCATATGGTAAGTTTTAGGGTTAGGGTTAGAGCTCAGGACACACTTATGTTTGGGTGAATATTGGGGTTGGGTTTAGGGTTGGGTAAGATGTATTTTTAATATCACACTGAATGGTATACTCTTGATGGGGAAAAATTTTGGATGTTTTTTCATTCTCCATTATAGCCTATGAGATTCATTAGAATGAATGGGCCCATATGGTAAGGGTTAGGGTTAGGGTTAGAGTTCAGGACACACTTATGTTTGGGTGAATATTGGGGTTGGGTTTAGGGTTGGGTAAGAAGAATTTTTAATATCACACTGAATGGTATACTCTTGATGGGAAAAATTTTTGGATGGTTTTCCATTCTCCATTATAGCCTATGAGATTCATTAGAATGAATGGGCCCATATGGTAACGGTTAGGGTTAGGGTTAGAGCTCAGGACACACTTATGTTTTGGTGAATATTGGGGTTGGGTTAATGGTTGGGTAAGATGTATTTTTAATATCACACTGAATGGTACACTCTTGATGGGGAAAAATTTTGGATGTTTTTCCGTTCTCCATTATAGCCTATGAGATTCATTAGAATGAATGGGCCCATATGGTAAGGGTTAGGGTTAGGGTTAGAGTTCAGGACACACTTATGTTTGTTTGAATATTGGGGTTGGGTTTAGGGTTGGGTAAGATGTATTTTTAATATCACACTGAATGGTGCACTCTTGATGGGGAAAAATTTTGGATGTTTTTCCATTCTCCATTATAGCCTATGAGATTCATTAGAATGAATGGGCCCATATGGTAAGTTTTAGGGTTAGGGTTAGAGCTCAGGACACACTTATGTTTGGGTGAATATTGGGGTTGGGTTAATGGTTGTGTAAGATGTATTTTTAATATCACACTGAATGGTACACTCTTGATGGGGAAAATTTTTGGATGTTTTTCCATTCTCCATTATAGCCTATGAGATTCATTAAAATGAATAGGCCCATATGGTAAGGGTTAGGGTTAGGGTTAGAGTTCAGGACACACTTATGTTTGGGTGAATATTGGGGTTGGGTTTAGGGTTGGGTAAGATGTATTTTTAATATCACACTGAATGGCACACTCTTGATGGGGAAAAATTTTGGATGTTTTTTCATTCTCCATTATAGCCTATGAGATTCATTAAAATGAATGGGCCCATATGGTAAGGGTTAGGGTTAGGGTTAGAGCTCAGGACACACTTATGTTTGGGTGAATATTGGGGTTGGGTTAATGGTTGGGTAAGATGTATTTTTAATATCGCACTGAATGGTACACTCTTGATGGGGAAAAATTTTGGATGGTTTTCCATTCTCCATTATAGCCTATGAGATTCATTAAAATGAATGGGCCCATATGGTAAGGGTTAGGGTTAGGGTTAGAGTTCAGGACACACTTATGTTTGGGTGAATATTGGGGTTGGGTTTAGGGTTGGGTAAGAAGAATTTTTAATATCACACTGAATAGTATACTCTTGATGGGAAAATTTTTTGGATGGTTTTCCATTCTCCATTATAGCCTATGAGATTCATTAGAATGAATGGGCCCATATGGTAAGGGTTAGGGTTAGGGTTAGAGCTCAGGACACACTTATGTTTGGGTGAATATTGGGGTTGGTTTAATGGTTGGGTTAGATGTATTTTTAATAACACACTGAATGGTACACTCTTGATGGGGAAAAATTTTGGATGTTTTTCCATTCTCCATTATAGCCTATGAGATTCATTAAAATGAATGGGCCCATATGGTAAGGGTTAGGGTTAGGGTTAGAGTTCAGGACACAGTTATGTTTGGGTGAATATTGGGGTTGGGTTTAGGGTTGGGTAAGAAGTATTTTTAATATCACACTGAATGGTATACTCTTGATGGGAAAATTTTTTGGATGGTTTTCCATTCTCCATTATAGCCTATGAGATTCATTAGAATGAATGGGCCCATATGGTAAGGGTTAGGGTTAGGGTTAGAGTTCAGGACACACTTATGTTTGGGTGAATATTGGGGTTGGGTTTAGGGTTGGGTAAGAAGAATTTTTAATATCACACTGAATGGTATACTCTTGATGGGAAAATTTTTTGGATGGTTTCCATTCTCCATTATAGCCTGTGAGATTCATTAGAATGAATGGGCCCATATGGTAAGGGTTAGGGTTAGGGTTAGAGCTCAGGACACACTTATGTTTGGGTGAATATTGGGTTGGGTTTAGGGTTGGGTAAGAAGTATTTTTAATATCACACTGAATGGTATACTCTTGATGGGAAAATTTTTTGGATGGTTTTCCATTCTCCATTATAGCCTATGAGATTCATTAGAATGAATGGGCCCATTTGGTAAGGCTTAGGGTTAGGGTTAGAGCTCAGGACACACTTATGTTTGGGTGAATATTGGGGTTGGGTTAATCGTTGGGCAAGATGTATTTTTAATATCACACTGAATGGTACACTCTTGAAGGGGAAAAAATTTGGATGTTTTTCCATTCTCCATTATAGCCTATGAGATTCAATAAAATGAATGGGCCCATATGGTAAGCGTTAGGGTTAGGGTTAGAGTTCAGGACACACTTATGTTTGGGTGAATATTGGGGTTGGGTTTAGGGTTGGGTAAAAAGTATTTTTAATATCACACTGAATGGTATACTCTTGATGGGAAAATTTTTTGGATGGTTTTCCATTCTCCATTATAGCCTATGAGATTCATTAGAATGAATGGGCCCATATGGTAAGGGTTAGGGTTAGAGCTCAGGACACACTTATGTCTGGGTGAATATTGGGGTTGGGTTTACGGTTGGGTAAGATGTATTTTTTATATCACACTGAATGGTACACTCTTGATGAGGAAAAATTTTGGATGTTTTTCCATTCACCATAATAGCCTATGAGATTCATTAAAATGAATGGGCCCATATGGTAAGGGTTAGGGTTAGGGTTAGAGTTCAGGACACACTTATGTTTGGGTGAATATTGGGGTTGGGTTTAGGGTTGGGTAAGAAGAATTTTTAATATCACACTGAATGGTATACTCTTGATGGGAAAATTTTTTGGATGGTTTTCCATTCTCCATTATAGCCTATGAGATTCATTAGAATGAATGGGCCCATATGGTAAGGGTTAGGGTTAGGGTTAGAGCTCAGGACACACTTATGTCTGGGTGAATATTGGGGTTGGGTTTAGGGTTGGGTAAGAAGTATTTTTAATATCACACTGAATGGTATACTCTTGATGGGAAAATTTTTTGGATGTTTTTCCATTCTCCATTATAGCCTATGAGATTCATTAAAATGAATGGGCCCATATGGTAAGGGTTAGGGTTAGGGTTAGAGTTCAGGACACACTTATGTTTGGGTGAATATTGGGGTTGGGTTTAGGGTTGGGTAAGAAGAATTTTTAATATCACACTGAATGGTATATTCTTGATGGGAAAATTTTTTGGATGGTTTTCCATTCTACATTATAGCCTATGAGATTCATTAGAATGAATGGGCCCATATGGTAAGGGTTAGGGTTAGGGTTAGAGCTCAGGACACACTTATGTTTGGGTGAATATTGGGGTTGGGTTAATGGTTGGGTAAGATGTATTTTTAATATCACACTGAATGGTACACTCTTGATGGGGAAAAATTTTGGATGTTTTTCCATTCTCCATTATAGCCTATGAGATTCATTAAAATGAATGGGCCCATATGGTAAGGGTTAGGGTTAGGGTTAGAGTTCAGGACACACTTATGTTTGGGTGAATATTGGGGTTGGGTTTAGGGTTGGGTACGAAGAATTTTTAATATCACACTGAATGGTATACTCTTGATGGGAAAAATTTTTGGATGGTTTTCCATTCTCCATTATAGCCTATGAGATTCATTAGAATGAATTGGCCCATATGGTAAGGGTTAGGGTTAGGGTTAGAGCTCAGGACACACTTATGTTTGGGTGAATATTGGGTTTGGTTTAATGGTTGGGTAAGATGTATTTTTAATATCACACTGAATGGTACACTCTTGATGGGGAAAAATTTTGGATGTTTTTCCATTCTCCATTATAGCCTATGAGATTCATTAAAATGAATGGGCCCATATGGTAAGGGTTAGGGTTAGGGTTAGAGTTCAGGACACACTTATGTTTGGGTGAATATTGGGGTTGGGTTTAGGGTTGGGTTTAGGGTTGGGTAAGAAGTATTTTTAATATCACACTGAATGGTATACTCTTGATGGAAAAATTTTTTGGATGGTTTTCCATTCTCCATTATAGCCTATGAGATTCATTAGAATGAATGGGCCCATATGGTAAGGGTTAGGGTTAGAGCTCAGGACACACTTATGTCTGGGTGAATATTGGGGTTGGGTTTACGGTTGGGTAAGATGTATTTTTTATATCACACTGAATGGTACACTCTTGATGGGGAAAAATTTTGGATGTTTTTCCATTCTCCATTATAGCCTATAAGATTCATTAAAATGAATGGGCCCATATGGTAAGGGTTAGGGTTAGGGTTAGAGTTCAGGACACACTTATGTTTGGCTGAATATTGGGGTTGGGTTTAGGGTTGGGTAAGAAGAATTTTTAATATCACACTGAATGGTATACTCTTGATGGGAAAAATTTTTTGGATGGTTTTCCATTCTCCATTATACCCTATGAGATTCATTAGAATGAATGGGCCCATATGGTAAGGGTTAGGGTTAGGGTTAGAGCTCAGGACACACTTATGTCTGGGTGAATATTGGGGTTGGGTTTAGGGTTGGGTAAGAAGTATTTTTAATATCACACTGAATGGTATACTCTTGATGGGAAAATTTTTTGGATGTTTTTCCATTCTCCATTATAGCCTATGAGATTCATTAAAATGAATGGACCCATATGGTAAGGGTTAGGGTTAGGGTTAGAGTTCAGGACACACTTATGTTTGGGTGAATATTGGGGTTGGGTTTAGGGTTGGGTAAGAAGAATTTTTAATATCACACTGAATGGTATACTCTTGATGGGAAAATTTTTTGGATGGTTTTCCATTCTCCATTATAGCCTATGAGATTCATTAGAATGAATGGGCCCATATGGTAAGGGTTAGGGTTAGGGTTAGAGCTCAGGACACACTTATGTTTGGGTGAATATTGGGGTTGGGTTAATGGTTGGGTAATATGTATTTTTAATATCACACTGAATGGTACACTCTTGATGGGGAAAAATTTTGGATGTTTTTCCATTCTCCATTATAGCCTATGAGATTCATTAAAATGAATGGGCCCATATGGTAAGGGTTAGGGTTAGGGTTAGAGTTCAGGACACACTTATGTTTGGGTGAATATTGGGGTTGGGTTTTGGGTTGGGTAAGAAGAATTTTTAATATCACACTGAATGGTATACTCTTGATGGGAAAATTTTTTGGATGGTTTTCCATTCTCCATTATAGCCTATGAGATTCATTAGAATGAATGGGCCCATATGGTAAGGGTTAGGGTTAGGGTTAGAGCTCAGGACACACTTATGTTTGGGTGAATATTGGGTTTGGTTTAATGGTTGGGTAAGATGTATTTTTAATATCACACTGAATGGTACACTCTTGATGGGGAAAAATTTTGGATGTTTTTCCATTCTCCATTATAGCCTATGAGATTCATTAAAATGAATGGGCCCATATGGTAAGGGTTAGGGTTAGGGTTAGAGTTCAGGACACACTTATGTTTGGCTGAATATTGGGGTTGGGTTTAGGGTTGGGTAAGAAGTATTTTTAATATCACACTGAATGGTATACTCTTGATGGGAAAATTTTTTGGATGGTTTTCCATTCTCCATTATAGCCTATGAGATTCATTAGAATGAATGGGCCCATATGGTAAGGGTAAGGGTTAGGGTTAGGGTTAGAGTTCAGGACACACTTATGTTTGGGTGAATATTGGGGTTGGGTTTAGGGTTGTGTAAGAAGAATTTTTAATATCACACTGAATGGTATACTCTTGATGGGAAAATTTTTTGGATGGTTTTCCATTCTCCCTTATAGCCTATGAGATTCATTAGAATGAATGGGCCCATATGGTAAGGGTTAGGGTTAGGGTTAGAGCTCAGGACACACTTATGTTTGGGTGAATATTGGGGTTGGGATAATCGTTGGGCAAGATGTATTTTTAATATCACACTGAATGGTACACTCTTGAAGGGGAAAAATTTTGGATGTTTTTCCATTCTCCATTATATCCTATGAGATTCAATAAAATGAATGGGCCCATATGGTAACGGTTAGGGTTAGAGTTCAGGACACACTTATGTTTGGCTGAATATTGGGGTTGGGTTTAGGGTTGGGTAAGAAGTATTTTTAATATCACACTGAATGGTATACTCTTGATGGGAAAATTTTTTGGATGGTTTTCCTTTCTCCATTATAGCCTATGAGATTCATTAGAATGAATGGGCCCATATGGTAAGGGTTAGGGTTAGAACTCAGGACACACTTATGTTTGGGTGAATATTGGGGTTGGGTTTACGGTTGGGTAAGATGTATTTTTTATATCACACTGAATGGTACACTCTTGATGGGGAAAAATTTTGGATGTTTTTCCATTCTCCATTATAGCCTATGAGATTCATTAGAATGAATGGGCCCATATGGTAAGGGTTAGGGTTAGGGTTAGAGTTCAGGACACACTTATGTTTGGGTGAATATTGGGGTTGGGTTTAGGGTTGGGTAAGAAGAATTTTTAATATCACACTGAATGGTACATTCTTGATGGGGAAAATCTTTGGATGGTTTTCCATTCTCCATTATAGCCTATGAGATTCATTAGAATGAATGGGCCCATATGGTAAGGGTTAGGGTTAGGGTTAGAGTTCAGGACACACTTATGTTTGGGTGAATATTGGGGTTGGGTTTAGGGTTGGGTAAGATGTATTTTTAATATCACACTGAATGGTGCACTCTTGATGGGGAAAAATTTTGGATGTTTTTTCCATTCTCCATTATAGCCTATGAGATTCATTAAAATGAATGGGCCCATATGGTAAGGGTTAGGGTTAGGGTTAGAGTTCAGGACACACTTATGTTTGGGTGAATATTGGGGTTGGGTTTAGGGTTGGGTAAGAAGTATTTTTAATATCACACTGAATGGTATACTATTGATGGGAAAATTTTTGGATGTTTTTCCATTCTCCATTATAGCCTATGAGATTCATTAGAATGAATGGGCCCATATGGTAAGTTTTAGGGTTAGGGTTAGAGCTCAGGACACACTTATGTTTGGGTGAATATTGGGGTTGGGTTAATGGTTGGGTAAGATGTATTTTTAATATCACACTGAATGGTACACTCTTGATGGGGAAAATTTTTGGATGTTTTTCCATTCTCCATTATAGCCTATGAGATTCATTAAAATGAATAGGCCCATATGGTAAGGGTTACGGTTAGGGTTAGAGTTCAGGACACACTTATGTTTGGGTGAATATTGGGGTTGGGTTTAGGGTTGGGTAAGATGTATTTTTAATATCACACTGAATGGTACACTCTTGATGGGGAAAAATTTTGGATGTTTTTTCATTCTCCATTATACCCTATGAGATTCATTAAAATGAATGGGCCCATATGGTAAGGGTTAGGGTTAGAGTTCAGGACACACTTATGTTTGGGTGAATATTGGGGTTGGGTTTAGGGTTGGGTAAGATGTATTTTTAATATCACACTGAATGGTACACTCTTGATGGGGAAAAATTTTGGATGTTTTTCCATTCTCCATTATAGCCTATGAGATTCATTAAAATGAATGGGCCCATATGGTAACGGTTAGGGTTAGAGTTCAGGACACACTTATGTTTGGCTGAATATTGGGGTTGGGTTTAGGGTTGGGTAAGAAGTATTTTTAATATCACACTGAATGGTATACTCTTGATGGGAAAATTTTTTGGATGGTTTTCCTTTCTCCATTATAGCCTATGAGATTCATTAGAATGAATGGGCCCATATGGTAAGGGTTAGGGTTAGGGTTAGAGTTCAGGACACACTTATGTTTGGGTGAATATTGGGGTTGGGTTTAGGGTTGGGTAAGAAGAATTTTTAATATCACACTGAATGGTATACTCTTGATGGGAAAATTTTTCGGATTGTTTTCCATTCTCCATTATAGCCTATGAGATTCATTAGAATGAATGGGCCCATATGGTAAGGGTTAGGGTTAGGGTTAGAGCTCAGGACACACTTATGTTTGGGTGAATATTGGGGTTGGGTTTAGGGTTGGGTAAGATGTATTTTTAATATCACACTGAATGGTACATTCTTGATGGGAAAAATCTTTGGATGGTTTTCCATTCTCCATTATAGTCTATGAGATTCATTAAAATGAATGGGCCCATATGGTAAGGGTTAGGGTTAGGGTTAGAGTTCAGGACACACTTATGTTTGGGTGAATATTGGGGTTGGGTTTAGGGTTGGGTAAGAAGTATTTTTAATATCACACTGAATGGTATACTCTTGATGGGAAATTTTTTTGGATGGTTTTCCATTCTCCATTATAGCCTAAGAGATTCATTAGAATGAATGGGCCCATATGGTAAGGGTTAGGGTTAGGGTTAGAGCTCAGGACACACTTATGTTTGGGTGAATATTGGGGTTGGTTTAATGGTTGGGTAAGATGTATTTTTAATATCACACTGAATGGTACACTCTTGATGGGGAAAAATTTTGGATGTTTTTCCATTCTCCATTATAGCCTATGAGATTCATTAAAATGAATGGGCCCATATGGTAAGGGTTAGGGTTAGGGTTAGAGTTCAGGACACACTTATGTTTGGGTGAATATTGGGGTTGGGTTTAGGGTTGGGTAAGAAGTATTTTTAATATCACACTGAATGGTATACTCTTGATGGGAAAAATTTTTGGATGGTTTTCCATTCTCCATTATAGCCTATGAGATTCATTAGAATGAATGGGCCCATTTGGTAAGGGTTAGGGTTAGGGTTAGAGTTCAGGACACACTTATGTTTGGGTGAATATTGGCGTTGGGTTTAGGGTTGGGTAAGAAGAATTTTTAATATCACACTGAATGGTATACTCTTGATGGGAAAATTTTTTGGATGGTTTTCCATTCTCCATTATAGCCTATGAGATTCATTAGAATGAATGGGCCCATATGGTAAGGGTTAGGGTTAGGGTTAGAGCTCAGGACACACTTATGTTTGGGTGAATATTGGGGTTGGGATAATCGTTGGGCAAGATGTATTTTTAATATCACACTGAATGGTACACTCTTGAAGGGGAAAAATTTTGGATGTTTTTCCATTCTCCATTATAGCCTATGAGATTCAATAAAATGAATGGGCCCATATGGTAAGGGTTAGGGTTAGGGTTAGAGCTCAGGACACACTTATGTTTGGGTGAATATTGGGGTTGGGATAATCGTTGGGCAAGATGTATTTTTAATATCACACTGAATGGTACACTCCTGAAGGGGAAAAATTTTGGATGTTTTTCCATTCTCCATTATAGCCTATGAGATTCAATAAAATGAATGGGCCCATATGGTAAGGGTTAGGGTTAGGGTTAGAGTTCAGGACACACTTATGTTTGGGTGAATATTGGGGTTGGGTTTAGGGTTGGGTAAGAAGAATTTTTAATATCACACTGAATGGTATACTCTTGATGGGAAAATTTTTTGGATGGTTTTCCATTCTCCATTATAGCCTATGAGATTCATTAGAATGAATGGGCCCATATGGTAAGGGTTAGGGTTAGGGTTAGAGCTCAGGACACACTTATGTTTGGGTGAATATTGGGGTTGGGTTAATGGTTGGGTAATATGTATTTTTAATATCACACTGAATGGTACACTCTTGATGGGGAAAAATTTTGGATGTTTTTCCATTCTCCATTATAGCCTATGAGATTCATTAAAATGAATGGGCCCATATGGTAAGGGTTAGGGTTAGGGTTAGAGTTCAGGACACACTTATGTTTGGGTGAATATTGGGGTTGGGTTTTGGGTTGGGTAAGAAGAATTTTTAATATCACACTGAATGGTATACTCTTGATGGGAAAATTTTTTGGATGGTTTTCCATTCTCCATTATAGCCTATGAGATTCATTAGAATGAATGGGCCCATATGGTAAGGGTTAGGGTTAGGGTTAGAGCTCAGGACACACTTATGTTTGGGTGAATATTGGGTTTGGTTTAATGGTTGGGTAAGATGTATTTTTAATATCACACTGAATGGTACACTCTTGATGGGGAAAAATTTTGGATGTTTTTCCATTCTCCATTATAGCCTATGAGATTCATTAAAATGAATGGGCCCATATGGTAAGGGTTAGGGTTAGGGTTAGAGTTCAGGACACACTTATGTTTGGCTGAATATTGGGGTTGGGTTTAGGGTTGGGTAAGAAGTATTTTTAATATCACACTGAATGGTATACTCTTGATGGGAAAATTTTTTGGATGGTTTTCCATTCTCCATTATAGCCTATGAGATTCATTAGAATGAATGGGCCCATATGGTAAGGGTAAGGGTTAGGGTTAGGGTTAGAGTTCAGGACACACTTATGTTTGGGTGAATATTGGGGTTGGGTTTAGGGTTGTGTAAGAAGAATTTTTAATATCACACTGAATGGTATACTCTTGATGGGAAAATTTTTTGGATGGTTTTCCATTCTCCCTTATAGCCTATGAGATTCATTAGAATGAATGGGCCCATATGGTAAGGGTTAGGGTTAGGGTTAGAGCTCAGGACACACTTATGTTTGGGTGAATATTGGGGTTGGGATAATCGTTGGGCAAGATGTATTTTTAATATCACACTGAATGGTACACTCTTGAAGGGGAAAAATTTTGGATGTTTTTCCATTCTCCATTATATCCTATGAGATTCAATAAAATGAATGGGCCCATATGGTAACGGTTAGGGTTAGAGTTCAGGACACACTTATGTTTGGCTGAATATTGGGGTTGGGTTTAGGGTTGGGTAAGAAGTATTTTTAATATCACACTGAATGGTATACTCTTGATGGGAAAATTTTTTGGATGGTTTTCCTTTCTCCATTATAGCCTATGAGATTCATTAGAATGAATGGGCCCATATGGTAAGGGTTAGGGTTAGAACTCAGGACACACTTATGTTTGGGTGAATATTGGGGTTGGGTTTACGGTTGGGTAAGATGTATTTTTTATATCACACTGAATGGTACACTCTTGATGGGGAAAAATTTTGGATGTTTTTCCATTCTCCATTATAGCCTATGAGATTCATTAGAATGAATGGGCCCATATGGTAAGGGTTAGGGTTAGGGTTAGAGTTCAGGACACACTTATGTTTGGGTGAATATTGGGGTTGGGTTTAGGGTTGGGTAAGAAGAATTTTTAATATCACACTGAATGGTACATTCTTGATGGGGAAAATCTTTGGATGGTTTTCCATTCTCCATTATAGCCTATGAGATTCATTAGAATGAATGGGCCCATATGGTAAGGGTTAGGGTTAGGGTTAGAGTTCAGGACACACTTATGTTTGGGTGAATATTGGGGTTGGGTTTAGGGTTGGGTAAGATGTATTTTTAATATCACACTGAATGGTGCACTCTTGATGGGGAAAAATTTTGGATGTTTTTTCCATTCTCCATTATAGCCTATGAGATTCATTAAAATGAATGGGCCCATATGGTAAGGGTTAGGGTTAGGGTTAGAGTTCAGGACACACTTATGTTTGGGTGAATATTGGGGTTGGGTTTAGGGTTGGGTAAGAAGTATTTTTAATATCACACTGAATGGTATACTATTGATGGGAAAATTTTTGGATGTTTTTCCATTCTCCATTATAGCCTATGAGATTCATTAGAATGAATGGGCCCATATGGTAAGTTTTAGGGTTAGGGTTAGAGCTCAGGACACACTTATGTTTGGGTGAATATTGGGGTTGGGTTAATGGTTGGGTAAGATGTATTTTTAATATCACACTGAATGGTACACTCTTGATGGGGAAAATTTTTGGATGTTTTTCCATTCTCCATTATAGCCTATGAGATTCATTAAAATGAATAGGCCCATATGGTAAGGGTTACGGTTAGGGTTAGAGTTCAGGACACACTTATGTTTGGGTGAATATTGGGGTTGGGTTTAGGGTTGGGTAAGATGTATTTTTAATATCACACTGAATGGTACACTCTTGATGGGGAAAAATTTTGGATGTTTTTTCATTCTCCATTATACCCTATGAGATTCATTAAAATGAATGGGCCCATATGGTAAGGGTTAGGGTTAGAGTTCAGGACACACTTATGTTTGGGTGAATATTGGGGTTGGGTTTAGGGTTGGGTAAGATGTATTTTTAATATCACACTGAATGGTACACTCTTGATGGGGAAAAATTTTGGATGTTTTTCCATTCTCCATTATAGCCTATGAGATTCATTAAAATGAATGGGCCCATATGGTAACGGTTAGGGTTAGAGTTCAGGACACACTTATGTTTGGCTGAATATTGGGGTTGGGTTTAGGGTTGGGTAAGAAGTATTTTTAATATCACACTGAATGGTATACTCTTGATGGGAAAATTTTTTGGATGGTTTTCCTTTCTCCATTATAGCCTATGAGATTCATTAGAATGAATGGGCCCATATGGTAAGGGTTAGGGTTAGGGTTAGAGTTCAGGACACACTTATGTTTGGGTGAATATTGGGGTTGGGTTTAGGGTTGGGTAAGAAGAATTTTTAATATCACACTGAATGGTATACTCTTGATGGGAAAATTTTTCGGATTGTTTTCCATTCTCCATTATAGCCTATGAGATTCATTAGAATGAATGGGCCCATATGGTAAGGGTTAGGGTTAGGGTTAGAGCTCAGGACACACTTATGTTTGGGTGAATATTGGGGTTGGGTTTAGGGTTGGGTAAGATGTATTTTTAATATCACACTGAATGGTACATTCTTGATGGGAAAAATCTTTGGATGGTTTTCCATTCTCCATTATAGTCTATGAGATTCATTAAAATGAATGGGCCCATATGGTAAGGGTTAGGGTTAGGGTTAGAGTTCAGGACACACTTATGTTTGGGTGAATATTGGGGTTGGGTTTAGGGTTGGGTAAGAAGTATTTTTAATATCACACTGAATGGTATACTCTTGATGGGAAATTTTTTTGGATGGTTTTCCATTCTCCATTATAGCCTAAGAGATTCATTAGAATGAATGGGCCCATATGGTAAGGGTTAGGGTTAGGGTTAGAGCTCAGGACACACTTATGTTTGGGTGAATATTGGGGTTGGTTTAATGGTTGGGTAAGATGTATTTTTAATATCACACTGAATGGTACACTCTTGATGGGGAAAAATTTTGGATGTTTTTCCATTCTCCATTATAGCCTATGAGATTCATTAAAATGAATGGGCCCATATGGTAAGGGTTAGGGTTAGGGTTAGAGTTCAGGACACACTTATGTTTGGGTGAATATTGGGGTTGGGTTTAGGGTTGGGTAAGAAGTATTTTTAATATCACACTGAATGGTATACTCTTGATGGGAAAAATTTTTGGATGGTTTTCCATTCTCCATTATAGCCTATGAGATTCATTAGAATGAATGGGCCCATTTGGTAAGGGTTAGGGTTAGGGTTAGAGTTCAGGACACACTTATGTTTGGGTGAATATTGGCGTTGGGTTTAGGGTTGGGTAAGAAGAATTTTTAATATCACACTGAATGGTATACTCTTGATGGGAAAATTTTTTGGATGGTTTTCCATTCTCCATTATAGCCTATGAGATTCATTAGAATGAATGGGCCCATATGGTAAGGGTTAGGGTTAGGGTTAGAGCTCAGGACACACTTATGTTTGGGTGAATATTGGGGTTGGGATAATCGTTGGGCAAGATGTATTTTTAATATCACACTGAATGGTACACTCTTGAAGGGGAAAAATTTTGGATGTTTTTCCATTCTCCATTATAGCCTATGAGATTCAATAAAATGAATGGGCCCATATGGTAAGGGTTAGGGTTAGGGTTAGAGCTCAGGACACACTTATGTTTGGGTGAATATTGGGGTTGGGATAATCGTTGGGCAAGATGTATTTTTAATATCACACTGAATTTTAATATCACACTGAATGGTACACTCTTGATAGGGAAAAATTTTGGATGTTTTTCCATTCTCCATTATAGCCTATGAGATTCATTAAAATGAATGGGCCCATATGGTAAGGGTTAGGGTTAGGGTTAGAGTTCAGGACACACTTATGTTTGGGTGAATATTGGGGTTGGGTTTAGGGTTGGGTAAGAAGAATTTTTAATATCACACTGAATGGTATACTCTTGATGGGAAAATTTTTTGGATGGTTTTCCATTCTCCATTATAGCCTATGAGATTCATTAGAATGAATGGGCCCATTTGGTAAGGGTTAGGGTTAGGGTTAGAGCTCAGGACACACTTATGTCTGGGTGAATATTGGGGTTGGGTTTACGGTTGGGTAAGATGTATTTTTTATATCACACTGAATGGTACACACTTGATGGGGAAAAATTTTGGATGTTTTTCCATTCTCCATTATAGCCTATGAGATTCATTAAAATGAATGGGCCCATATGGTAAGGGTTAGGGTTAGGGTTAGAGTTCAGGACACACTTATGTTTGGGTGAATATTGGGGATGGGTTTAGGGTTGGGTAAGAAGTATTTTTAATATCACACTGAATGGTATACTCTTGATGGGAAAATATTTTGGATGGTTTTCCATTCTCCATTATAGCCTATGAGATTCATTAGAATGAATGGGCCCATTTGGTAAGGGTTAGGGTTAGGGTTAGAGCTCAGGACACACTTATGTCTGGGTGAATATTGGGGTTGGGTTTACGGTTGGGTAAGATGTATTTTTTATATCACACTGAATGGTACACACTTGATGGGGAAAAATTTTGGATGTTTTTCCATTCCCCATTATAGCCTATGAGATTCATTAAAATGAAAAGGCCCATATGGTAAGGGTTAGGGTTAGGGTTAGAGTTCAGGACACACTTATGTTTGGGTGAATATTGGGGTTGGGTTTAGGGTTGGGTAAGATGTATTTTTAATATCACACTGAATGGTACATTCTTGATGGGAAAAATATTTGGATGGTTTTCCATTCTCCATTATAGCCTATGAGATTCATTAAAATGAATGGGCCCATATGGTAAGGGTTAGGGTTAGGGTTAGAGTTCACGACACACTTATGTTTGGGTGAATATTGGGGTTGGGTTTAGGGTTGGGTAAGAAGTATTTTTAATATCACACTGAATGGTATACTCTTGATGGGAAAATTTTTTGGATGGTTTTCCATTCTCCATTATAGCCTATGAGATTCATTAGAATGAATGGGCCCATATGGTAAGGGTTAGCGTTAGGGTTAGAGCTCAGGACACACTTATGTTTGGGTGAATATTGGGGTTGGTTTAATGGTTGGGTAAGATGTATTTTTAATATCACACTGAATGGTACACTCTTGATGGGGAAAAATTTTGGATGTTTTTCCATTCTCCATTATAGCCGATGAGATTCATTAAAATGAATGGGCCCATATGGTAAGGGTTAGGGTTAGGGTTAGAGTTCAGCACACACTTATGTTTGGGTGAATATTGGGGTTGGGTTTAGGGTTGGGTAAGAAGTATTTTTAATTTCACACTGAATGGTATACTCTTGATGGGAAAATTTTTTGGATGGTTTTCCATTCTCCATTATAGCCTATGAGATTCATTAGAATGAATGGGCCCATTTGGTAAGGGTTAGGGTTAGGGTTAGAGTTCAGGACACACTTATGTTTGGGTGAATATTGGGGTTGGGTTTAGGGTTGGGTAAGATGTATTTTTAATATCACACTGAATGGTACATTCTTGATGGGAAAAATCTTTGGATGGTTTTCCATTCTCCATTATAGCCTATGAGATTCATTAAAATGAATGGGCCCATATGGTAAGGGTTAGGGTTAGGGTTAGAGTTCAGGACACACTTATGTTTGGGTGAATATTGGGGTTGGGTTTAGGGTTGGGTAAGAAGTATTTTTAATATCACACTGAATGGTATACTCTTGATGGGAAAATTTTTTGGATGGTTTTCCATTCTCCATTATAGCCTATGAGATTCATTAGAATGAATGGGCCCATATGGTAAGGGTTAGGGTTAGGGTTAGAGCTCAGGACACACTTATGTTTGGGTGAATATTGGGGTTGGTTTAATGGTTGGGTAAGATGTATTTTTAATATCACACTGAATGGTACACTCTTGATGGGGGAAAATTTTGGATGTTTTTCCATTCTCCATTATAGCCGATGAGATTCATTAAAATGCATGGGCCCATATGGTAAGGGTTAGGGTTAGGGTTAGAGTTCAGGACACACTTATGTTTGGGTGAATATTGGGGTTGGGTTTAGGGTTGGGTAAGAAGTATTTTTAATATCACACTGAATGGTATACTCTTGATGGGAAAATTTTTTGGATGGTTTTCCATTCTCCATTATAGCCTATGAGATTCATTAGAATGAATGGGCCCATTTGGTAAGGGTTAGGGTTAGGGTTAGACTTCAGGACACACTTATGTTTGGGTGAATATTGGGGTTGGGTTTAGGGTTGGGTAAGATGTATTTTTAATATCACACTGAATGGTACATTCTTGATGGGAAAAATCTTTGGATGGTTTTCCATTCTCCATTATAGCCTATGAGATTCATTAAAATGAATGGGCCCATATGGTAAGGGTTAGGGTTAGGGTTAGAGTTCAGGACACACTTATGTTTGGGTGAATATTGGGGTTGGGTTTAGGGTTGGGTAAGAAGTATTTTTAATATCACACTGAATGGTATACTCTTGATGGGAAAATTTTTTGGATGGTTTTCCATTCTCCATTATAGCCTATGAGATTCATTAGAATGAATGGGTCCATATGTTAAGGGTTAGGGTTAGGGTTAGGGTTAGAGCTCAGGACACACTTATGTTTGGGTGAATATTGGGGTTGGGTTTAGGGTTGGGTAAGATGTATTTTTAATATCACACTGAATGGTACATTCTTGATGGGAAAAATCTTTGGATGGTTTTCCATTCTCCATTATAGCCTATGAGATTCATTAAAATGAATGGGCCCATATGGTAAGGGTTAGGGTTAGGGTTAGAGTTCAGGACACACTTATGTTTGGGTGAATATTGGGGTTGGGTTTAGGGTTGGGTAAGAAGAATTTTTAATATCACACTGAATGGTATACTCTTGATGGGAAAATTTTTTGGATGGTTTTCCATTCTCCATTATAGCCTATGAGATTCATTAGAATGAATGGGCCCATATGGTAAGGGTTAGGGTTAGGGTTAGAGCTCAGGACACACTTATGTTTGGGTGAATATTGGGGTTGGGTTAATGGTTGGGCAAGATGTATTTTTAATATCACACTGAATGGTACACTCTTGATAGGGAAAAATTTTGGATGTTTTTCCATTCTCCATTATAGCCTATGAGATTCATTAAAATGAATGGGCCCATATGGTAAGGGTTAGGGTTAGGGTTAGACTTCAGGACACACTTATGTTTGGGTGAATATTGGGGTTGGGTTTAGGGTTGGGTAAGATGTATTTTTAATATCACACTGAATGGTACATTCTTGATGGGAAAAATTTTGGATGGTTTTCCATTCTCCATTATAGCCTATGAGATTCATTAAAATGAATGGGCCCATATGGTAAGGGTTAGGGTTAGGGTTAGAGTTCAGGACACACTTATGTTTGGGTGAATATTGGGGTTGGGTTTAGGGTTGGGTAAGAAGTATTTTTAATATCACACTGAATGGTATACTCTTGATGGGAAAATTTTTTGGATGGTTTTCCATTCTCCATTATAGCCTATGAGATTCATTAGAATGAATGGGTCCATATGTTAAGGGTTAGGGTTAGGGTTAGGGTTAGAGCTCAGGACACACTTATGTTTGGGTGAATATTGGGGTTGGGTTTAGGGTTGGGTAAGATGTATTTTTAATATCACACTGAATGGTACATTCTTGATGGGAAAAATCTTTGGATGGTTTTCCATTCTCCATTATAGCCTATGAGATTCATTAAAATGAATGGGCCCATATGGTAAGGGTTAGGGTTAGGGTTAGAGTTCAGGACACACTTATGTTTGGGTGAATATTGGGGTTGGGTTTAGGGTTGGGAAAGAAGAATTTTTAATATCACACTGAATGGTATACTCTTGATGGGAAAAATTTTTGGATGGTTTTCCATTCTCCATTATAGCCTATGAGATTCATTAGAATGAATGGGCCCATATGGTAAGGGTTAGGGTTAGGGTTAGAGCTCAGGACACACTTATGTTTGGGTGAATATTGGGGTTGGGTTAATGGTTGGGCAAGATGTATTTTTAATATCACACTGAATGGTACACTCTTGATAGGGAAAAATTTTGGATGTTTTTCCATTCTCCCTTATAGCCTATGAGATTCATTAAAATGAATGGGCCCATATGGTAAGGGTTAGGGTTAGGGTTAGAGTTCAGGACACACTTATGTTTGGGTGAATATTGGGGTTGGGTTTAGGGTTGGGTAAGAAGAATTTTTAATATCACACTGAATGGTATACTCTTGATGGGAAAAATCTTTGGATGGTTTTCCATTCTCCATTATAGCCTATGAGATTCATTAAAATGAATGGGCCCATATGGTAAGGGTTAGGGTTAGGGTTAGGGTTAGAGTTCAGGACACACTTATGTTTGGGTGAATATTGGGGTTGGGTTTAGGGTTGGGTAAGAAGAATTTTTAATATCACACTGAATGGTATACTCTTGATGGGAAAATTTTTTGGATGGTTTTCCATTCTCCATTATAGCCTATGAGATTCATTAAAATGAATGGGCCCATATGGTAAGGGTTAGGGTTAGGGTTAGAGCTCAGGACACACTTATGTTTGGGTGAATATTGGGGTTGGGTTAATGGTTGGGCAAGATGTATTTTTAATATCACACTGAATGGTACACTCTTGATAGGGAAAAATTTTGGATGTTTTTCCATTCTCCATTATAGCCTATGAGATTCATTAAAATGAATGGGCCCATATGGTAAGGGTTAGGGTTAGGGTTAGACTTCAGGACACACTTATGTTTGGGTGAATATTGGGGTTGGGTTTAGGGTTGGGTAAGATGTATTTTTAATATCACACTGAATGGTACATTCTTGATGGGAAAAATTTTGGATGGTTTTCCATTCTCCATTATAGCCTATGAGATTCATTAAAATGAATGGGCCCATATGGTAAGGGTTAGGGTTAGGGTTAGAGTTCAGGACACACTTATGTTTGGGTGAATATTGGGGTTGGGTTTAGGGTTGGGTAAGAAGTATTTTTAATATCACACTGAATGGTATACTCTTGATGGGAAAATTTTTTGGATGGTTTTCCATTCTCCATTATAGCCTATGAGATTCATTAGAATGAATGGGTCCATATGTTAAGGGTTAGGGTTAGGGTTAGGGTTAGAGCTCAGGACACACTTATGTTTGGGTGAATATTGGGGTTGGGTTTAGGGTTGGGTAAGATGTATTTTTAATATCACACTGAATGGTACATTCTTGATGGGGAAAATCTTTGGATGGTTTTCCATTCTCCATTATAGCCTATGAGATTCATTAAAATGAATGGGCCCATATGGTAAGGGTTAGGGTTAGGGTTAGAGTTCAGGACACACTTATGTTTGGGTGAATATTGGGGTTGGGTTTAGGGTTGGGTAAGAAGAATTTTTAATATCACACTGAATGGTATACTCTTGATGGGAAAAATTTTTGGATGGTTTTCCATTCTCCATTATAGCCTATGAGATTCATTAGAATGAATGGGCCCATATGGTAAGGGTTAGGGTTAGGGTTAGAGCTCAGGACACACTTATGTTTGGGTGAATATTGGGGTTGGGTTAATGGTTGGGCAAGATGTATTTTTAATATCACACTGAATGGTACACTCTTGATAGGGAAAAATTTTGGATGTTTTTCCATTCTCCATTATAGCCTATGAGATTCATTAAAATGAATGGGCCCATATGGTAAGGGTTAGGGTTAGGGTTAGAGTTCAGGACACACTTATGTTTGGGTGAATATTGGGGTTGGGTTTAGGGTTGGGTAAGAAGAATTTTTAATATCACACTGAATGGTATACTCTTGATGGGAAAAATCTTTGGATGGTTTTCCATTCTCCATTATAGCCTATGAGATTCATTAAAATGAATGGGCCCATATGGTAAGGGTTAGGGTTAGGGTTAGGGTTAGAGTTCAGGACACACTTATGTTTGGGTGAATATTGGGGTTGGGTTTAGGGTTGGGTAAGAAGAATTTTTAATATCACACTGAATGGTATACTCTTGATGGGAAAATTTTTTGGATGGTTTTCCATTCTCCATTATAGCCTATGAGATTCATTAGAATGAATGGGCCCATATGGTAAGGGTTAGGGTTAGGGTTAGAGCTCAGGACACACTTATGTTTGGGTGAATATTGGGGTTGGGTTAATGGTTGGGCAAGATGTATTTTTAATATCACACTGAATGGTACACTCTTGATAGGGAAAAATTTTGGATGTTTTTCCATTCTCCATTATAGCCTATGAGATTCATTAAAATGAATGGGCCCATATGGTAAGGGTTAGGGTTAGGGTTAGAGTTCAGGACACACTTATGTTTGGGTGAATATTGGGGTTGGGTTTAGGGTTGGGTAAGAAGAATTTTTAATATCACACTGAATGGTATACTCTTGATGGGAAAATTTTTTGGATGGTTTTCCATTCTCCATTATAGCCTATGAGATTCATTAGAATGAATGGGCCCATTTGGTAAGGGTTAGGGTTAGGGTTAGAGTTCAGGACACACTTATGTTTGGGTGAATATTGGGGTTGGGTTTAGGGTTGGGTAAGAAGAATTTTTAATATCACACTGAATGGTATACTCTTGATGGGAAAATTTTTTGGATGGTTTTCCATTCTCCATTATAGCCTATGAGATTCATTAGAATGAATGGGCCCATACGGTAAGGGTTAGGGTTAGGGTTAGAGCTCAGGACACACTTATGTTTGGGTGAATATTGGGGTTGGGATAATCGTTGGGCAAGATGTATTTTTAATATCACACTGAATGGTACACTCTTGAAGGGTAAAAATTTTGGATGTTTTTCCATTCTCCATTATAGCCTATGAGATTCAATAAAATGAATGGGCCCATATGGTAAGGGTTAGGGTTAGGGTTAGAGCTCAGGACACACTTATGTTTGGGTGAATATTGGGGTTGGGATAATCGTTGGGCAAGATGTATTTTTAATATCACACTGAATGGTACACTCTTGAAGGGGAAAAATTTTGGATGTTTTTCCATTCTCCATTATAGCCTATGAGATTCAATAAAATGAATGGGCCCATATGGTAAGGGTTAGGGTTAGGGTTAGAGTTCAGGACACACTTATGTTTGGGTGAATATTGGGGTTGGGTTTAGGGTTGGGTAAGAAGTATTTTTAATTTCACACTGAATGGTATACTCTTGATGGGAAAATTTTTTGGATGGTTTTCCATTCTCCATTATAGCCTATGAGATTCATTAGAATGAATGGGCCCATATGGTAAGGGTTAGGGTTAGAGCTCAGGACACACTTATGTTTGGGTGAATATTGGGGTTGGGTTAATGGTTGGGTAAGATGTATTTTTAATATCACACTGAATGGTACACTCTTGATGGGGAAAAATTTTGGATGTTTTTCCATTCTCCATTATATTCTATGAGATTCATTAAAATAAATGGCCCATATGGTAAGGGTTAGGGTACACTCTTGATAGGGAAAAATTTTGGATGTTTTTCCATTCTCCATTATAGCCTATGAGATTCATTAAAATGAATGGGCCCATATGGTAAGGGTTAGGGTTAGGGTTAGAGTTCAGGACACACTTATGTTTGGGTGAATATTGGGGTTGGGTTTAGGGTTGGGTAAGAAGAATTTTTAATATCACACTGAATGGTGTACTCTTGAGGGGAAAAATTTTGGATGTTTTTTCCATTCTCTATTATAGCGTATGAGATTCATTAAAATGAATGGGCCCATATGGTAAGGGTTAGGGTTAGGGTTAGAGTTCAGGACACATTTATGTTTGGGTGAATATTGGGGTTGGGCTTAGGGTTGGGTAAGAAGTATTTTTAATATCACACTGAATGGTATACTCTTGATGGGAAAATTTTTTGGATGGTTTTCCTTTCTCCATTATAGCCTATGGGATTCATTAGAATGAATGGGCCCATATGGTAAGGGTTAGGGTTAGGGTTAGAGTTCAGGACACACTTATGTTTGGGTGAAAATTGGGGTTGGGTTTAGGGTTGGGTAAGAAGAATTTTTAATATCACACTGAATGGTATACTCTTGATGGGAAAATTTTTTGGATGGTTTTCCATTCTCCATTATAGCCTATGAGATTCATTAGAATGAATGGGCCCATTTGGTAAGGGTTAGGGTTAGGGTTAGACTTCAGGACACACTTATGTCTGGGTGAATATTGGGGTTGGGTTTAGGGTTGGGTAAGATGTATTTTTAATATCACACTGAATGGTACATTCTTGATGGGAAAAATCTTTGGATGGTTTTCCATTCTCCATTATAGCCTATGAGATTCATTAAAATGAATGGGCCCATATGGTAAGGGTTAGGGTTAGGGTTAGAGTTCAGGACACACTTATGTTTGGGTGAATATTGGGGTTGGGTTTAGGGTTGGGTAAGAAGTATTTTTATTATCACACTGAATGGTATACTCTTGATGGGAAAATTTTTTGGATGGTTTTCCATTCTCCATTATAGCCTATGAGATTCATTAGAATGAATGGGCCCATATGGTAAGGGTTAGGGTTAGGGTTAGAGCTCAGGACACACTTATGTTTGGGTGAATATTGGGGTTGGTTTAATGGTTGGGTAAGATGTATTTTTAATATCACACTGAATGGTACACTCTTGATGGGGAAAAATTTTGGATGTTTTTCCATTCTCCATTATAGCCTATGAGATTCATTAAAATGAATGGGCCCATATGGTAAGGGTTAGGGTTAGGGTTAGAGTTCAGGACACACTTATGTTTGGGTGAATATTGGGGTTGGGTTTAGGGTTGGGTAAGAAGTATTTTTAATATCACACTGAATGGTATACTCTTGATGGGAAAATTTTTTGGATGGTTTTCCATTCTCCATTATAGCCTATGAGATTCATTAGAATGAATGGGCCCATTTGGTAAGGGTTAGGGTTAGGGTTAGAGTTCAGGACACACTTATGTTTGGGTGAATATTGGGGTTGGGTTTAGGGTTGGGTAAGATGTATTTTTAATATCACACTGAATGGTACATTCTTGATGGGAAAAATCTTTGGATGGTTTTCCATTCTCCATTATAGCCTATGAGATTCAATAAAATGAATGGGCCCATATGGTAAGGGTTAGGGTTAGGTTTAGAGTTCAGGACACACTTATGTTTGGGTCAATATTGGGGTTGGGTTTAGGGTTGGGTAAGAAGTATTTTTAATATCACACTGAATGGTACACTCTTGATGGGGAAAAATTTTGGATGTTTTTCCATTCTCCATTATAGCCTATGAGATTCATTAAAATGAATGGGCCCATATGGTAAGGGTTAGGGTTAGGGTTAGAGTTCAGGACACACTTATGTTTGGGTGAATATTGGGGTTGGGTTTAGGGTTGGGTAAGAAGTATTTTTAATATCACACTGAATGGTATACTCTTGATGGGAAAAATTTTTGGATGGTTTTCCATTCTCCATTATAGCCTATGAGATTCATTAGAATGAATGGGCCCATTTGGTAAGGGTTAGGGTTAGGGTTAGAGTTCAGGACACACTTATGTTTGGGTGAATATTGGGGTTGGGTTTAGGGTTGGGTAAGAAGAATTTTTAATATCACACTGAATGGTATACTCTTGATGGGAAAAATTTTTGGATGGTTTTTCGTTCTCCATTATAGCCTATGAGATTCATTAGAATGAATGGGCCCATATGGTAAGGGTTAGGGTTAGGGTTAGAGCTCAGGACACACTTATGTTTGGGTGAATATTGGGGTTGGGTTAATGGTTGGGCAAGATGTATTTTTAATATCACACTGAATGGTACACTCTTGAAGGGGAAAAATTTTGGATGTTTTTCCATTCTCCATTATAGCCTATGAGATTCAATAAAATGAATGGGCCCATATGGTAAGGGTTAGGGTTAGGGTTAGAGTTCAGGACACACTTATGTTTGGGTGAATATTGGGGTTGGGTTTAGGGTTGGGTAAGAAGTATTTTTAATATCACACTGAATGGTATACTCTTGATGGGAAAAATCTTTGGATGGTTTTCCATTCTCCATTATAGCCTATGAGATTCATTAGAATGATTGGGCCCATATGGTAAGGGTTAGGGTTAGGGTTAGAGTTCAGGACACACTTATGTTTGGGTGAATAATGGGGTTGGGTTTAGGGTTGGGTAAGATGTATTTTTAAAATCACACTGAATGGTACATTCTTGATGGGGAAAATTTTTGGATGTCTTTCCATTCTCCATTATAGCCTATGAGATTCAATAAAATGAATGGGCCCATATGGTAAGGGTTAGGGTTAGGGTTAGAGTTCAGGACACACTTATGTTTGGGTGAATATTGGGGTTGGGTTTAGGGTTGGGTAAGATGTATTTTTAATATCACACTGAATGGTACACTCTTGATGGGGAAAATTTTTGGATGTTTTTCCATTCTCCATTATAGCCTATGAGATTCATTAAAATGAATGGCCCATATGGTAAGGGTTAGGGTTAGAGTTCAGGACACACTTATGTTTGGGTGAATATTGGGGTTGGGTTTAGGGTTGGGTAAGAAGAATTTTTAATATCACACTGAATGGTATACTCTTGATGGGAAAATTTTTTGGATGGTTTTCCATTCTCCATTATAGCCTATGAGATTCATTAGAACGAATGGGCCCATATGGTAAGGGTTAGGGTTAGGGTTACAGCTCAGGACACACTTACGTTTGGGTGAATATTGGGGTTGGGTTTAGGGTTGGGTAAGATGTATTTTTAATATCACACTGAATGGTATACTCTTGATGGGAAAAATCTGTGGATGGTTTTCCATTCTCCATTATAGCCTATGAGATTCATTAGAATGATTTGGCCCATATGGTAAGGGTTAGGGTTAGCGTTAGAGCTCAGGACAGACTTATGTTTGGGTGAATATTGGCGTTGGGTTAATGGTTGGGTAAGATGTATTTTTTTATTATCACACTGAATGGTACACTCTTGATGGGGAAAATTTTTGGATGTTTTTCCATTCTCCATTATAGCCTATGAGATTCATTAAAATGAATGGGCCCATATGGTAAGGGTTAGGGTTAGAGTTCAGGACACACTTATGTTTGGGTGAATATTGGGGTTGGGTTTAGGGTTGGGTAAGATGTATTTTTAATATCAAACTGAATGGTACACTCTTGATGGGGAAAATTTTTGGATGTTTTTCCATTCTCCATTATAGCCTATGAGATTCATTAAAATGAATGGGCCCATATGGTAAGGGTTAGGGTTAGAGTTCAGGACACACTTATGTTTGGGTGAATATTGGGGTTGGGTTTAGGGTTGGGTAAGAAGAATTTTTAATATCACACTGAATGGTATACTCTTGATGGGAAAAATTTTTGGATGGTTTTTCGTTCTCCATTATAGCCTATGAGATTCATTAGAATGAATGGGCCCATATGGTAAGGGTTAGGGTTAGGGTTAGAGCTCAGGACACACTTATGTTTGGGTGAATATTGGGGTTGGGTTAATGGTTGGGCAAGATGTATTTTTAATATCACACTGAATGGTACACTCTTGAAGGGGAAAAATTTTGGATGTTTTTCCATTCTCCATTATAGCCTATGAGATTCAATAAAATGAATGGGCCCATATGGTAAGGGTTAGGGTTAGGGTTAGAGTTCAGGACACACTTATGTTTGGGTGAATATTGGGGTTGGGTTTAGGGTTGGGTAAGAAGTATTTTTAATATCACACTGAATGGTATACTCTTGATGGGAAAAATCTTTGGATGGTTTTCCATTCTCCATTATAGCCTATGAGATTCATTAGAATGATTGGGCCCATATGGTAAGGGTTAGGGTTAGGGTTAGAGTTCAGGACACACTTATGTTTGGGTGAATAATGGGGTTGGGTTTAGGGTTGGGTAAGATGTATTTTTAATATCACACTGAATGGTATACTCTTGATGGGAAAATTTTTGGATGTTTTTCCATTCTCCATTATAGCCTATGAGATTCATTAAAATGAATGGGCCCATATGGTAAGGGTTAGGGTTAGAGTTCAGGACACACTTATGTTTGGGTGAATATTGGGGTTGGGTTTAGGGTTGGGTAAGATGTATTTTTAATATCAAACTGAATGGTACACTCTTGATGGGGAAAATTTTTGGATGTTTTTCCATTCTCCATTATAGCCTATGAGATTCATTAAAATGAATGGCCCATATGGTAAGGGTTAGGGTTAGAGTTCAGGACACACTTATGTTTGGGTGAATATTGGGGTTGGGTTTAGGGTTGGGTAAGAAGAATTTTTAATATCACACTGAATGGTATACTCTTGATGGGAAAATTTTTGGATGTTTTTCCATTCTCCATTATAGCCTATGAGATTCATTAAAATGAATGGGCCCATATGGTAAGGGTTAGGGTTAGAGTTCAGGACACACTTATGTTTGGGTGAATATTGGGGTTGGGTTTAGGGTTGGGTAAGATGTATTTTTAATATCAAACTGAATGGTACACTCTTGATGGGGAAAATTTTTGGATGTTTTTCCATTCTCCATTATAGCCTATGAGATTCATTAAAATGAATGGGCCCATATGGTAAGGGTTAGGGTTAGAGTTCAGGACACACTTATGTTTGGGTGAATATTGGGGTTGGGTTTAGGGTTGGGTAAGAAGAATTTTTAATATCACACTGAATGGTATACTCTTGATGGGAAAAATTTTTGGATGGTTTTTCGTTCTCCATTATAGCCTATGAGATTCATTAGAATGAATGGGCCCATATGGTAAGGGTTAGGGTTAGGGTTAGAGCTCAGGACACACTTATGTTTGGGTGAATATTGGGGTTGGGTTAATGGTTGGGCAAGATGTATTTTTAATATCACACTGAATGGTACACTCTTGAAGGGGAAAAATTTTGGATGTTTTTCCATTCTCCATTATAGCCTATGAGATTCAATAAAATGAATGGGCCCATATGGTAAGGGTTAGGGTTAGGGTTAGAGTTCAGGACACACTTATGTTTGGGTGAATATTGGGGTTGGGTTTAGGGTTGGGTAAGAAGTATTTTTAATATCACACTGAATGGTATACTCTTGATGGGAAAAATCTTTGGATGGTTTTCCATTCTCCATTATAGCCTATGAGATTCATTAGAATGATTGGGCCCATATGGTAAGGGTTAGGGTTAGGGTTAGAGTTCAGGACACACTTATGTTTGGGTGAATAATGGGGTTGGGTTTAGGGTTGGGTAAGATGTATTTTTAAAATCACACTGAATGGTACATTCTTGATGGGGAAAATTTTTGGATGTTTTTCCATTCTCCATTATAGCCTATGAGATTCAATAAAATGAATGGGCCCATATGGTAAGGGTTAGGGTTAGGGTTAGAGTTCAGGACACACTTATGTTTGGGTGAATATTGGGGTTGGGTTTAGGGTTGGGTAAGATGTATTTTTAATATCACACTGAATGGTACACTCTTGATGGGGAAAATTTTTGGATGTTTTTCCATTCTCCATTATAGCCTATGAGATTCATTAAAATGAATGGCCCATATGGTAAGGGTTAGGGTTAGAGTTCAGGACACACTTATGTTTGGGTGAATATTGGGGTTGGGTTTAGGGTTGGGTAAGAAGAATTTTTAATATCACACTGAATGGTATACTCTTGATGGGAAAATTTTTTGGATGGTTTTCCATTCTCCATTATAGCCTATGAGATTCATTAGAACGAATGGGCCCATATGGTAAGGGTTAGGGTTAGGGTTACAGCTCAGGACACACTTACGTTTGGGTGAATATTGGGGTTGGGTTTAGGGTTGGGTAAGATGTATTTTTAATATCACACTGAATGGTATACTCTTGATGGGAAAAATCTGTGGATGGTTTTCCATTCTCCATTATAGCCTATGAGATTCATTAGAATGATTTGGCCCATATGGTAAGGGTTAGGGTTAGCGTTAGAGCTCAGGACAGACTTATGTTTGGGTGAATATTGGCGTTGGGTTAATGGTTGGGTAAGATGTATTTTTTTATTATCACACTGAATGGTACACTCTTGATGGGGAAAATTTTTGGATGTTTTTCCATTCTCCATTATAGCCTATGAGATTCATTAAAATGAATGGGCCCATATGGTAAGGGTTAGGGTTAGAGTTCAGGACACACTTATGTTTGGGTGAATATTGGGGTTGGGTTTAGGGTTGGGTAAGATGTATTTTTAATATCAAACTGAATGGTACATTCTTAATGGGAAAAATCTTTGGATGGTTTTTCATTCTCCATTATAGCCTATGAGATTCATTAGAATAAATGGGCCCATATGGTAAAGGTTAGGGTTAGGGTTAGAGTTCAGGACACACTTATGTTTGGCTGAATATTGGGGTTGGGTTTAGGGTTGGGTAAGATGTATTTTTAATATCACACTGAATGGTACATTCTTGATGGGGAAAATTTTTGGATGTTTTTCAATTCTCCATTATAGCCTATGAGATTCATTAGAATGAATGGGCCCATTTGGTAAGGGTTAGGGTTAGGGTTAGAGTTCAGGACACACTTATGTTTGGGTGAATATTGGGGTTGGGTTTAGGGTTGGGTAAGATGTATTTTTAATATCACACTGAATGGTATACTCTTGATGGGAAAAATTTTTGGATGGTTTTCCATTCTCCATTATAGCCTATGAGATTCATTAGAATGAATGGGCCCATTTGGTAAGGGTTAGGGTTAGGGTTAGAGTTCAGGACACACTTATGTTTGGGTGAATATTGGGGTTGGGTTTAGGGTTGGGTAAGAAGAATTTTTAATATCACACTGAATGGTATACTCTTGATGGGAAAAATTTTTGGATGGTTTTCCATTCTCCATTATAGCCTATGAGATTCATTAGAATGAATGGGTCCATATGGTAAGGGTTAGGGTTAGGGTTAGAGCTCAGGACACACTTATGTTTGGGTGAATATTGGGGTTGGGTTAATGGTTGGGCAAGATGTATTTTTAATATCACACTGAATGGTACACTCTTGAAGGGGAAAAATTTTGGATGTTTTTCCATTCTCCATTATAGCCTATGAGATTCAATAAAATGAATGGGCCCATATGGTAAGGGTTAGGGTTAGGGTTAGAGTTCAGGACACACTTATGTTTGGGTGAATATTGGGGTTGGGTTTAGGGTTGGGTAAGAAGTATTTTTAATATCACACTGAATGGTATACTCTTGATGGGAAAAATCTTTGGATGGTTTTCCATTCTCCATTATAGCCTATGAGATTCATTAGAATGATTGGGCCCATATGGTAAGGGTTAGGGTTAGGGTTAGAGTTCAGGACACACTTATGTTTGGGTGAATAATGGGGTTGGGTTTAGGGTTGGGTAAGATGTATTTTTAAAATCACACTGAATGGTACATTCTTGATGGGGAAAATTTTTGGATGTTTTTCCATTCTCCATTATAGCCTATGAGATTCAATAAAATGAAAGGGCCCATATGGTAAGGGTTAGGGTTAGGGTTAGAGTTCAGGACACACTTATGTTTGGGTGAATATTGGGGTTGGGTTTAGGGTTGGGTAAGATGTATTTTTAATATCACACTGAATGGTACACTCTTGATGGGGAAAATTTTTGGATGTTTTTCCATTCTCCATTATAGCCTATGAGATTCATTAAAATGAATGGCCCATATGGTAAGGGTTAGGGTTAGAGTTCAGGACACACTTATGTTTGGGTGAATATTGGGGTTGGGTTTAGGGTTAAGTAGGATGTATTTTTAATATCACACTGAATGTTACACTCTTGATGGGGAAAAATTTTGGATGTTTTTCCATTCTCCATTATAGCCTATGAGATTCATTAAAATGAATGGGCCCATATGGTAAGGGTTAGGGTTAGGGTTAGAGTTCAGGACACACTTATGTTTGGGTGAATATTGGGGTTGGGTTTAGGGTTGGGTAAGAAGAATTTTTAATATCACACTGAATGGTATACTCTTGATGGGAAAATTTTTTGGATGGTTTTCCATTCTCCATTATAGCCTATGAGATTCATTAGAACGAATGGGCCCATATGGTAAGGGTTAGGGTTAGGGTTACAGCTCAGGACACACTTATGTTTGGGTGAATATTGGGGTTGGGTTTAGGGTTGGGTAAGATGTATTTTTAATATCACACTGAATGGTATACTCTTGATGGGAAAAATCTGTGGATGGTTTTCCATTCTCCATTATAGCCTATGAGATTCATTAGAATGATTTGGCCCATATGGTAAGGGTTAGGGTTAGCGTTAGAGCTCAGGACAGACTTATGTTTGGGTGAATATTGGCGTTGGGTTAATGGTTGGGTAAGATGTATTTTTTTATTATCACACTGAATGGTACACTCTTGATGGGGAAAATTTTTGGATGTTTTTCCATTCTCCATTATAGCCTATGAGATTCATTAAAATGAATGGGCCCATATGGTAAGGGTTAGGGTTAGAGTTCAGGACACACTTATGTTTGGGTGAATATTGGGTTTGGGTTTAGGGTTGGGTAAGATGTATTTTTAATATCAAACTGAATGGTACATTCTTAATGGGAAAAATCTTTGGATGGTTTTTCATTCTCCATTATAGCCTATGAGATTCATTAGAATAAATGGGCCCATATGGTAAAGGTTAGGGTTAGGGTTAGAGTTCAGGACACACTTATGTTTGGCTGAATATTGGGGTTGGGTTTAGGGTTGGGTAAGATGTATTTTTAATATCACACTGAATGGTACATTCTTGATGGGGAAAATTTTTGGATGTTTTTCAATTCTCCATTATAGCCTATGAGATTCATTAGAATGAATGGGCCCATATGGTAACGGTTAGGGTTAGGGTTAGAGTTCAGGACACACTTATGTTTGTTTGAATATTGGGGTTGGGTTTAGGGTTGGGTAAGATGTATTTTTAATATCACACTGAATGGTGCACTCTTGATGGGGAAAAATTTTGGATGTTTTTCCATTCTCCATTATAGCCTATGAAATTCAATAAAATGAATGGGCCCATATGGTAAGGGTTAGGCTTAGGGTTAGAGTTCAGGACACACTTATGTTTGGGTGAATATTGGGGTTGGGTTTAGGGTTGGGTAAGAAGTATTTTTAATATCACACTGAATGGTACACTCTTGATGCGGAAAATTTTTGGATGTTTTTCCATTCTCCATTATAGCCTATGAGAGTCATTAAAATGAATGGGCCCATATGGTAAGGGTTAGGGTTAGGGTTAGAGTTCAGGACACACTTATGTTTGGGTGAATATTGGGGTTGGGTTTAGGGTTCGGTAAGATGTATTTTTAATATCACACTGAATGGTACACTCTTGATGCGGAAAATTTTTGGATGTTTTTCCATTCTCCATTATAGCCTATGAGATTCATTAAAATGAATGGGCCCATATGGTAAGGGTTAGGGTTAGAGTTCAGGACACACTTATGTTTGGGTGAATATTGGGGTTGGGTTTAGGGTTCGGTAAGATGTATTTTTAATATCACACTGAATGGTACACTCTTGATGGGGAAAAATGTTGGATGTTTTTCCATTCTCCATTATAGCCTATGAGATTCATTAAAATGAATGGGCCCAAATGGTAAGGGTTAGGGTTAGGGTTAGAGTTCAGGACACACTTATGTTTGGGTGAATATTGGGGTTGGGTTTAGGGTTGGGTAAGAAGTATTTTTATTATCACACTGAATGGTATACTATTAATGGGAAAATTTTTTGGATGGTTTTCCATTCTCCATTATAGCCTATGAGATTCTTTAAAATGAATGGGCCCATATGGTAAGGGTTAGGGTTAGGGTTAGAGCTCAGGACACACTTATGTTTGGGTGAATATTGGGTTTGGGTTAATGGTTGGGTAAGATGTATTTTTAATATCACACTGAATGGTACACTCCTGATGGGGAAAAATTTTGGATGTTTTTCCATTCTCCATTATAGCCTATGAGATTCTTTAAAATGAATGGGCCCATATGGTAAGGGTTAGGGTTAGGGTTAGAGTTCAGGACACACTTATGTTTGGGTGAATATTGGGGTTGGGTTTAGGGTTGGGTAAGATGTATTTTTAATATCACACTGAATGGTGCACTCTTGATGGGGAAAAATTTTGGATGTTTTTTCCATTCTCCATCATAGGGTATGAGATTCATTAGAATGAATGGGCCCATATGGTAAGGGTTAGGGTTAGGGTTAGAGCTCAGGACACACTTATGTTTGGGTGAATATTGGGGTTGGGTTTAGGGTTGGGTAAGATATATTTTTAATATCACACTGAATGGAACATTCTTGATGGGAAAAATCTTTGGATGGTTTTCCATTCTCCATTATAGCCTATGAGATTCATTAGAATGAATGGGCCCATATGGTAAAGGTTAGGGTTAGGGTTAGAGTTCAGGACACACTTATGTTTGGGTGAATATTGGGGTTGGGTTAATGGTTGGGTAAGATGTATTTTTAATATCACACTGAATGGTACACTCTTGATGGGGAAAAATTTTGGATGTTTTTCCATTCTCCATTATAGCCTATGAAATTCAATAAAATGAATGGGCCCATATGGTAAGGGTTAGTGTTAGGGTTAGAGTTCAGGACACACTTATGTTTGGGTGAATATTGGGGTTGGGTTTAGGGATGGGTAAGAAGTATTTTTAATATCACACTGAATGGTACACTCTTGATGCGGAAAATTTTTGGATGTTTTTCCATTCTCCATTATAGCCTATGAGAGTCATTAAAATGAATGGGCCCATATGGTAAGGGTTAGGGTTAGGGTTAGAGTTCAGGACACACTTATGTTTGGGTGAATATTGGGGTTGGGTTTAGGGTTCGGTAAGATGTATTTTTAATATCACACTGAATGGTACACTCTTGATGCGGAAAATTTTTGGATGTTTTTCCATTCTCCATTATAGCCTATGAGATTCATTAAAATGAATGGGCCCATATGGTAAGGGTTAGGGTTAGAGTTCAGGACACACTTATGTTTGGGTGAATATTGGGGTTGGGTTTAGGGTTCGGTAAGATGTATTTTTAATATCACACTGAATGGTACACTCTTGATGGGGAAAAATGTTGGATGTTTTTCCATTCTCCATTATAGCCTATGAGATTCATTAAAATGAATGGGCCCAAATGGTAAGGGTTAGGGTTAGGGTTAGAGTTCAGGACACACTTATGTTTGGGTGAATATTGGGGTTGGGTTTAGGGTTGGGTAAGAAGTATTTTTATTATCACACTGAATGTTATACTATTGATGGGAAAAATTTTTGGATGGTTTTCCATTCTCCATTATAGCCTATGAGATTCTTTAAAATGAATGGGCCCATATGGTAAGGGTTAGGGTTAGGGTTAGAGCTCAGGACACACTTATGTTTGGGTGAATATTGGGGTTGGGTTAATGGTTGGGTAAGATGTATTTTTAATATCACACTGAATGGTACACTCTTGATGGGGAAAAATTTTGGATGTTTTTCCATTCTCCACTATAGCCTATGAGATTCATTAAAATGAATGGGCCCATATGGTAAGGGTTAGGGTTAGAGTTCAGGACACACTTATGTTTGGCTGAATATTGGAGTTGGGTTTAGGGTTGGGTAAGATGTATTTTTAATATCACACTGAATGGTACATTCTTGATGGGAAAATTTTTTGGATGGTTTTCCTTTCTCCATTATAGCCTATGAGATTCATTAGAATGAATGGGCCCATATGGTAAGGGTTAGGGTTAGGGTTAGAGCTCAGGACACACTTATGTTTGGGTGAATATTGAGGTTGGGTTAATGGTTGGGTAAGATGTATTTTAAATATCACACTGAATGGTACACTCTTGATGGGGAAAAAATTTGGATGTTTTTCCATTCTCCATTATAGCCTATGAGATTCTTTAAAATGAATGGGCCCATATGGTAAGGGTTAGGGTTAGGGTTAGAGTTCAGGACACACTTATGTTTGGGTGAATATTGGGGTTGGGTTTAGGGTTGGGTAAGAAGAATTTATAATATCACACTGAATGGTATACTATTGATGGGAAAATTTTTTGGATCGTTTTCCATTCTCCATTATAGCCTATGAGATTCATTAGAATGAATGGGCCCATATGGTAAGGGTTAGGGTTAGGGTTAGAGCTCAGGACACACTTATGTTTGGGTGAATATTGGGGTTGGGTTAATGTTGGGCAAGATGTATTTTTAATATCACACTGAATGGTACATTCTTGATGGGGAAAAATTTTGGATGTTTTTCCATTCTCCATTATAGCCTATGAGATTCATTAAAATGAATGGGCCCATATGGTAAGGGTTAGGGTTAGGGTTAGAGTTCAGGACACACTTATGTTTGGGTGAATATTGGGGTTGGGTTTAGGGTTGGGTAAGAAGTATTTTTAATATCACACTGAATGGTATACTCTTGATGCGAAATTTTTTTGGATGGTTTTCAATTCTCCATTATAGCCTATGAGATTCATTAGAATGAATGGGCCCATATGGTAAGGGTTAGGGTTAGGGTTAGAGCTCAGGACACACTTATGTTTGGGTGAATATTGGGGTTGGGTTTAGGTTTGGGTAAGATGTATTTTTAATATCACACTGAATGGTATACTCTTGAAGGGAAAAATCTTTGGATGGTTTTCCATTCTCCATTATAGCCTATGAGATTCATTAGAATGAATGGGTCCATATGGTAAGGGTTAGGGTTAGAGTTCAGGACACACTTATGTTTGGGTGAATATTGGGGTTGGGTTAATGGTTGGGTAAGATGTATTTTTAATATCACACTGAATGGTACACTCTTGATGGGGAAAAATTTTGGATGTTTTTCCATTCTCCATTATAGCCTATGAAATTCAATAAAATGAATGGGCCCATATGGTAAGGGTTAGTGTTAGGGTTAGAGTTCAGGACACACTTATGTTTGGGTGAATATTGGGGTTGGGTTTAGGGATGGGTAAGAAGTATTTTTAATATCACACTGAATGGTACACTCTTGATGCGGAAAATTTTTGGATGTTTTTCCATTCTCCATTATAGCCTATGAGAGTCATTAAAATGAATGGGCCCATATGGTAAGGGTTAGGGTTAGGGTTAGAGTTCAGGACACACTTATGTTTGGGTGAATATTGGGGTTGGGTTTAGGGTTCGGTAAGATGTATTTTTAATATCACACTGAATGGTACACTCTTGATGCGGAAAATTTTTGGATGTTTTTCCATTCTCCATTATAGCCTATGAGATTCATTAAAATGAATGGGCCCATATGGTAAGGGTTAGGGTTAGAGTTCAGGACACACTTATGTTTGGGTGAATATTGGGGTTGGGTTTAGGGTTCGGTAAGATGTATTTTTAATATCACACTGAATGGTACACTCTTGATGGGGAAAAATGTTGGATGTTTTTCCATTCTCCATTATAGCCTATGAGATTCATTAAAATGAATGGGCCCAAATGGTAAGGGTTAGGGTTAGGGTTAGAGTTCAGGACACACTTATGTTTGGGTGAATATTGGGGTTGGGTTTAGGGTTGGGTAAGAAGTATTTTTATTATCACACTGAATGTTATACTATTGATGGGAAAAATTTTTGGATGGTTTTCCATTCTCCATTATAGCCTATGAGATTCTTTAAAATGAATGGGCCCATATGGTAAGGGTTAGGGTTAGGGTTAGAGCTCAGGACACACTTATGTTTGGGTGAATATTGGGGTTGGGTTAATGGTTGGGTAAGATGTATTTTTAATATCACACTGAATGGTACACTCTTGATGGGGAAAAATTTTGGATGTTTTTCCATTCTCCACTATAGCCTATGAGATTCATTAAAATGAATGGGCCCATATGGTAAGGGTTAGGGTTAGAGTTCAGGACACACTTATGTTTGGCTGAATATTGGAGTTGGGTTTAGGGTTGGGTAAGATGTATTTTTAATATCACACTGAATGGTACATTCTTGATGGGAAAATTTTTTGGATGGTTTTCCTTTCTCCATTATAGCCTATGAGATTCATTAGAATGAATGGGCCCATATGGTAAGGGTTAGGGTTAGGGTTAGAGCTCAGGACACACTTATGTTTGGGTGAATATTGAGGTTGGGTTAATGGTTGGGTAAGATGTATTTTAAATATCACACTGAATGGTACACTCTTGATGGGGAAAAAATTTGGATGTTTTTCCATTCTCCATTATAGCCTATGAGATTCTTTAAAATGAATGGGCCCATATGGTAAGGGTTAGGGTTAGGGTTAGAGTTCAGGACACACTTATGTTTGGGTGAATATTGGGGTTGGGTTTAGGGTTGGGTAAGAAGAATTTATAATATCACACTGAATGGTATACTATTGATGGGAAAATTTTTTGGATCGTTTTCCATTCTCCATTATAGCCTATGAGATTCATTAGAATGAATGGGCCCATATGGTAAGGGTTAGGGTTAGGGTTAGAGCTCAGGACACACTTATGTTTGGGTGAATATTGGGGTTGGGTTAATGTTGGGCAAGATGTATTTTTAATATCACACTGAATGGTACATTCTTGATGGGGAAAAATTTTGGATGTTTTTCCATTCTCCATTATAGCCTATGAGATTCATTAAAATGAATGGGCCCATATGGTAAGGGTTAGGGTTAGGGTTAGAGTTCAGGACACACTTATGTTTGGGTGAATATTGGGGTTGGGTTTAGGGTTGGGTAAGAAGTATTTTTAATATCACACTGAATGGTATACTCTTGATGCGAAATTTTTTTGGATGGTTTTCAATTCTCCATTATAGCCTATGAGATTCATTAGAATGAATGGGCCCATATGGTAAGGGTTAGGGTTAGGGTTAGAGCTCAGGACACACTTATGTTTGGGTGAATATTGGGGTTGGGTTTAGGGTTGGGTAAGATGTATTTTTAATATCACACTGAATGGTATACTCTTGAAGGGAAAAATCTTTGGATGGTTTTCCATTCTCCATTATAGCCTATGAGATTCATTAGAATGAATGGGTCCATATGGTAAGGGTTAGGGTTAGAGTTCAGGACACACTTATGTTTGGGTGAATATTGGGGTTGGGTTTAGGGTTGGGTAAGATGTATTTTTAAAATCACACTGAATGGTACACTCTTGATGGGGAAAATTTTTGGATGTTTTTCCATTCTCCATTATAGCCTATGAGATTCATTAAAATGAATGGGCCCCTATGGTAAGGGTTAGGGTTAGAGTTCAGGACACACTTATGTTTGGGTGAATATTGGGGTTGGGTTCAGGGTTGGGTAAGATGTATTTTTAATATCACACTGAATGGTACACTCGTGATGGGGAAGAATTTTGGATGTTTTTCCATTCTCCATTATAGCCTATGAGATTCATTAAAATGAATGGGCCCATATGGTAAGGGTTAGGGTTAGGGTTAGAGTTCAGGACACACTTATGTTTGGGCGAATATTGGGGTTGGGTTTAGGGTTGGGTAAGAAGTATTTTTAATATCACACTGAATGGTATACTCTTGATGGGAAAATTTTTTGGATGGTTTTCCATTCTCCATTATAGCCTATGAGATTCATTAGAATGAATGGGTCCATATGGTAAGGGTTAGGGTTAGAGCTCAGGACACACTTATGTCTGGGTGAATATTGGTGTTGGGTTTACGGTTGGGTAAGATGTATTTTTAATTTCACACTGAATGGTACACTCTTGATGGGGAAAAATTTTGGATGTTTTTCCATTCTCCATAATAGCCTATGAGATTCATTAAAAGGAAGAGGCCCAAGTGGTAAGGGTTAGGGTTAGGGTTAGAGTTCAGGACACACTTATGTTTGGGTGAATATTGGGGTTGGGTTTAGGGTTGGGTAAGAAGTATTTTTAATATCACACTGAATGGTATACTATTGATGGGAAAATTTTTTGGATGGTTTTCCATTCTCCATTATAGCCTATGAGATTCATTAGAATGAATGGGTCCATATGGTAAGGGTTAGGGTTAGAGCTCAGGACACACTTATGTTTGGGTGAATATTGGGGTAGGGTTTAGGGTTGGGTAAGATGTATTTTTAATATCACACTGAATGGTACACTCTTGATGGGGAAAAATTTTGGATGTTTTTCCATTCTCCATTATAGCCTATGAGATTCATTAAAATGAATGGGCCCATATGGTAAGGGTTAGGGTTAGGGTTAGAGTTCAGGACACACTTATGTTTGGGTGAATATTGGGGTTGGGTTTAGGGATGGGTAAGAAGTATTTTTAATATCACACTGAATGGTATACTCTTGATGGGAAAATTTTTTGGATGGTTTTCCATTCTCCATTATAGCCTAGGAGATTCATTAGAATGTATGGGCCCATATGGTAAGGGTTAGGGTTAGGGTTAGAGTTCAGGACACACTTATGTTTGGGTGAATATTGGGGTTGGGTTTAGGGTTGGGTAAGAAGAATTTATAATATCACACTGAATGGTATACTCTTGATGGGAAAATTTTTTGGATGGTTTTCCATTCTCCATTATAGCCTATGAGATTCATTAGAATGAATGGGCCCATATGGTAAGGGTTAGGGTTAGGGTTAGAGCTCAGGACACACTTATGTTTGGGTGAATATTGGGGTTGGGTTAATGGTTGGGCAAGATGTATTTTTAATATCACACTGAATGGTACATTCTTGATGGGGAAAAATTTTGGATGTTTTTCCATTCTCCATTATAGCCTATGAGATTCATTAAAATGAATGGGCCCATATGGTAAGGGTTAGGGTTAGAGCTTAGGACACACTTATGTTTGGGTGAATATTGGGGTTGGGTTTAGGGTGGGGTAAGAAGTATTTTTAATATCACACTGAATGGTATACTCTTGATGGGAAAATTTTTTGGATGGTTTTCCATTCTCCATTATAGCCTATGAGATTCATTAGAATGAATGCGTCCATATGGTAAGGGTTAGGGTTAGAGCTTAGGACACACTTATGTTTGGGTGAATATTGGGGTTGGGATTAGGGTTGGGTAAGATGTATTTTTAATATCACACTGAATGGTACATTCTTGATGGATAAAATCTTTGGATGGTTTTCCATTCTCCATTATAGCCTATGAGATTCATTAGAATGAATGGGCCCTTATGGTAAGGGTTAGGGTTAGGGTTAGAGTTCAGGACACACTTATGTTTGGGTGAATATTGGGGTTGGGTTTAGGGTTGGGTAAGAAGAATTTTTAATATCACACTGAATAGTATACTCTTGATGGGAAAATTTTTTGGATGGTTTTCCATTCTCCATTATAGCCTATGAGATTCATTAGAATGAATGGGTCCATATGGTAAGGGTTAGGGTTAGGGTTAGAGCTCAGGACACACTTATGTTTGGGTGAATATTGGGGTTGGGTTTAGGGTTGGGTAAGAAGTATTTTTAATATCACACTGAATGGTATACTCTTGATGGGAAAATTTTTTGGATGGTTTTCCATTCTCCATTATAGCCTATGAGATTCATTAGAATGAATGGGCCCATATGGTAAGGGTTAGGGTTAGGGTTAGAGTTCAGGACACACTTATGTTTGGGTGAATATTGGGGTTGGGTTTAGGGTTGGGTAAGAAGTATTTTTAATATCACACTGAATGGTACATTCTTGATGGGGAAAATTTTTGGATGTTTTTCAATTCTCCATTATAGCCTATGAGATTCATTAAAATGAATGGGCCCATATGGTAAGGGTTAGGGTTAGGGTTAGAGTTCAGGACACACTTATGTTTGGGTGAATATTGGGGTTGGGTTTAGGGTTGGGTAAGATGTATTTTTAATATCACACTGAATGGTGCACTCTTGATGGGGAAAAATTTTGGATGTTTTTTCCATTCTCTATTATAGCGTATGAGATTCATTAGAATGAACTGGCCCATATGGTAAGGGTTAGGGTTAGGGTTAGAGTTCAGGACACACTTATGTTTGGGTGAATATTGGGGTTGGGTTCAGGGTTGGGTAAGAAGTATTTTTAATATCACACTGAATGGTACACTCTTGATGGGGAAAAATTTTGGATGTTTTTCCATTCTCCATAATAGCCTATGAGATTCATTAAAAGGAATAGGCCCAAATGGTAAGGGTTAGGGTTAGCGTTAGAGTTCAGGACACACTTATGTTTGGGTGAATATTGGGGTTGGGTTTAGGGTTGGGTAAGAAGTATTTTTAATATCACACTGAATGGTATACTCTTGATGGGAAAATTTTTTGGATGGTTTTCCATTCTCCATTATAGCCTATGAGATTCATTAGAATGAATGCGTCCATATGGTAAGGGTTAGGGTTAGAGCTTAGGACACACTTATGTTTGGGTGAATATTGGGGTTGGGATTAGGGTTGGGTAAGATGTATTTTTAATATCACACTGAATGGTACATTCTTGATGGATAAAATCTTTGGATGGTTTTCCATTCTCCATTATAGCCTATGAGATTCATTAGAATGAATGGGCCCATATGGTAAGGGTTAGGGTTAAGGTTAGAGTTCAGGACACACTTATGTTTGGGTGAATATTGGGGTTGGGTTAATGGTTGGGTAAGATGTATTTTTAATATCGCACTGAATGGTACACTCTTGATGGGGAAAAATTTTGGATGGTTTTCCATTCTCCATTATAGCCTATGAGATTCATTAAAATGAATGGGCCCATATGGTAAGGGTTAGGGTTAGGGTTAGAGTTCAGGACACACTTATGTTTGGGTGAATATTGGGGTTGGGTTTAGGGTTGGGTAAGAAGAATTTTTAATATCACACTGAATAGTATACTCTTGATGGGAAAATTTTTTGGATGGTTTTCCATTCTCCATTATAGCCTATGAGATTCATTAGAATGAATGGGTCCATATGGTAAGGGTTAGGGTTAGGGTTAGAGCTCAGGACACACTTATGTTTGGGTGAATATTGGGGTTGGGTTTAGGGTTGGTTAAGAAGTATTTTTAATATCACACTGAATGGTATACTCTTGATGGGAAAATTTTTTGGATGGTTTTCCATTCTCCATTATAGCCTATGAGATTCATTAGAATGAATGGGCCCATATGGTAAGGGTTAGGGTTAGGGTTAGAGTTCAGGACACACTTATGTTTGGGTGAATATTGGGGTTGGGTTTAGGGTTGGGTAAGATGTATTTTTAATATCACACTGAATGGTACACTCTTGATGGGGAAAAATTTTGGATGTTTTTCCATTCTCCATTATAGCCTATGAGATTCATTAAAAGGAATAGGCCCAAATGGTAAGGGTTAGGGTTAGGGTTAGAGTTCAGGACACACTTATGTTTGGGTGAATATTGGGGTTGGGTTTAGGGTTGGGTAAGATGTATTTTTAATATCACACTGAATGGTACATTCTTGATGGGGAAAATTTTTGGATGTTTTTCAATTCTCCATTATAGCCTATGAGATTCATTAAAATGAATGGGCCCAAATGGTAAGGGTTAGGGTTAGCGTTAGAGTTCAGGACACACTTATGTTTGGGTGAATATTGGGGTTGGGTTTAGGGTTGGGTAAGAAGTATTTTTAATATCACACTGAATGGTATACTCTTGATGGGAAAATTTTTTGGATGGTTTTCCATTCTCCATTATAGCCTATGAGATTCATTAGAATGAATGCGTCCATATGGTAAGGGTTAGGGTTAGAGCTTAGGACACACTTATGTTTGGGTGAATATTGGGGTTGGGATTAGGGTTGGGTAAGATGTATTTTTAATATCACACTGAATGGTACATTCTTGATGGATAAAATCTTTGGATGTTTTTCCATTCTCCATTATAGCCTATGAGATTCATTAGAATGAATGGGCCCATATGGTAAGGGTTAGGGTTAGGGTTAGAGTTCAGGACACACTTATGTTTGGGTGAATATTGGGGTTGGGTTAATGGTTGGGTAAGATGTATTTTTAATATCGCACTGAATGGTACACTCTTGATGGGGAAAAATTTTGGATGGTTTTCCATTCTCCATTATAGCCTATGAGATTCATTAAAATGAATGGGCCCATATGGTAAGGGTTAGGGTTAGGGTTAGAGTTCAGGACACACTTATGTTTGGGTGAATATTGGGGTTGGGTTTAGGGTTGGGTAAGAAGAATTTTTAATATCACACTGAATAGTATACTCTTGATGGGAAAATTTTTTGGATGGTTTTCCATTCTCCATTATAGCCTATGAGATTCATTAGAATGAATGGGTCCATATGGTAAGGGTTAGGGTTAGGGTTAGAGCTCAGGACACACTTATGTTTGGGTGAATATTGGGGTTGGGTTTAGGGTTGGGTAAGAAGTATTTTTAATATCACACTGAATGGTATACTCTTGATGGGAAAATTTTTTGGATGGTTTTCCATTCTCCATTATAGCCTATGAGATTCATTAGAATGAATGGGCCCATATGGTAAGGGTTAGGGTTAGGGTTAGAGTTCAGGACACACTTATGTTTGGGTGAATATTGGGGTTGGGTTTAGGGTTGGGTAAGATGTATTTTTAATATCACACTGAATGGTACACTCTTGATGGGGAAAATTTTTGGATGTTTTTCCATTCTCCATTATAGCCTATGAGATTCATTAAAAGGAATAGTCCCAAATGGTAAGGGTTAGGGTTAGGGTTAGAGTTCAGGACACACTTATGTTTGGGTGAATATTGGGGTTGGGTTTAGGGTTGGGTAAGAAGTATTTTTAATATCACACTGAAAGGTACATTCTTGATGGGGAAAATTTTTGGATGTTTTTCAATTCTCCATTATAGCCTATGAGATTCATTAAAATGAATGGGCCCATATGGTAAGGGTTAGGGTTAGGGTTAGAGTTCAGGACACACTTATGTTTGGGTGAATATTGGGGTTGGGTTTAGGGTTGGGTAAGATGTATTTTTAATATCACACTGAATGGTGCACTCTTGATGGGGAAAAATTTTGGATGTTTTTTCCATTCTCTATTATAGCGTATGAGATTCATTAGAATGAACTGGCCCATATGGTAAGGGTTAGGGTTAGGGTTAGAGTTCAGGACACACTTATGTTTGGGTGAATATTGGGGTTGGGTTCAGGGTTGGGTAAGAAGTATTTTTAATATCACACTGAATGGTACACTCTTGATGGGAAAAATTTTGGATGTTTTTCCATTCTCCATAATAGCCTATGAGATTCATGAAAAGGAATAGGCCCAAATGGTAAGGGTTAGGGTTAGCGTTAGAGTTCAGGACACACTTATGTTTGGGTGAATATTGGGGTTGGGTTTAGGGTTGGGTAAGAAGTATTTTTAATATCACACTGAATGGTATACTCTTGATGGGAAAATTTTTTGGATGGTTTTCCATTCTCCATTATAGCCTATGAGATTCATTAGAATGAATGCGTCCATATGGTAAGGGTTAGGGTTAGAGCTTAGGACACACTTATGTTTGGGTGAATATTGGGGTTGGGATTAGGGTTGGGTAAGATGTATTTTTAATATCACACTGAATGGTACATTCTTGATGGATAAAATCTTTGGATGGTTTTCCATTCTCCATTATAGCCTATGAGATTCATTAGAATGAATGGGCCCATATGGTAAGGGTTAGGGTTAAGGTTAGAGTTCAGGACACACTTATGTTTGGGTGAATATTGGGGTTGGGTTAATGGTTGGGTAAGATGTATTTTTAATATCGCACTGAATGGTACACTCTTGATGGGGAAAAATTTTGGATGGTTTTCCATTCTCCATTATAGCCTATGAGATTCATTAAAATGAATGGGCCCATATGGTAAGGGTTAGGGTTAGGGTTAGAGTTCAGGACACACTTATGTTTGGGTGAATATTGGGGTTGGGTTTACGGTTGGGTAAGAAGAATTTTTAATATCACACTGAATAGTATACTCTTGATGGGAAAATTTTTTGGATGGTTTTCCATTCTCCATTATAGCCTATGAGATTCATTAGAATGAATGGGTCCATATGGTAAGGGTTAGGGTTAGGGTTAGAGCTCAGGACACACTTATGTTTGGGTGAATATTGGGGTTGGGTTTAGGGTTGGGTAAGAAGTATTTTTAATATCACACTGAATGGTATACTATTGATGGGAAAATTTTTTGGATGGTTTTCCATTCTCCATTATAGCCTATGAGATTCATTAGAATGAATGGGCCCATATGGTAAGGGTTAGGGTTAGGGTTAGAGTTCAGGACACACTTATGTTTGGGTGAATATTGGGGTTGGGTTTAGGGTTGGGTAAGAAGTATTTTTAATATCACACTGAATGGTATACTCTTGATGGGAAAATTTTTTGGATGGTTTTCCATTCTCCATTATAGCCTATGAGATTCATTAGAATGAATGCGTCCATATGGTAAGGGTTAGGGTTAGAGCTTAGGACACACTTATGTTTGGGTGAATATTGGGGTTGGGATTAGGGTTGGGTAAGATGTATTTTTAATATCACACTGAATGGTACATTCTTGATGGATAAAATCTTTGGATGGTTTTCCATTCTCCATTATAGCCTATGAGATTCATTAGAATGAATGGGCCCATATGGTAAGGGTTAGGGTTAAGGTTAGAGTTCAGGACACACTTATGTTTGGGTGAATATTGGGGTTGGGTTAATGGTTGGGTAAGATGTATTTTTAATATCGCACTGAATGGTACACTCTTGATGGGGAAAAATTTTGGATGGTTTTCCATTCTCCATTATAGCCTATGAGATTCATTAAAATGAATGGGCCCATATGGTAAGGGTTAGGGTTAGGGTTAGAGTTCAGGACACACTTATGTTTGGGTGAATATTGGGGTTGGGTTTAGGGTTGGGTAAGAAGAATTTTTAATATCACACTGAATAGTATACTCTTGATGGGAAAATTTTTTGGATGGTTTTCCATTCTCCATTATAGCCTATGAGATTCATTAGAATGAATGGGTCCATATGGTAAGGGTTAGGGTTAGGGTTAGAGCTCAGGACACACTTATGTTTGGGTGAATATTGGGGTTGGGTTTAGGGTTGGGTAAGAAGTATTTTTAATATCACACTGAATGGTATACTCTTGATGGGAAAATTTTTTGGATGGTTTTCCATTCTCCATTATAGCCTATGAGATTCATTAGAATGAATTGGCCCATATGGTAAGGGTTAGGGTTAGGGTTAGAGTTCAGGACACACTTATGTTTGGGTGAATATTGGGGTTGGGTTTAGGGTTGGGTAAGATGTATTTTTAATATCACACTGAATGGTACACTCTTGATGGGGAAAAATTTTGGATGTTTTTCCATTCTCCATTATAGCCTATGAGATTCATTAAACGGAATAGTCCCAAATGGTAAGGGTTAGGGTTAGGGTTAGAGTTCAGGACACACTTATGTTTGGGTGAATATTGGGGTTGGGTTTAGGGTTGGGTAAGATGTATTTTTAATATCACACTGAATGGTACACTCTTGATGGGGAAAAATTTTGGATGTTTTTCCATTCTCCATTATAGCCTATGAGATTCATTAAAAGGAATAGTCCCAAATGGTAAGGGTTAGGGTTAGGGTTAGAGTTCAGGACACACTTATGTTTGGGTGAATATTGGGGTTGGGTTTAGGGTTGGGTAAGAAGTATTTTTAATATCACACTGAAAGGTACATTCTTGATGGGGAAAATTTTTGGATGTTTTTCAATTCTCCATTATAGCCTATGAGATTCATTAAAATGAATGGGCCCATATGGTAAGGGTTAGGGTTAGGGTTAGAGTTCAGGACACACTTATGTTTGGGTGAATATTGGGGTTGGGTTTAGGGTTGGGTAAGATGTATTTTTAATATCACACTGAATGGTGCACTCTTGATGGGGAAAAATTTTGGATGTTTTTTCCATTCTCTATTATAGCGTATGAGATTCATTAGAATGAACTGGCCCATATGGTAAGGGTTAGGGTTAGGGTTAGAGTTCAGGACACACTTATGTTTGGGTGAATATTGGGGTTGGGTTCAGGGTTGGGTAAGAAGTATTTTTAATATCACACTGAATGGTACACTCTTGATGGGAAAAATTTTGGATGTTTTTCCATTCTCCATAATAGCCTATGAGATTCATGAAAAGGAATAGGCCCAAATGGTAAGGGTTAGGGTTAGCGTTAGAGTTCAGGACACACTTATGTTTGGGTGAATATTGGGGTTGGGTTTAGGGTTGGGTAAGAAGTATTTTTAATATCACACTGAATGGTATACTCTTGATGGGAAAATTTTTTGGATGGTTTTCCATTCTCCATTATAGCCTATGAGATTCATTAGAATGAATGCGTCCATATGGTAAGGGTTAGGGTTAGAGCTTAGGACACACTTATGTTTGGGTGAATATTGGGGTTGGGATTAGGGTTGGGTAAGATGTATTTTTAATATCACACTGAATGGTACATTCTTGATGGATAAAATCTTTGGATGGTTTTCCATTCTCCATTATAGCCTATGAGATTCATTAGAATGAATGGGCCCATATGGTAAGGGTTAGGGTTAAGGTTAGAGTTCAGGACACACTTATGTTTGGGTGAATATTGGGGTTGGGTTAATGGTTGGGTAAGATGTATTTTTAATATCGCACTGAATGGTACACTCTTGATGGGGAAAAATTTTGGATGGTTTTCCATTCTCCATTATAGCCTATGAGATTCATTAAAATGAATGGGCCCATATGGTAAGGGTTAGGGTTAGGGTTAGAGTTCAGGACACACTTATGTTTGGGTGAATATTGGGGTTGGGTTTAGGGTTGGGTAAGAAGAATTTTTAATATCACACTGAATAGTATACTCTTGATGGGAAAATTTTTTGGATGGTTTTCCATTCTCCATTATAGCCTATGAGATTCATTAGAATGAATGGGTCCATATGGTAAGGGTTAGGGTTAGGGTTAGAGCTCAGGACACACTTATGTTTGGGTGAATATTGGGGTTGGGTTTAGGGTTGGGTAAGAAGTATTTTTAATATCACACTGAATGGTATACTATTGATGGGAAAATTTTTTGGATGGTTTTCCATTCTCCATTATAGCCTATGAGATTCATTAGAATGAATGGGCCCATATGGTAAGGGTTAGGGTTAGGGTTAGAGTTCAGGACACACTTATGTTTGGGTGAATATTGGGGTTGGGTTTAGGGTTGGGTAAGAAGTATTTTTAATATCACACTGAATGGTATACTCTTGATGGGAAAATTTTTTGGATGGTTTTCCATTCTCCATTATAGCCTATGAGATTCATTAGAATGAATGCGTCCATATGGTAAGGGTTAGGGTTAGAGCTTAGGACACACTTATGTTTGGGTGAATATTGGGGTTGGGATTAGGGTTGGGTAAGATGTATTTTTAATATCACACTGAATGGTACATTCTTGATGGATAAAATCTTTGGATGGTTTTCCATTCTCCATTATAGCCTATGAGATTCATTAGAATGAATGGGCCCATATGGTAAGGGTTAGGGTTAAGGTTAGAGTTCAGGACACACTTATGTTTGGGTGAATATTGGGGTTGGGTTAATGGTTGGGTAAGATGTATTTTTAATATCGCACTGAATGGTACACTCTTGATGGGGAAAAATTTTGGATGGTTTTCCATTCTCCATTATAGCCTATGAGATTCATTAAAATGAATGGGCCCATATGGTAAGGGTTAGGGTTAGGGTTAGAGTTCAGGACACACTTATGTTTGGGTGAATATTGGGGTTGGGTTTAGGGTTGGGTAAGAAGAATTTTTAATATCACACTGAATGGTACATTCTTGATGGGGAAAATTTTTGGATGTTTTTCAATTCTCCATTATAGCCTATGAGATTCATTAAAATGAATGGGCCCATATGGTAAGGGTTAGGGTTAGGGTTAGAGTTCAGGACACACTTATGTTTGGGTGAATATTGGGGTTGGGTTTAGGGTTGGGTAAGATGTATTTTTAATATCACACTGAATGGTACATTCTTGATGGGGAAAATTTTTGGATGTTTTTTCCATTCTCTATTATAGCGTATGAGATTCATTAGAATGAACTGGCCCATATGGTAAGGGTTAGGGTTAGGGTTAGAGTTCAGGACACACTTATGTTTGGGTGAATATTGGGGTTGGGTTCAGGGTTGGGTAAGAAGTATTTTTAATATCACACTGAATGGTACACTCTTGATGGGGAAAAATTTTGGATGTTTTTCCATTCTCCATAATAGCCTATGAGATTCATTAAAAGGAATAGGCCCAAATGGTAAGGGTTAGGGTTAGCGTTAGAGTTCAGGACACACTTATGTTTGGGTGAATATTGGGGTTGGGTTTAGGGTTGGGTAAGAAGTATTTTTAATATCACACTGAATGGTATACTCTTGATGGGAAAATTTTTTGGATGGTTTTCCATTCTCCATTATAGCCTATGAGATTCATTAGAATGAATGCGTCCATATGGTAAGGGTTAGGGTTAGGGTTAGAGCTCAGGACACACTTATGTTTGGGTGAATATTGGGGTTGGGTTTAGGGTTGGGTAAGATGTATTTTTAATATCACACTGAATGGTACATTCTTGATGGGGAAAATTTTTGGATGTTTTTCTATTCTCCATTATAGCCTATGAGATTCATTAAAATGAATGGGCCCATATGGTAAGGGTTAGGGTTAGGGTTAGAGTTCAGGACACACTTATGCTTGGGTGAATATTGGGGTTGGGTTTAGGGTTGGGTAAGATTTATTTTTAATATCACACTGAATGGTGCACTCTTGATGGGGAAAAATTTTGGATGTTTTTTCCATTCTCTATTATAGCGTATGAGATTCATTAGAATGAATGGGCCCATATGGTAAGGGTTAGGGTTAGGGTTAGAGTTCAGGACACACTTATGTTTGGGTGAATATTGGGGTTGGGTTAACGGTTGGGTAAGATGTATTTTTAATATCACACTGAATGGTACACTCTTGATGGGGAAAAATTTTGGATGTTTTTCCATTCTCCATTATAGCCTATGAGATTCATTAAAATGAATGGGCCCATATGGTAAGGGTTAGGGTTAGGGTTAGAGTTCAGGACACACTTATGTTTGGGTGAATATTGGGGTTGGGTTTAGGGTTGGGTAAGAAGAATTTTTAATATCACACTGAATGGTATACTCTTGATGGGAAAAATTTTTGGATGGTTTTCCATTCTCCATTATAGCCTATGAGATTCATTAGAATGAATGGGCCCATATGGTAAGGGTTAGGGTTAGGGTTAGAGCTCAGGACACACTTATGTTTGGGTGAATATTGGGGTTGGGTTAATGGTTGGGTAAGATGTATTTTTAATATCGCACTGAATGGTACACTCTTGATGGGGAAAAATTTTGGATGGTTTTCCATTCTCCATTATAGCCTATGAGATTCATTAAAATGAATGGGCCCATATGGTAAGGGTTAGGGTTAGGGTTAGAGTTCAGGACACACTTATGTTTGGGTGAATATTGGGGTTGGGTTTAGGGTTGGGTAAGAAGAATTTTTAATATCACACTGAATAGTATACTCTTGATGGGAAAATTTTTTGGATGGTTTTCCATTCTCCATTATAGCCTATGAGATTCATTAGAATGAATGGGCCCATATGGTAAGGGTTAGGGTTAGAGTTCAGGACACACTTATGTTTGGGTGAATATTGGGGTTGGGTTCAGGGTTGGGTAAGAAGTATTTTTAATATCACACTGAATGGTACACTCTTGATGGGGAAAAATTTTGGATGTTTTTCCATTCTCCATAATAGCCTATGAGATTCATTAAAAGGAATAGGCCCAAATGGTAAGGGTTAGGGTTAGGGTTAGAGTTCAGGACACACTTATGTTTGGGTGAATATTGGGGTTGGGTTTAGGGTTGGGTAAGAAGAATTTTTAATATCACACTGAATAGTATACTCTTGATGGGAAAATTTTTTGGATGGTTTTCCATTCTCCATTATAGCCTATGAGATTCATTAGAATGAATGGGTCCATATGGTAAGGGTTAGGGTTAGGGTTAGAGCTCAGGACACACTTATGTTTGGGTGAATATTGGGGTTGGGTTTAGGGTTGGTAAGATGTATTTTTAATATCACACTGAATGGTACATTCTTGATGGGGAAAATTTTTGGATGTTTTTCTATTCTCCATTATAGCCTATGAGATTCATTAAAATGAATGGGCCCATATGGTAAGGGTTAGGGTTAGGGTTAGAGTTCAGGACACACTTATGTTTGGGTGAATATTGGGGTTGGGTTTAGGGTTGGGTAAGATGTATTTTTAATATCACACTGAATGGTGCACTCTTGATGGGGAAAAATTTTGGATGTTTTTTCCATTCTCTATTATAGCGTATGAGATTCATTAGAATGAATGGGCCCATATGGTAAGGGTTAGGGTTAGGGTTAGAGTTCAGGACACACTTATGTTTGGGTGAATATTGGGGTTGGGTTAATGGTTGGGTAAGATGTATTTTTAATATCACACTGAATGGTACACTCTTGATGGGGAAAAATTTTGGATGTTTTTCCATTCTCCATTATAGCCTATGAGATTCATTAAAATGAATGGGCCCATATGGTAAGGGTTAGGGTTAGGGTTAGAGTTCAGGACACACTTATGTTTGGGTGAATATTGGGGTTGGGTTTAGGGTTGGGTAAGAAGAATTTTTAATATCACACTGAATGGTATACTCTTGATGGGAAAAATTTTTGGATGGTTTTCCATTCTCCATTATAGCCTATGAGATTCATTAGAATGAATGGGCCCATATGGTAAGGGTTAGGGTTAGGGTTAGAGCTCAGGACACACTTATGTTTGGGTGAATATTGGGGTTGGGTTAATGGTTGGGTAAGATGTATTTTTAATATCGCACTGAATGGTACACTCTTGATGGGGAAAAATTTTGGATGGTTTTCCATTCTCCATTATAGCCTATGAGATTCAATAAAATGAATGGGCCCATATGGTAAGGGTTAGGGTTAGGGTTAGAGTTCAGGACACACTTATGTTTGGGTGAATATTGGGGTTGGGTTTAGGGTTGGGTAAGAAGAATTTTTAATATCACACTGAATAGTATACTCTTGATGGGAAAATTTTTTGGATGGTTTTCCATTCTCCATTATAGCCTATGAGATTCATTAGAATGAATGGGTCCATATGGTAAGGGTTAGGGTTAGGGTTAGAGCTCAGGACACACTTATGTTTGGGTGAATATTGGGGTTGGGTTTAGGGTTGGGTAAGATGTATTTTTAATATCACACTGAATGGTACATTCTTGATGGGGAAAATTTTTGGATGTTTTTCTATTCTCCATTATAGCCTATGAGATTCATTAAAATGAATGGGCCCATATGGTAAGGGTTAGGGTTAGGGTTAGAGTTCAGGACACACTTATGTTTGGGTGAATATTGGGGTTGGGTTTAGGGTTGGGTAAGATGTATTTTTAATATCACACTGAATGGTGCACTCTTGATGGGGAAAAATTTTGGATGTTTTTTCCATTCTCTATTATAGCGTATGAGATTCATTAGAATGAATGGGCCCATATGGTAAGGGTTAGGGTTAGGGTTAGAGTTCAGGACACACTTATGTTTGGGTGAATATTGGGGTTGGGTTAATGGTTGGGTAAGATGTATTTTTAATATCACACTGAATGGTACACTCTTGATGGGGAAAAATTTTGGATGTTTTTCCATTCTCCATTATAGCCTATGAGATTCATTAAAATGAATGGGCCCATATGGTAAGGGTTAGGGTTAGGGTTAGAGTTCAGGACACACTTATGTTTGGGTGAATATTGGGGTTGGGTTAGGGTTGGGTAAGAAGAATTTTTAATATCACACTGAATGGTATACTCTTGATGGAAAAATTTTTGGATGGTTTTCCATTCTCCATTATAGCCTATGAGATTCATTAGAATGAATGGGCCCATATGGTAAGGGTTAGGGTTAGGGTTAGAGCTCAGGACACACTTATGTTTGGGTGAATATTGGGGTTGGGTTAATGGTTGGGTAAGATGTATTTTTAATATCGCACTGAATGGTACACTCTTGATGGGGAAAAATTTTGGATGGTTTTCCATTCTCCATTATAGCCTATGAGATTCAATAAAATGAATGGGCCCATATGGTAAGGGTTAGGGTTAGGGTTAGAGTTCAGGACACACTTATGTTTGGGTGAATATTGGGGTTGGGTTTAGGGTTGGGTAAGAAGAATTTTTAATATCACACTGAATAGTATACTCTTGATGGGAAAATTTTTTGGATGGTTTTCCATTCTCCATTATAGCCTATGAGATTCATTAGAATGAATGGGCCCATATGGTAAGGGTTAGGGTTAGGGTTAGAGCTCAGGACACACTTATGTTTGGGTGAATATTGGGGTTGGTTTAATGGTTGGGTTAGATGTATTTTTAATAACACACTGAATGGTACACTCTTGATGGGGAAAAATTTTGGATGTTTTTCCATTCTCCATTATAGCCTATGAGATTCAATAAATTGAATGGGCCCATATGGTAAGGGTTAGGGTTAGGGTTAGAGTTCAGGACACAGTTATGTTTGGGTGAATATTGGGGTTGGGTTTAGGGTTGGGTAAGAAGTATTTTTAATATCACACTGAATGGTATACTCTTGATGGGAAAATTTTTTGGATGGTTTTCCATTCTCCATTATAGCCTATGAGATTCATTAGAATGAATGGGCCCATATGGTAAGGGTTAGGGTTAGGGTTAGAGTTCAGGACACACTTATGTTTGGGTGAATATTGGGGTTGGGTTTAGGGTTGGGTAAGAAGAATTTTTAATATCACACTGAATGGTATACTCTTGATGGGAAAATTTTTTGGATGGTTTTCCATTCTCCATTATAGCCTGTGAGATTCATTAGAATGATGGGCCCATATGGTAAGGGTTAGGGTTAGGGTTAGAGCTCAGGACACACTTATGTTTGGGTGAATATTGGGTTGGGTTTAGGGTTGGGTAAGAAGTATTTTTAATATCACACTGAATGGTATACTCTTGATGGGAAAATTTTTTGGATGGTTTTCCATTCTCCATTATAGCCTATGAGATTCATTAGAATGAATGGGCCCATTTGGTAAGGCTTAGGGTTAGGGTTAGAGCTCAGGACACACTTATGTTTGGGTGAATATTGGGGTTGGGTTAATCGTTGGGCAAGATGTATTTTTAATATCACACTGAATGGTACACTCTTGAAGGGGAAAAAATTTGGATGTTTTTCCATTCTCCATTATAGCCTATGAGATTCAATAAAATGAATGGGCCCATATGGTAAGGGTTAGGGTTAGGGTTAGAGTTCAGGACACACTTACACACTTATGTTTGGGTGAATATTGGGGTTGGGTTTAGGGTTGGGTAAAAAGTATTTTTAATATCACACTGAATGGTATACTCTTGATGGGAAAATTTTTTGGATGGTTTTCCATTCTCCATTATAGCCTATGAGATTCATTAGAATGAATGGGCCCATATGGTAAGGGTTAGGGTTAGGGTTAGAGCTCAGGACACACTTATGTCTGGGTGAATATTGGGGTTGGGTTTAGGGTTGGGTAAGAAGTATTTTTAATATCACACTGAATGGTATACTCTTGATGGGAAAATTTTTTGGATGTTTTTCCATTCTCCATTATAGCCTATGAGATTCATTAAAATGAATGGGCCCATATGGTAAGGGTTAGGGTTAGGGTTAGAGTTCAGGACACACTTATGTTTGGGTGAATATTGGGGTTGGGTTTAGGGTTGGGTAAGAAGAATTTTTAATATCACACTGAATGGTATATTTCTTGATGGAAAATTTTTTGGATGGTTTTCCATTCTACATTATAGCCTATGAGATTCATTAGAATGATGGGCCCATATGGTAAGGGTTAGGGTTAGGGTTAGAGCTCAGGACACACTTATGTTTGGGTGAATATTGGGGTTGGGTTAATGGTTGGGTAAGATGTATTTTAATATCACACTGAATGGTACACTCTTGATGGGGAAAAATTTTGGATGTTTTTCCATTCTCCATTATAGCCTATGAGATTCATTAAAATGAATGGGCCCATATGGTAAGGGTTAGGGTTAGGGTTAGAGTTCAGGACACACTTATGTTTGGGTGAATATTGGGGTTGGGTTTAGGGTTGGGTAAGAAGAATTTTTAATATCACACTGAATGGTATACTCTTGATGGGAAAATTTTTTGGATGGTTTTCCATTCTCCATTATAGCCTATGAGATTCATTAGAATGAATTGGCCCATATGGTAAGGGTTAGGGTTAGGGTTAGAGCTCAGGACACACTTATGTTTGGGTGAATATTGGGTTTGGTTTAATGGTTGGGTAAGATGTATTTTTAATATCACACTGAATGGTACACTCTTGATGGGGAAAAATTTTGGATGTTTTCCATTCTCCATTATAGCCTATGAGATTCATTAAAATGAATGGGCCCATATGGTAAGGGTTAGGGTTAGGGTTAGAGTTCAGGACACACTTATGTTTGGGTGAATATTGGGGTTGGGTTTAGGTTGGGTTTAGGGTTGGGTAAGAAGTATTTTTAATATCACACTGAATGGTATACTCTTGATGGGAAAATTTTTTGGATGGTTTTCCATTCTCCATTATAGCCTATGAGATTCATTAGAATGAATGGGCCCATATGGTAAGGGTTAGGGTTAGGGTTAGAGCTCAGGACACACTTATGTTTGGGTGAATATTGGGTTTGGTTTAATGGTTGGGTAAGATGTATTTTTAATATCACACTGAATGGTACACTCTTGATGGGGAAAAATTTTGGATGTTTTTCCATTCTCCATTATAGCCTATGAGATTCATTAAAATGAATGGGCCCATATGGTAAGGGTTAGGGTTAGGGTTAGAGTTCAGGACACACTTATGTTTGGGCTGAATATTGGGGTTGGGTTTAGGGTTGGGTAAGAAGTATTTTTAATATCACACTGAATGGTATACTCTTGATGGGAAAATTTTTTGGATGGTTTTCCATTCTCCATTATAGCCTATGAGATTCATTAGAATGAATGGGCCCATATGGTAAGGGTAAGGGTTAGGGTTAGGGTTAGAGTTCAGGACACACTTATGTTTGGGTGAATATTGGGGTTGGGTTTAGGGTTGTGTAAGAAGAATTTTTAATATCACACTGAATGGTATACTCTTGATGGGAAAATTTTTTGGATGGTTTTCCATTCTCCCTTATAGCCTATGAGATTCATTAGAATGAATGGGCCCATATGGTAAGGGTTAGGGTTAGGGTTAGAGCTCAGGACACACTTATGTTTGGGTGAATATTGGGGTTGGGATAATCGTTGGGCAAGATGTATTTTTAATATCACACTGAATGGTACACTCTTGAAGGGGAAAAATTTTGGATGTTTTTCCATTCTCCATTATAGCCTATGAGATTCAATAAAATGAATGGGCCCATATGGTAAGGGTTAGGGTTAGGGTTAGAGTTCAGGACACACTTATGTTTGGGTGAATATTGGGGTTGGGTTTAGGGTTGGGTAAGAAGTATTTTTAATATCACACTGAATGGTATACTCTTGATGGGAAAATTTTTTGGATGGTTTTCCATTCTCCATTATAGCCTATGAGATTCATTAGAATGAATGGGCCCATATGGTAAGGGGTTAGGGTTAGAGCTCAGGACACACTTATGTTTGGGTGAATATTGGGGTTGGGTTTACGGTTGGGTAAGATGTATTTTTTATATCACACTGAATGGTACACTCTTGATGGGGAAAAATTTTGGATGTTTTTCCATTCTCCATTATAGCCTATGAGATTCATTAGAATGAATGGGCCCATATGGTAAGGGTTAGGGTTAGGGTTAGAGTTCAGGACACACTTATGTTTGGGTGAATATTGGGGTTGGGTTTAGGGTTGGGTAAGAAGTATTTTTTAATATCACACTGAATGGTATACTCCTTGATGGGAAAAATTTTTGGATGGTTTTCCATTCTCCTTTATAGCCTATGAGATTCATTAGAATGAATGGGCCCATATGGTAAGGGTTAGGGTTAGGGTTAGAGCTCAGGACACACTTATGTTTGGGTGAATATTGGGGTTGGGTTAATGGTTGGGCAAGATGTATTTTTAATATCACACTGAATGCTACACTCTTGAAGGGGAAAATTTTTGGATGTTTTTCCATTCTCCATTATAGCCTATGAGATTCAATAAAATGAATGGGCCCATATGGTAAGGGTTAGGGTTAGAGCTCAGGACACACTTATGTCTGGGTGAATATTTGGGTTGGGTTTACGGTTGGGTAAGATGTATTTTTTATATCACACTGAATGGTACACACTTGATGGGGAAAAATTTTGGATGTTTTTTCCATTCTCCATTATAGCCTATGAGATTCATTAAAATGAATGGGCCCATATGGTAAGGGTTAGGGTTAGGGTTAGAGTTCAGGACACACTTATGTTTGGGTGAATATTGGGGTTGGGTTTAGGGTTGGGTAAGAAGTATTTTTAATATCACACTGAATGGTATACTCTTGATGGGAAAATTTTTTGGATGGTTTTCCATTCTCCATTATAGCCTATGAGATTCATTAGAATGAATGGGTCCATATGTTAAGGGTTAGGGTTAGGGTTAGGGTTAGAGCTCAGGACACACTTATGTTTGGGTGAATATTGGGGTTGGGTTTAGGGTTGGGTAAGATGTATTTTTAATATCACACTGAATGGTACATTCTTGATGGGAAAAATCTTTGGATGGTTTTCCATTCTCCATTATAGCCTATGAGATTCATTAAAATGAATGGGCCCATATGGTAAGGGTTAGGGTTAGGGTTAGAGTTCAGGACACACTTATGTTTGGGTGAATATTGGGGTTGGGTTTAGGGTTGGGTAGAAGTATTTTTAATATCACACTGAATGGTATACTCTTGATGGGAAAATTTTTGGATGGTTTTCCATTCTCCATTATAGCCTATGAGATTCATTAGAATGAATGGGCCCATATGGTAAGGGTTAGGGTTAGGGTTAGAGCTCAGGACACACTTATGTTTGGGTGAATATTGGGGTTGGGTTAATGGTTGGGCAAGATGTATTTTTAATATCACACTGAATGGTACACTCTTGATAGGGAAAAATTTTGGATGTTTTTCCATTCTCCATTATAGCCTATGAGATTCAATAAAAGGAATGGGCCCATATGGTAAGGGTTAGGGTTAGAGCTCAGGACACACTTTATGTCTGGGTGAATATTTGGGTTGGGTTTACGGTTGGGTAAGATGTATTTTTTATATCACACTGAATGGTACACACTTGATGGGGAAAAATTTTGGATGTTTTTCCATTCTCCATTATAGCCTATGAGATTCATTAAAATGAATGGGCCCCTATGGTAAGGGTTAGGGTTAGAGTTCAGGACACACTTATGTTTGGGTGAATATTGGGGTTGGGTTCAGGGTTGGGTAAGATGTATTTTTAATATCACACTGAATGGTACACTCGTGATGGGGAAAAATTTTGGATGTTTTTCCATTCTCCATTATAGCCTATGAGATTCATTAAAATGAATGGGCCCATATGGTAAGGGTTAGGGTTAGGGTTAGAGTTCAGGACACACTTATGTTTGGGTGAATATTGGGGTTGGGTTTAGGGTTGGGTAAGAAGTATTTTTAATATCACACTGAATGGTATACTCTTGATGGGAAATTTTTTGGATGGTTTTCCATTCTCCATTATAGCCTATGAGATTCATTAGAATGAATGGGTCCATATGTTAAGGGTTAGGGTTAGGGTTAGGGTTAGAGCTCAGGACACACTTATGTTTGGGTGAATATTGGGGTTGGGTTTAGGGTTGGGTAAGATGTATTTTTAATATCACACTGAATGGTACATTCTTGATGGGAAAAATCTTTGGATGGTTTTCCATTCTCCATTATAGCCTATGAGATTCATTAAAATGAATGGGCCCATATGGTAAGGGTTAGGGTTAGGGTTAGAGTTCAGGACCACACTTATGTTTGGGTGAATATTGGGGTTGGGTTTAGGGTTGGGTAAGAAGTATTTTTAATATCACACTGAATGGTATACTCTTGATGGGAAAATTTTTTGGATGGTTTTCCATTCTCCATTAAGCCTATGAGATTCATTAGAATGAATGGGCCCATATGGTAAGGTTAGGGTTAGGGTTAGAGCTCAGGACACACCTTATGTTTGGGTGAATATTGGGGTTGGGTTAATGGTTGGGCAAGATGTATTTTTAATATCACACTGAATGGTACACTCTTGATAGGGAAAAATTTTGGATGTTTTTCCATTCTCCATTATAGCCTATGAGATTCATTAAAATGAATGGCCCATATGGTAAGGGTTAGGTTAGAGTTAGAGTTCAGGACACACTTATGTTTGGGGTGAATATTGGGGTTGGGTTTAGGGTTGGGTAAGAAGAATTTTTAATATCACACTGAATGGTATACTCTTGATGGGAAAATTTTTTGGATGGTTTTCCATTCTCCATTATAGCCTATGAGATTCATTAGAATGAATTGGCCCATATGGTAAGGGTTAGGGTTAGGGTTAGAGCTCAGGACACACTTATGTTTGGGTGAATATTGGGTTTGGTTTAATGGTTGGTAAGATGTATTTTTAATATCACACTGAATGGTACACTCTTGATGGGGAAAAATTTTGGATGTTTTTCCATTCTCCATTATAGCCTATGAGATTCATTAAAATGAATGGGCCCATATGGTAAGGGTTAGGGTTAGGGTTAGAGTTCAGGACACACTTATGTTTGGGTGAATATTGGGGTTGGGTTTAGGGTTGGGTTTAGGGTTGGGTAAGAAGTATTTTTAATATCACACTGAATGGTATACTCTTGATGGGAAAATTTTTTGGATGGTTTTCCATTCTCCATTATAGCCTATGAGATTCATTAGAATGAATGGGCCCATATGGTAAGGGTTAGGGTTAGAGCTCAGGACACACTTATGTCTGGGTGAATATTGGGGTTGGGTTTACGGTTGGGTAAGATGTATTTTTTATATCACACTGAATGGTACACTCTTGATGGGGAAAAATTTTGGATGTTTTTCCATTCTCCATTATAGCCTATGAGATTCATTAAAATGAATGGGCCCATATGGTAAGGGTTAGGGTTAGGGTTAGAGTTCAGGACACACTTATGTTTGGCTGAATATTGGGGTTGGGTTTAGGGTTGGGTAAGAAGAATTTTTAATATCACACTGAATGGTATACTCTTGATGGGAAAAATTTTTTGGATGGTTTTCCATTCTCCATTATACCCTATGAGATTCATTAGAATGAATGGGCCCATATGGTAAGGGTTAGGGTTAGGGTTAGAGCTCAGGACACACTTATGTCTGGGTGAATATTGGGGTTGGGTTTAGGGTTGGGTAAGAAGTATTTTTAATATCACACTGAATGGTATACTCTTGATGGGAAAATTTTTTGGATGTTTTTCCATTCTCCATTATAGCCTATGAGATTCATTAAAATGAATGGACCCATATGGTAAGGGTTAGGGTTAGGGTTAGAGTTCAGGACACACTTATGTTTGGGTGAATATTGGGGTTGGGTTTAGGGTTGGGTAAGAAGAATTTTTAATATCACACTGAATGGTATACTCTTGATGGGAAAATTTTTTGGATGGTTTTCCATTCTCCATTATAGCCTATGAGATTCATTAGAATGAATGGGCCCATATGGTAAGGGTTAGGGTTAGGGTTAGAGCTCAGGACACACTTATGTTTGGGTGAATATTGGGGTTGGGTTAATGGTTGGGTAATATGTATTTTTAATATCACACTGAATGGTACACTCTTGATGGGGAAAAATTTTGGATGTTTTTCCATTCTCCATTATAGCCTATGAGATTCATTAAAATGAATGGGCCCATATGGTAAGGGTTAGGGTTAGGGTTAGAGTTCAGGACACACTTATGTTTGGGTGAATATTGGGGTTGGGTTTTGGGTTGGGTAAGAAGAATTTTTAATATCACACTGAATGGTATACTCTTGATGGGAAAATTTTTTGGATGGTTTTCCATTCTCCATTATAGCCTATGAGATTCATTAGAATGAATGGGCCCATATGGTAAGGGTTAGGGTTAGGGTTAGAGCTCAGGACACACTTATGTTTGGGTGAATATTGGGTTTGGTTTAATGGTTGGGTAAGATGTATTTTTAATATCACACTGAATGGTACACTCTTGATGGGGAAAAATTTTGGATGTTTTTCCATTCTCCATTATAGCCTATGAGATTCATTAAAATGAATGGG